>NW_024412377.1:117149237-117304452 GCF_014898765.1 Herpailurus yagouaroundi | reverse complement strand
GAAGGAAGGAAGGAAGGAAGGAAGGAAGGAAGGAAGGAAGGAAGGAACCAGCAGAACAACTAAGCTGGTTCATGAAAAGTTTGAAGAATGGGAAAAGATAGGCTGAACTGAAGACAGTAGGTCGGAAACTAAGCAGGTTAATTTGTATACAGGACAAAAACCTAATTTTTGGGTTTTTCTTCTTCTATAAAGCAGAAATAAAAAATATAGGTCACACCTTATCAACTTTCTCTAAGTCTGTGACTGTACATGTGTACTCTCATCAATTGTTGCATTTCCCCGAGGTCAAATAACTTTCTTTTTTTTTTAGTTTATTTATTTTTGAGAAAGAGCGTGAGTGGGGGAGGGATAGAGAGCCAGGGGGACAGAGGATCCGGGTCTGTGCAAGCCCAATGCGGGGCTCTCGAACTCACAAACTGTGAGATCATGACTTGAGCTGAAGTCAGACACACAACTGACCTAGCCACTCAGGCACCCCAAATTACCTTCTAGCTAGCATGTTTGAAACCCCTCCAAGGTGAAATTATAAAGATACACACTCATCATTTTGTCTTATTCTTATTTAAGATATTTTTCTTTTTTTTTTTTTAATTTTTTTTTCAACGTTTATTTATTTTTGGGACAGAGAGAGACAGAGCATGAACGGGGAGGGGCAGAGAGAGAGGGAGACACAGAATCCGAAACAGGCTCCAGACTCTGAGCCATCAGCCCAGAGCCCGACGCGGGGCTCGAACCCACGGACCGCGAGATCGTGACCTGGCTGAAGTCGGACGCTTAACCGACTGCGCCACCCAGGCGCCCCTTATGATATTTTTCTACATACTTTCCTATAGTAGCTCTTAGAATATTTAATTTGCATTAAAAAATTTTTCAATTTATATCCTGTGCTGTATAAAAATAGATTTGAGGTGGTATAAATTACAGGCTAAATTAAAGGCAAAACAATAAAATCAATAAAGTAAAAAAACTAGAAAGAATTGATAGGATGCCATAATTAAATTTTAGATTTGTTTGTGCATTTCTAGGTAGGGTAAAATAATTTGCACAGTAAATTATCTCTTTATAAAGGAATAAAAATTCTGTTCCTGAGGTGGTTCTTATTTAGTTTTGTTTTTCCTCCTCCTCCTCAATTCTAAAAAAAACAAAGTGTCATATGGAGCTTCAGATGGATAACATACATGTAGTGGCCCTTGTTCTCAAAATTTTACAGTAATTACAGGCACAGATTACCAGTGACTATTTGTTACTGAACCTTTTGATCAAAAGGTTCTATATTCACATAGAATGTATTTGTCAAAAACAGATTTTTATTTGAAGTATCTTCAGTGAGCAAAAAACCCTTCATAATTCAACCTCACATTCCATATGTAACTACAAAGTTCCTTAAATAAAATAAGCATGCTCCGTCAGCCATTTGGCATAGATCTTTAGCCAGGAGGTAGGCAAGCATTTGTCTAAATATCTGCACTTGTGTGACTGTACTTGCTCACCTGGAGGTAAGAGGCAGTGCTGTATCCTCAGAGGGATCCCTCTGTGTAGATGTTCACTCATCTCCCAGGCACTGTAGTAGGAAGTGTCTCCCATCCCCTGCACTATCTCCAGGAGACAGTGGGGTACTCTCTTCATGAGCTAGGAGAAGTCAGTTGAGTTGCTGACATGATGGCATAGTTGACTTATGTATCAGAATTAAAGTTCATCAAAACAGAGCTTTTCATTTATAAAATTAGATAGAATCCATAACAATAACGGCCAATTTCCTAGAATATTGACATGCTTGGTACCTTTCTCAAAGAGGTTCAGTCAGTTGTAAGGCTTCATCAAATAATGCAGATTGTGATGTCTTGAGGGCTGGGCTTTGTTTTAGTTTTCTCTGTTTTAATGGTTTGACACGGCACACAGATGGTTCCTAGAAAAGAGTAACAGAAGGTTGTAATGAACTGATGAGCAATGCTTTTTGCTTAAGCACTTAAGTCAACTAAAGTTTGCTGCAGTTAAAAATAACAGGATACAACTGAAAAAAGAAACTGTCTTAGCATGGGTTTTTGAAGCCCACCCCCAAATACCATTATTAGTTTCACTGGCTCTTAACAATGACCTACAAAATTGTACCTCATATTGTGCCATCTTGGTTCTTTGTTTGATGCATACATGGGTTGTTTCCCACATTAAACTATAAGCTCTTTGAGGGTAGACCCATACATACCAGGCCATAAGGATGGGTACATAATGGATGCTCACATAATACATACTTGTTAACTTGCTACATTTAGTGACCCTGTACAATAGGGAACAAAGGCGGTGGATAAAGGAAAAGAAATATCTGGAATAAGGATGGCAAATACCCGTTAAGATTCTCTCCCAAGTTACACTCAGAGCAGGCATGCTGAATGATCATTGTTCCCTCCTCAGAAGTGTAAATTCTGCCTTCGATTCTTCACCACAGTGCTCCTGACAGGTGCAATAAAAATTCAGAGTGAACACATGAGGAGAAAAATGTTTCCTATCCTTGATCACTGTCATTATACAGATAGCTCTGATTTGCTTGAGCCTGTTTTTCAAAATACAGTTAAGCACAACAAGACAAAAACAAAAACCTATGAACGATGCAAGATAAAGTTTTAAAAAATGCAGCTTGTTTTATTTTTATATAAACTAAAACACCAGAGCTCATTGATTCCTATATTAAATACATAAATTATAAAATAACCATTCATAAAACTTTACATACAATAAATTGATTCCCATCTCTACGGTAATACATACATTACATGTACATGTTCAGTGTACTTCAGAGGGATCATCCTGGTGAAACTCAGTCAATTTGTATTTCTCTCGCATTAATAAACAAGCACTGAACCAATATATGGAGTCATGCTAATGAGATGAGATAAAGAACCCCAAATGAGGCAGTTGATTGGATGAAAGCTCTGAGAAATTAGTCCCCTGGCCACATTAGTACAGTAGGCATCTGGGGAATCATGTATTCAAATACACTGGCTCTCTACTTGAGTCCCCAAAGAATTGTATCTTGAAGGTTAAAACACGCATAAACCCTTCTTGGAACGAGATTTTTAGCTGAAAAAATAATGGGACTGTGGGATAATATTAATGCTGTAGATCATACTGGACTTTCTGTTGCTCTTTCTAGAAAACCAGTGGCATCACTACAAGGCTGGTTCCCGGCCTGAGTAATTGGAAAACCAATCAGTGTTCTTTGCCTCAGTCAACAACAGGGAATCGTGGTAGTGAACTGAAGGTAGGGGAGGAAGGAGAAGAGGCAGGGAAGGGGGAGAGCACAGACACCAGATGCTAACCCCAAATATGAGTTACCTAGCAGCATCAGAAAAACCCCTTCCTGAAGTCCTCAGTCCTAGGACAGAAGTACACATCTAGTAAGTGCTCACATCATCATACTATGTACAGAATATATATGCGCATATATGTACATATTTATAAAAGTGTTTGGATTTTGATCTGTCTCATTGTAAGAAGTTACTATAGTTAATGGGGGAAAATAGGCACATTTTGTGAGATGTCAATCAAAGGTAAGTGATTGCTGTTACTACTGTATGCTGAAGATGTGCTTTTGGGAAATTGCATCACCCACACTTTAGCAAGTTTGTAGAATCTTGATTGTAGGCAAAGTTGGACACAAACTTCTTTAGCTACACCACCTCCATCCTACAGAACTTTGACATAACAAGGATGGAAATACAAGCACGGATGCAAAGATCTCAATGAGAGAACACAAATACAAAATCAGGGAACTTCACCCAGTCGGTCACCTGCATCTCTGAGTATGATACATTAGGTTGAATATAGCAAATTATAATCCTTCTATTTTTGTCACATTGCTCCTTGAAGTAGATCTTTAGTAACTTGATTAAACATTGGACTTGGACCTTCAACAAGAGGTTTCTTTAGGAAGAACTGAACTACCAAATTAAAGGCAACAAAGGAATGTGAATCTGCCCGGCCCAGTACTAAAATGAAACCACAGGATCAACTCCACCCTTCTGTTATGTCTGAATCCTCTTGCCAATACACCTGAAATTCAGTCTCAAGGTAATATATTATATAGAAGTGACAAGGCGGTTGAACAGAATGGAAGCTTTTGTCCTTTAAGACCTTGTGACCTACTGTTTTTCCATTTAGAAAGGAGAAGTCCACTTAAGGAAAGGCTCGGGCCCATCCTGAAAGCATGAACTCATGACATAAATAATCGTCTAAGGTTTGCTTTGATTACTGATCTCTCAGATGTTATATTGAGCTTTTTCAATATAGTAGATAATGCATTGTATACATACACCATACGTATACTGTATATATGTGTATATATGTACATATATAGTGCCACTCTTTGACAGATCAAAAAAATGCAATATTTAGAAAATAAAATGGCTATGCTGTCCATCTATTTCGATGTAACATAACACACATGATCCAATTATTCAAACATCAACACAAATTATAAATATTATTTTTACAGCTCCCATGAAAACCTAGGCAGTTTTTAAAAAACACTTCATTTTGAAACAATGAACTTTCAAATTACATTGAAGACATTGAACATGTGAATCACACAGTGGGTTTACAGAAAAAGGCGACAATAAATACGCAAAAAGGAACAAGTTTATCAAAGATTTAAACAAAAATTAGTTGCAAAAAATACTGTAGCAAAAATTATTTGGCAAAATTGTATCTTCTATATTACCAGAGAATGAATGTCCCCTTTCTACTCCAGCGATGACTGATGAGCCCTCTACATCATTTCTATCCTCCTGAAGAACCAGGCAACCTATGTGAACGCTTATTTGTGAATGGCAGAAAGATCAAAGCAAAATTTATTCTTCCACCTCTACAACCTCCCTATTGGCAATGATTTCATTTATATGACATAGGTTAAAAGGTATCTGATACTTATTTTCAGCACATTCTAGTGTTTCCTAAAATAAAATGTGGGTGACCAAAAAAAAAGGTTAGACAGTCAAATTAGTAATAGATGCTTGATAGTATAGCCAAATAATTTTTGATTTTGTTTTTCCTTCCTCATGAAAATGTTCCTGCCATGGATAACTGTGCCAGAGTGGGACTTTCATTTTAGGGCAAACTATTTTTTAATATTATAAGTTATGTTTAATTTTCCAAGAGATGAATACTTTGCTAAGAAAGATTAGGCAAATGAGCCCTGAAGAATGCTGTTCTGTTACTAACTCGTTGGCCAAATGTGTCAGGAGAGTCAAGATGCAGAAATTAAAGATCAAAGTGGGGATTATGTACTCTCTGTAAGAAGTTCAGCCACAGTAAGCCTCTTCATTACTAATGAGACACTCTTTACTGTTGCTAAACATTATCTGCAAGGGAAGCATTCATTTAAATATAACTCATTTCTGTGGATCCATGAGTGAAACACACATTTACAATTTTGTTAATTTTTTTTGTAATTGTTGAGTAACAGAGAGATGTACCTACCAAAATATTCAGCCTCATTCAAAGATATGTTAATTATGAGGATCAGAAGTAAGACTTGGTAAAATATCACCATTTAGCCTAAAATCTAGAGAACTTTGCTCATCTCTTGAATGTTAAACAAAGAATCTCTCCTTCTGCATTCACCCTAAAAACATCAAAAGCTGCTTAGATGGTCATCCTACCTGTATTGCTCTTGTATGATTTTCTGTGTGACACAATCAGATTTATAACAGATAAGGTACATGATCAAGCCACACTAGTTTACAAATGTTTCTGATCATTTAAACCAAAGTCAGTGTTTAGATATAAAATTTAATATAAAGTTTCTTGGTGGAAAAAGCACGATGAAGAGAAGGAAAGTAGGTATGATATAGCAGATGGAGTATGAATTTGCTCAGATGGACCCTGGAATGGCCAAGAAAGAGCAACGGAAGACAGAAGTCAAAGACAGGGAAGAATACTTTATCCTCCTCCACATATTCTGAGACTTGAAAGGGCTGGGTCACAGACGGTAGTGGCACCTTCTTTTACATTGTCTGCACAATGAATGTGCTGTTCATATTTAGTGTAGAAACTACCTAGTTGAATACAGAATCCAGCAGAAGGATATTTTATATATTCCCAGTAGGATATATTACTGTACATCTCCCCAAATTAAAGGGATAATCAGACTAATTATGTGATAACTATCAGTTTACTCCAAGCCTTAATTTCATAGTTGGCTCTCCTAAGATAAAAGTGGAGTTTGGTATCATGGCATGCATATGCAATAGAGAGAGCTAGGAGATGCTTATCAGTGAGATGATATTCTTCTATCTTGTTCAAAAGCATGAGATGATCTATTTACTATAGGTTATCAGAGATCCTGGCTCTGGATCTCTCAACCTTTATTGCTAGCAATATCCCAGGTAGTTTGATGGGAAAGCTTCAGTGCTGCAGTGCTTAGATTTAACCAGATGGAAGCACTATTTTATGACACAGGGGACTCTTTCTCAACAATATAAGAAAGTCAGATAATACAGCAGTCATAATTTTACAAAGCACTTTGTGCTACTTTAAGCACCTCTTGTTTGAGAATTGCAAAAAAAAAAAAAAAACAACTTTATGAAAAAGCATTTAACCTCATTTTGCAGATGAGGAAACTGAGGCACAGAGAGGTTAAGTGACTGGGCCAAAGATACCTGGATCAGCAGTAAATATGAGGACAAAAAGTGGAACCCCAGCATTCTAGCCTTTCTTGCCTATTCTTCAGTTATTGTTCTGGCTCTGAAAATGCCAGTGCTAAAACCAAAGAATAAGATACTGAACTCATGTCTGGAAGGATTTGTGTAGCATTTCATAGAAAGAGTTTCTGGTTCCCTACACACATTCTTTAGGCATGGGAGATCTAGCCCTGTAAATAAAACCTTGACAATTTGAAAAATTGAGGCTGTTTTGTTATCTACAGTCAATGAGGTGTAAAATTAGGTTTCAGGAACATTTATTGGCTCTCAGAGCTGAATCCAAGACTAAGTATTACATAACTTAGGAAAAGTACCAGTCTTCTAATTGCCTCTGGTAGAAAATGACCTTATCATAACATATGTTGCTTCTGTATAAAAAAAGTAGAGCTGTCTTGCTGTGGTCAGCTCTCTGGGGGAAAAAATGTTATCAGTCTAAATGACAAGAGGTCAGAATGCTCTAGGCATATCAGGATACTTTAAAAAATAATCATCATTTTATTTAATATTCACATCTCTGTGGCAAACTCAACTGTTGGTAGAAGTTTACTTATCGCCTCTATTGTGTGTTTTTACTCAAATCGTATAACATATTTATTTGCAGGCATTTTAAGCAGCCATTTGAAAACCGGTCTTTTAGAAATGGATTCAAAGATGCTCTCTGGCCTGTGTTCCCTATAGACGTTGGCATTCGAAAAAGAACTACGTCAGGGAGCTTGTGATTTAGAGCATCGTCTTCTTAATTTTCGATAGCAATGAGATCAGTCTGTTCGTGGAGGAACACAGATGTGACAGAAGGCCAGGGAAGCATCAAATCTGCTTTTATTTCTTATGTTACATTTGCCGAGGTCCTTTGCCTCGCCTCGTTGCCAGTTTAGTTAGGGCTCACTGTGATCCTCTGTCATCTGTGGAATGCATTCCACAAGCTTCACCTTTTGCAGAAAGACCAACGGGAGACTGCTTTTCTTCCCATCCACACTGTAGATGTCTCTGTTCCTGAGTTTTAAACAACAATAAAGACAAAAAGCAAATCCCTGTAGTAAGAAACCAGACTTTTCAAATGAAACATTTTATTGTAAATAGCTCCTCATAGGTATTCCTCGTGCTTCATTCCCCACCCTCCCTTGTTTTTTGTTTGTTTGTTTTGATTTTTTAAAATGTTTATTTCGGGACTAGAGTTTCCATGGGGTGTAGTGTTACATTAAAATGATCCCCCTGCACAGCAGGGGTAGAATGTTTCTTTGTAACTTTGGTTCCATGCCCAAGACACATCTTTCCTTGATCTGCTGAAACTGTTTCCATTGCTGATTTTTTTTCTTTACACAATATATGTTTATACTTCTTCTCTTCTGGTTTGACATATACATGTTTCATTAAATGCAGCATATATTGTAGATTTTCAACAGGGTCATGTAGGAACTGTCAAGTAAGAAACCTTGAATAATGGCTTTAAAATACACAGTTGTAGTCCTGGCTACAGGGTAGTTCTTAGCATTTGATCTCCCTCTCACTGTTGTAAACATTTCTGCCATCTTTGAAGGTTTAGAGGCATTTGCCTTTCTGGGGTCTTATCCATGTTTTCGGTTACTCTGTAAAACAGAGGGAAAATTCTTTAATCATCATTTCTGTCCATGGCTGAAACTGGAAAAAGCTCTTTCTTTTTCTAAAGAAAAAAAAAATTCTTTACCACCTCTTTGAGCTCTACAATCTTTTTTAAGTTACATCAATGAAGTTTCTAAGCTTAATTACTTTAAGTGAGAAAACAGAATGATCTATTTTAAGGGTTATTGCAACATAATGCACGTAAAGCAATTAACAGTTCTTGTTTCATAATAAGTGGCCTGACATATTAGCAATTATGATTGTTGCCTTTTCTTCTGTGGCCTTCTAAGACAATACCTTAAGAAGCTCTAATGAATTATATCACCAAATATAAATGTAAGATTTTAAAAAGCAGGTCTGTCTATGCCCTTCAATGACTTACTTTTATGTCACACTTCCTCCTCAACAATTGTATCCAGTACCAGATGGTCTCCACCCTGAGGTCCTGACCTGGGAACTATGCCATACAGGGTTTCTTCATTGGCTCCAGTGATCTTCCTGAAAGAGGTACGTCCCTGGACTATGCCAGTTAGGATTCCTATCCCTATTCCTCTTTAAGTCTCTATGTCTGGGTTTTTAGTTGGTTAGAAGTTAAGGACATAATAATCTCTTCCTCCAAACAGGCAAAGACAGCACAAAGGACATGCTATCATGTACTATTTAAGAACCTGGCCTGTTTCTATATAATATATATACACAAATATACTATATGTATACAAATATATATACTATATGTATATAGTATATGTATGTGTGTGTATAAAATAAATATGTAAACATAGAAAGTCTTTTACTTACAAACTTTCAATTTATACATTCTCAGAGATAAATCCTAAATTCTGTTTCAAAACACACAGGCATCATTTCTGCCTGTCACAACTGAAGTAAAGCCCATCATTTGAATAAAACCATGTTGGTTTAAAAAAAAAAAAAAGGGCTTGTAGTCTCCCAGAATATTAAATTTCTGAACAGTGAGTATCTGTAAAGGAACTAGGAGCAAAGCCACATTTATTCAAACGGGCATTCCGAATACGTGAAGCACTAGCCATCGATGACCAATTTTCAGTCAGCTAAAGGTCAGTACACTATAACTCAAACTGTATAGAATATAAATTCATCTTAGTTCTGAAAGCTGATATTACAGAACCTCAAGGATTCTTTTCAGTGGGTTCCTTAATTTCAATGAGCTTTAGTTTCCTCCTCTGTAAAATAGCGATTGCAGCTATCATTTCTGAGAATTTACTACCTGCCACCAGACTCTAAGTGAATGAGCACAGTGATGTCACTTCTGACCTGAGACTCTAGTATCCAAGTACCCACCATGCCAGTTGATTCATAGATGACACTTAGCGAATATGAGTCAGGTCCAATCGGCAGACTACTTATGTTCACCATTCTTGAGGGTTTTCTAACTGCTAGAAGGTAGTTTAGATCCTAATTTGTGGGCCACATATTTAGAGGCATATTGATTAACAAACTGTAGCCACATCCTGATCTCTAGTTACCACAAGTAACTGTAAATCCTGGACAGCAGTCACGCCCTCTTCCTGCTTCCTGTGTCTCTATAAAGGTCACCACGACCCAACCAACTGTACCATCCAGACCCCTAAGGGCCTTCATGACATCTTGCATTCCATCAGTCCTCATATACAGTTTATCATATGGTAGAATATTCAATAAAAGATAGCTCTTATTATTGCCTCCATTTTACAGATGAGGAAACTGCCCCATGAGAAGGGCAGGAAATATTGAATGAAATGTAACTGAAGTCAGAAGATCAGGGGAGGCTTCCCTGAGTCCCTGATTTTACACTGGGATGGGCAGTACAAACGGATATTAAATAGTTGACCATGGTGTGGGAAACATGTGGCCCGAGTAGATGCAAGTATGTCTCACAATGCATGATCCAGGACAGAATGCTGGCTATGTCCTAGGAAGTTGGCTTTTAATGAGTCTTTCTATGTGCCAGGTACTATATTGGTTGCTTTACTTATATAACATCAGTTAATCCTTAGGAAAATAGTAGATGCTAATACTTGCTAATTTTTTATATTAAGAAATTAATGTTTAGAGAAGTATAATAGTATTTATTTTGTAGAATCACTCTATTAAATACAATAGATATGAAATGTACTCTTTCAACCACACAAGAGATAACCTCTTCCTCTTCCTTACCATAATATCATCACTACCATTAAGAAGTATTTATTGATTGGGGCACCTGGTAGCACAGTTTGTTAAACATCCAACTCTTGACCTCGGCTCAGGTCATGACCTCATGGTTTGTGAGTTCAAGCCCTGCATCGGGCTTTGTGCTGATGGCGAGGAGCCTGCTCGGGATTCTCACTCCCTCTGTCTCTCTGCCCCTCCCCTGCTTGTGTACCCCTTCTTTCTTTCTCTCAAAATAAGTATATAAACTCAAACAAATAAAAATAAAGATAAAAATAATAAAAAAGAAGTATTTATTGATGGCCAACTATAAGCTAGGCACTATCTGGGTACTGGGGTTACAAGGACGAAGAAAACATGTATGGTCCCTGCCTTCATGAACCTATATACAAGGAGGGAGAGAGGCATTATTAATTAAAAACAGCAACAACAATAACAACAACCAAAACAAGCCAAATGCATGTGAAATGTTGCTGGGAGTGAAATCAAGGAAGATTTCCCTGCAGGAATCACAAGTGAGCTGAGTTCTGAAGGATGAGTGAGTAGGTATTTACTAGATAAAGCAGGGTTGAAAGTACCATGCACACAAAGACTGTGTGGGCAAACCCCTGTGGTAGGCAGAAGGGAGCAAGACTCATCAAGGGAGATCCTAGAGCAAGAAAAAGCCCAAAGAGACCATCTGCAGTGAGATGACACAGGGCTCTGTTGGCCACATGAAGGGATTGGGATTTCCCCCTAATAATGATACTTTCCCAGGAATGGGGCATGATTCGATTTGTTTCCTAAAACGGACTCAGTGGCCGTGTGGAGAGTGAGTTATAAGAGTGTCTGGAGAAGCAATGAACTGAGTTAGGAGGGTATCCCCACTAGGAAGTTGGGGTATTTGTTCATGTATCCTTTCCTTTGTTCACTTATTCTTGAGGTTATTCTCCAATGACATATAAAGAACAAATCACACACTTATCTTTGTATTACACTACTATGCTATCAAGGGCTACAATCTAACATGTCATAAATCTGCTTTCAATTTACCCAACTATTTACTCATTCATCTGTCTACCCTTTTGTCCATATGTCAACGTAAAATGTATTTAGCACCTAGTATGTATAAGACACTGTTGTAGACATTGAAGATACAAAGATAAAGCATAAGCCCTACTCTACGCTTTCTTAATAGTCTATGTAAGACAGATAGGGAAACATTCTTAATATGACTAGATGAAGGCTAATAGATACATCTACATAAAGAAAGACTGATTAACTGGCATACAATGATTCATCTTACAGACCTGTCCTACCAATATAAAAGAATAAGGAGCGAAATTCTTTATCTGAAACAATAAATATAGTAGAGTTCCTGTTGCCATCTGTTTTCCACAGGCCACCTGCAGGCCTTGGTGGGAGGAGAGACTGAAAATTATAAATAAGAAATGAACATTTGCATATTTTAATGGAGAATTTGTAACTAATGACCTGTGGCTGTTCTTACACTGCAGTATATATTTTTAAAGGTTTTTTTTTTTTTTTTTTGGATCAGAACAATAATACAGTATTATGTGACTTTTAATATGTTTTATGTTACTAGACAGGAAGTGAAAATACACAGCTATCAGGTTCAAGAGTTCGTGGCTGACACAGGAATCATTAAAAAGGAACCATGGTACGGGTGCCTGGGTGGCTCAGTCGGTTACTCTTCCGACTTTGGCTCAGGTCATGATCTCGTGGTTTGTGAGTTTAAGCCCTGCGTTGGGCTCTGTGCTGACAGCTCAGACCCCGGCGCCTGCTTCAGATTCTCTGTTTCCCTCTCTCTCTGCCACCCCTCCCCTGCTTGTGCTTTGTCTCTCTCTCTCTCTCTCTCTCTCTCTCTCAAAATAAATAAACATTAAAAAAAATTAAAAAGAGAAAAAAGGAACCAGAGTACGTAGACAAAGAATCATGATCACCTGTTTTCTGTCTGGTCTTCCAAACTTCATAATGAACAGAGCTGGTTCTATTATGTTCTTTATTAAACTGTCCCTCTTCAGAAGAACAGGGTTTTCAGTGGGTTATTGTAACCTGGATATAACAACCCAGTGATAGCTATTTCTGTACTCCTCTCATTTTCTTCTTTCCTTTGTCTCCTGAAATAACTAATATGAAAGAATTTGTGGTACCCTACTTATTTCGAGTAAATATACAGAATGCATGGACAGATGATATCTCCCAAAACTACCTGGGGTTCCCCTCCTTAAGACAAAAGTCCCAATATAATCCACGGACTTGCGTTACTTAGCAGCCACTGAGAGCAATAAGGCAATAAGGGTGCCTTCTTGGGAGCCTTCAGCAGCTTCTAGATCATCACTGACAAAAATGACTTAGGTAATTGTAATTGCTAAAAGGGAAAAAACCATGAGTCGCTTCACTTTAAGGAGGATATCTTTAAATATACTTTAAAGTTAGTCTTGGGTTTAAGAGCAGAATATAAACCCTTAATTTAGTAGGAAAAATATTTTTATGATTATGTGTGTAGCATGCCTTTACTCTCTGCAGACAAGCCAAGCATTTTTCTCCCTGATTTTTTTTTCCCTATCTCTAGCTCATCTGCTATGGAGATAAAAGTGGCATTAATCAATTTCCAGGCATGTCTTATTTAAATCTAGATTACTCCCTGAAAAGAAGAGATGAAACGGCAACTGCTTGTTCTGGTTTAGGGGGTAAACTACTCGATAACGCTAGAGGTTATAATTGCAAACTTATATATTGACAAATTCAGTAAACGTGATAGCCAGCTTTTAAAAATAATACCAGCTAAGAGTTGCTGACGCTTGAACTATGTTCCAAGTGATGCAATTAGTCCTTTATATGCACAATCTCATTTAGTTCTCTCAATATAATACCATGGTGTGGGTAATACAACCACTTTACAGACAAGGAAACCTAATCTCAGGTGGATTAAAGCTACCACGCCATAGCTTGTAAATGGCAGGATCCAAACTTAACAGTATATCTAACTTCGAAGTTGTAACTCTAAACTACTCAGCCATTTTCCCATACGTATTTTAGACTCCCCAGATTCCCTGTCACATTGATCTGCTATATCCTTATTACTTATAATCATGATCTTTCATTCAACAGACAATTACTAAGTGTCAGTTATGTGCTACTCTGGAGGAAAAGCAAATTAAGTCTTGTACAACCCTCAAAGAGTCACACAAAATGGGAAAAGGTAGAGAGATGAGCACAATGTAATTTCAAAACCCACTAGCCCAGCAGTACCACCCACATTTCAGAAGACGCCTCTGATTGCTTATATATACAAACAGAAATGGCGCTCACAAAGTGACAGCAATGCCCTCTCCTTTGGGAGGCAGCATGGTGCTTAAAAGTGGCTAAAAGCCTTTAGAGTGAGGGTCTGGGTACAAATACTAATCCTGCCAATTGTAGCTCTATGGCCTTGGAAGTTCCCGTGCTACTGTTTCTCCAACTGTAAAGAAAGGAATAAAAGCAGCCCTTACTTTACAGGGGGCATTTTGAGGATTACTGGATCTATAGCTCAGAACAGCCCCTGGCGTGTAAGGGTAAGCCATTAATGATGTGACTGTTCGAACCTACCCATTTTCTGACTAGTATTGATGAGTTTTGATTTTTCTCCCCTCAGTTACCACATAGTACTTGTGTCCTGTTTCTTTATTATTCTTGGTGGGGGAGGGCTATTCGTTTTCTGATGCTCTGGCCATTCCTAACTCGTCCTAGAAAATCTCACCCATTTCACCTTACATTTTCATTCAATTTAAGAGACACAGTCTTTTCCCTATGTTCTGCAGGATTACCATCCTTCTTGGCAGACGAAGGACGGCTGGCAGGCTGAACAGAAACTCTTTCGGAAGAAAGCATAAAGCCAGAAGGTTGGTTATATGAGGACATAAACTTTCTGGGCATATATGCTTAACTGCTTCCTTGTATCAGGCCATGCTAATGTACTTTTGCTTGTCGGTTCCTCACGTAGGTAACAGGGTTGATACCCATGGAGAGAAAGTGTCTCTCCTCTATTTTTCAACTTGCTATAGAAAATGTTGAATAACATGAGGCCCAGGGAAGATCCCTGTGTAATGGAACTTAAGAGGAAATTCAAAGTGGACGCAGACCATGACTTATGGATTTAGAAGAGCACCTGGCCCTTGCTCATTTTTAAATAATGCTATTACGAGGTGCAGTTTCTGTACCCGGGGAGACATCAGCTGGTATGCCTGTTAGAAACACAGACTGGCCCTTGCTTTCCACCTCTCCCACCCCTCCATCTCACCTCCACCTCCAGTAACCTGATCCACTGAGTCGGAGGTAAGGACTTGGAACCTGTATTTTTCATAGCTTTGGGAATCAGTGTCTAAGATTATTTATACATGTATTTGTGAGACAAGGACTTAATCATTGAGAAGTAATAAAACTCTCGTTTTTCTATATGGGCACTGAAAGCTTACTTGAAAAGAAGATCCAATTTCACTTAATAGCCTGCTTTCCTGAATTCTGATGAAATCAGACTGGGAGAAGGGGTTAAAAATAACCAGCCATTTTTAGCTTGTTAGGTTTACAGAATCAGAATTTTCAAGCTGGATGAGATACTAAAAATATACTGATATTTCTTCATTTTGCAGAGAGGGAAGCAAATCCTTCCATATATTAAAAGACTGATGAGAATACTAAGCCCCATAAACACCATGACTTCCCAAAGCAACAAGGTTAACTAGAACAATATTCTTGATTTCCATATTTGGTGGTTGCTTTATTTTTTTTAATAATCACCCAAATGGGGGGCCCCTGGTTGGCTCAGTCAGTTCAGCATCCGACTTCAGCTCAGGTCATAACCTCACAGTCTGTGAGTTCGAGCCCCACGTGGGGCTCTGTGCTGACAGTTCAGAGCCTGGAGCCTGCTTCGAATTCTGTGTCTCCCCCTCTCTCTGCCCCTCCCCTGCTCATGCTCTGTCTCTCTCTGTCTCAAAAACGAATAAAAACATTTAAAAAATTAAAAAAAAATCACCCAAATGGACTGGATCTGTTTCTCACTTTTTTTACTTTAATCTTTTTTTTAATTGAAGCACAGTTGATACACAATGTTACATTAGTTCCAGGTGATCTGTTTCTCCTTTTATGGCATTTAAGCTAACCAAACCAAATGTATTTGTGTTTTTTTTAAACCAAACAAACATGGGCATTACTAGTAACTGTATACAGCATCCTTCTGATCAAACACCTCTTAGAACCACATTTTGAGAATTAAATGAAATCTTACCTGAAGAGGCACCTTGACATCAAGGCCATAGAATAAAGGCAAGAGAGAAGAACAAGAATAGAAACAGAAACTGCAGAAGAAAAAGAAGAAGATTACATAAATCTGAATTTCTGTAGTGTCAACAAAACCTCAAGCTTTTCCACTTTGCTCAAGTCTGACCACTTGTCACATATATACCAAGGACCTTTTGTTTAAAAAAAAAAAAAAAAAACATGTTTTACTTATCTATTGGCAAAATAATGTGAGGACTAACTGGTGTCAACCAACATCAACTGATACATTTTACAACTGAGGTGGTCTAATAGATCATGGATCTAAGCTCCTAATTCTTTAAGTGAGAAAAGCAAGCACTGAACGGTTTATCAACAGTCTAATTGCATGTAATTTCATGTCATAGTAAAGCCTTGAATTTAGACCTCCTGGATCCTACTTTATTATATATTATTGTCTGTTTTTTAATGTGTGACAGGGTAAATCAAAACTACAAAAATATGATCAGAGTATCCACTTCATCACTTAATGCTATCACTGTTTGGTTAATGTGAAGAAGGCATAGCAGAGAGAATATTAATATGTAAGGTAAACCTGTGATAAATTATCTGCAGTGGGCTACTCCTGAGGTAGAAATGCAGACGCTATCAGTAATTACATCAGGACAGCAGGTGTATCCTGGGTCTACCCTGGATGAGCCAGGATGTGTGGTACGAAAGGTGCTTGTACATCAGAGGACGCCTTAGATAATGAATGGATGCATGCTGCTGTTCAAACCTCCATGCTTCGCAGATATTCTCTTTCTTTGACTCATAGAACTTAAATGGAGTCTGAATTGTGTCTCTTCGCTTAGAACTTTCTCCAGAAAAGCAGATACTTGGGTGGACAGACATGCTTGCATAGCAGTGGTGCATAACCAACTGCATACTAATTGTAGAAGGTCACAGGTCAGATCAGTGGTTTTCAAATACCAATTTCCTTGGTGAGGTACTCCTACAGAGTCAGACTTTGACCTTGTTATCACATTTCAGCACCATTTTGTCAGACACGACTTCCTTGAATAAGGGTGGTGTATGGCATTCTAATGTTGAGCGTGTTATCCTCATGTGTCTTTTAAGGCCACTGTTTACAGGGCTCTGGCTTCATCATAGCAAAATTGTAGGGACAAGTTATAAACATGGTGCTAAGAGCCATGTGTTGGTGACGGTTCTAGGAGTCTGGAAAGCAGAAAGTCTGTCCTTTTTCTTTTTTTTTTTTTTTTTTTTTTTTCCATTCTTCAAAGATGGAGAGTGGTAAAATGATGCCCGTAGTAGAAGATGGAGGGGAAAGGAGGCTTCCTCTACTCCTCTGAGGTCAGATATCAGCACCGCCTCTCGGGGCATGAGGAGAGGCCCATCACCTCGCTGGCAATGAGATTCTTTGTCCAGGCAGTGTGGTGGGCCGAACGTAGCACCTTGAGTCAGACACCCTGGCCTCTGGGTGTCTTGATATGGACTGGTTATATGGTCCTGGGAATGTTGTTTAATCTCTCTGACCTGTTGTTTTATTACCAGCAAAAAGGGGGATCCTGAGATCCGCTGTGTCTGTCTCACAGAGTAACTGCAGGAGAGTCAATGAAGCCGATGAAGCCTGCTTTGCATTCTGTGTCTCCCTCTTTCTCTGCCCCTCCCCTGCTCACGCTCTCTTTCTTTCTAACATAAACATTAAAAAAAGAAAATGCCTAGGGTAGTGACATTAATAGATATTTTAAAAATCCACTCCCCCCCCCACCCTTTTTAGTCTGGTTTTCCTTACATGAATGGGGATGGAATCAAACTGAAGTTTGTGGTTTTAATTCTGACTTCCTCTTTGTCAGCCACAGAGCTGGTTAAGACTTCGCACAGAAAATTACTAGAACCAAGAGCTAGCCATTTGAAGCTGTGGAAAATGGAAGGCATCAGGCATGTGCGTTGACAACTGGAGAAGCTGGAAACAGTTCCCACCTTCTGTGGGTCTTCTTGCCAAACACTGGGAAGTCAGACTCAGTCCTTGGCTTACTGCACTTCACCTTTGCCTCATTCAGTCCCACAGAGCTAGGCAGCACACTTCTGAAATGAGGACCATTCAAATTTAAAATTTTGCAGAGGATGTGTACTTTATGTCTGGAAATTTTAAAAATTATACTTTTTAATCGAACACTCTCAGCGTTTCGTAATTTTCACATAAGTGGCCCTGTTTGTTCCTTGCAGAACCCACGAGAGGAGATGAGGGCAAGCTCTATCATCCCCATTTTATCGATAAGGCTTAGACACAAGTCTCGGTCACATACCCAAGGTCAAGTAAGTATGTGAAGACCCAGCCGACGTAAGAATCCAGGCTGCTGATAGTCTGGCTCCTGGCCCAGACCAGCTCCCTCTGATCTCCCATGTATGGGCAGCTACAGAAGCAATTTGGGAGGAAGAAAATTCTGACCGTCGTTTCAGAAGCAGCAGATGGTTTGCTATTTTCTTCTTGGGTGCCCACGGAAGATGCTGCAAAATAGCCATATTCTTTGGCATCACAGGAATTCAGACTGGAACTCTAGGCAAAGCCTCTTGCGATTCTTGCTGTGTTCCTCAGCACGATGCTCCCGGGCATCACGGCAGGGTCACTGTTGTTATGTTAAGATTGTTGGCCTCACTGCAGCTTGTTCAGCACTCCTGTGTGAGCCCTCTTCCGTCCCCCCACCGTGCACATTCCCAAATGCAGTCTTTCAGGACTATTACGCTCTCCCCTGAAAGTGTTGGCTGACTCTGAGGAGGCTTTCAGGCCACTGGGGGAAGTGACATGAGGGCTTCATCATCACGTGTTAACCTAAGTTTCTGGACTTACTGTGGAGGGGACACTGCAGCACAAGGAAGAAAGGGCTTTTTATCAATAGTAACAGGAATGATTTTTTTTTTTTTTTCAAAAAGGGACCAAAAATATTTTGAAAAGAAAGAGCAAAGTAGAGGCATAAAACTCATGAGAAATTTCTGGAAAGGAAATGAAGATAAGAAAGGGGAAGCGAGGAAAGAAAACACCCATAGCAAAAAATAGGAATCAACACAAAAGGCAAACATGTCCAGGTTAGGTTGCTGAAGACAGAACCTTTTCTGGAATGCTGGTGACTGACTGGAGGTGAAGTTTATATTGACTGTAACAACACCTGCCTCAGCAAGATACACAGTAACAGAAGAAACACAATGCGGTGAATGAAACTCCTATTATTTTCTGGTCTAAAAGTTAAAGACTGAAATTCACACTGAATTTAACACATACCTTTTCTTCTAAGTCCTTTATCTGTCTTTTCTGGATGTCTGTTTTATCTTCTAAGTCACGAATTCTCTGAACAAAGGAAAAAAGAGAAAGAGTTAGTGGGTGTTAACAAGAAGACTGTTCGCCAACCTAAAACAAGAAACTTGCTATGAAAACATTAACATTAGTACTCACAGCTGGAAGCATCACATACACGTTTTCCCACACCCAGAAGATGGTTAGATTACCCATACTTGTCATGCAAAAGCATGGCATTGATTACGTATGTGTTTTTAAATTTGCTACCCCTGTCTATGCACCTGTCTCTACAGACCTATCTCTGAGAGGGAGGTAATGTTCTCACCCCAGTGTCCTCGGGCTTGGCTGTGAGGCCTATTTGGCCAGTGGAACGTGAGTAGGAGACGCAGGAGTACCACCTGCTCATTGAGACAGCATTATGTCCTGGAACTAGCGAGCAAGAAACTAACTGTGTTGGAGCCATTGGGATTGGGATTTTTGGTTGTTGATTACCACTGTAAAAAATGGCTAGTGGTGATATACATACACACATGCAAACAGTCCCCTTGTTTTTTGCTACCCTTCCTTTCCAACCATGTTTCATCTCTGCTTCAGGGTAGAATTTCCTCATAAAACAGGATTTGCCAATTCTCATAAAACAAAGTAGAGATAAGACTTGGGCAAAAATTCCAAAGAGACAACTGATTAAGTTAGGGGAAAACTAAACATAGCAAAAAGCATAAGGAATCCTAAGGACAAAATAATTCCAGAACTATCTTTGAACTCACCTGTCAACTGTGTAACAAACTTCCAGTGATTTAAAAAGTGCAGATTTGAAATCAACATTACATAATTATTTGCAAGTGAAAAAAAATCTTCAAATTTCTAGGCAACTAAAGGCCTTTTATGTTCATGGCACATGGCTACACAGTGTAAGTTTGTTATTTAATGCCTCTCTTGGGAATAATCAGAAAATGAGAACAGGAGTCTGAGAAGAAAACAGTGGAAGCTAAATGTGGTAATAATATAGAAAAAGAGGTTTTTATAATGCAATATGTGAAGAAGAGAAAGCTAGAACAAATACTTGAACTTGAAAATCATATCTCCCTACTCTGAAACAGTGGTTCTCAACAGAGGATGACTCTGCCCCCCAGGGGAGCTTTGGCAATGTCTGGATATCTCTTAAAGTTATTAAATTTAATCTGAGGTATATAATTCAGTGGTTTTAGAATATTCACAAAGTTATGCAACCATCATCACTATCTGACTATCTGGACATTTTTTAATCACATGTGGTCAATAATCACACCTAGGGTGGGGGTTGTAATTAGCATCTAATAGGCAGAGCCCAGGATGATACACAGGACAGCCCCCTACCATAGAGAATCATCGAACCAGGGGTGCCTGTGTGGTTCAGTTGGTTGAACGTCTCACTCTTGATTTCGGCTTAGGTCATGATCTTATGATTTGGGAGTTTGAGCCCCACATCAGGCTCTGTTGTTGACAGTGTGGAGCCTGCTTGGGATTCTCTCTCTGCCCCTCTCCCGCTCACACACACATGTGCATGCTCTCTCTCACCCTCTTTCTCAAAATATATAAACAAACAAACAAAAAAAGAATCATCTGACCAAATGTAGGGAATGAGAAAACTGAGGAATGTGCTCTAAAGGGAAGGGACTGAGGTTTGTGCAGGAGAGGATGAGATGTTTGGGTCAGAGAGACTATCAAGGCTGACCGTGAAATTATAGGACAATGAATGATGGGTAAGAGAACGGGCCTGGAAGCTAATGGTGCGTGTACACGGGAGTGACGTGTGTGCTTGTGTATATTTCCACAGTGCTGCTCAGGCGCCAAAGCTACACAATAAAAGAATAAATTTGCTAGACATTTCCACCTTGAGTGTACATGTAATTCCTTTATATGTCTACTGAATGTGGAGGCAAGTGTCATCTCACCACAATCATGGACATGTGGGATTACTAGAGATTACTACAGTGTCTACTTGGCCACCAAGGGCATGTTTGTTGAGCAACTTCTTACAAAGGTCAGGACTATGCTGGATATAATGGAGAATACAGACACCAGTCCATTTTTGGTCCCAAAGAACCATTGGAATCAGATGGGGAGATGGAGTCTAAAACACAGGGAGAAACAAATTAAGTAGAAAAGGTAAACGATGGCAACGCCATTGTAACTTCATCACCAGTCTCTAGTAAGTAGGACAGCGTTCAGCACAAGGAAGTTGCCTATGCTTGTTAACTACAGGAGTTATTTATGCTACAGTCGTGTGCTGCATGCTCTATTTCTTTCCTTTCCCATTCACTTGCCACCCCATCCAAGGGGGAACCTTCTCAGGTCCAAAAGAGACCCCTTTTTATCTTACCTGTCCTGCTAATCAGTACACAAGTCACTGTTGTCCGCATCAGGACTGGGGTGAGAGCTTACTGCTAGTTCTGTTTCTAATTTAGTACATCCATCTACAGCAGCTGTGTGTACTCCTGACATGTGGAATAATCAGGGCAGGCCCTGAGTTTAAGGCGGAGAAGAACAAGCGTAAGAATAAGGGAGAGGCAGCCAGGCTGCACTCAGAATAGAACCCAACTCCTTCAAGGCCCAGTGTGATTTAGCCTTTTCTTCCTGGTCCAACTTCACCTCACATCCACTTCACCTTGGCTCTACGTGCTCCATTTTTATGGCCTTCTCTCTGTTCCTTGACTATTCCAAATGTTCCCACAATAGAGACTTAGACTCTGTTGTCCCTATCTTCTGGGGCACTTTGCCAAGATCTTTGTGTGGCTGGTCCCTTGGGTTTTAGACATCTTCAAAGATGCCTGATCTGCCTAGCCAGTCTAAAGTGGAGAATCCTATTCCCAAACACACACACACATCGTATACTTTTCTTCATAGCATTTATTGACACTCTCTGAAATTGCCTTGGTCATTGCTAATTTGTGTTGTTGCTTTGACCCTTTTCATGGGTAGGACAGACGAGAGCAGTGACCTTTATGTCTCTGTCCACCATAATATCCCTGGCACAAGCAGGCTTTCAAATATGGTTTTGAAACAATGTGTAACAGGATATGAAGTACAGATTTTTTTCAGTAGTATGCAGTCCATTATTATCAGGGGAACATCCTAAAGGAGGTGGATCTTAAGCTGGGACTGGAAAAATGAGAACATTTAGATAAATGCAGCAGACACGAGGGGCATTTTATGGTGAATGGTCATGCCAACAAAGGCTTAGAGGAGGGAGTCATGACCCAAGCGGTACCAGGAAGAGTTCTGCATGAGTAGAGAGGACAGAATACTCTGGAGATTGTCTCAGATCAGGTTTTCAGAGAAGGGGTAGCCAGCTAATGAAGGACCTGGAGAGAGCTGCATAGGCCTAGACCCAACTGCAAATTGAGATCATAGAGGCTTTGAGGAAGAATGTACCATGAGGAAAGGTGAAAGAATGTGTAGTGATATGCATGATGAACTACAGAGAGGGCAGGAAGTCCTCTCCACCACTCAATCCCCGTGGCATCCTGCATATGACTTTTTTATGCCACTTGTCAAGAGGTACCAAACGTAATTTTTTTCTTTGTGTTAACCTCCTTTGTCTCCATCAATAAGTCCTATGCTTCGTAAAAGCAGAGTCCATGTGAGTTCTCTATGTCTGAAATGGTATCCAAAGACTGGGAAATGCATTTAAATATGTGACTGAATAAATGCCTAGATGACGGAGTCAGGTTACATCAGAGGACATCTGGCAGCATCTGGGAGCTGTTGCAGGATTGAAAGGTCCTGCCTCTGCCTCAAGTTACAAGTGTGGACAAAATAGACCAGCTTCAGAAACATTTCAGGAGAAATACTAATTGGATGTAGAGCTATATTAGTGATTGGAGATAAAGGACAAAGAAGACTCCAGGGTTTCCAGCCTGAGTGCTTTGGGATATGGTAATTCTACTGACGAAAACAGGCAGATGGGGAGAGAAGGGGAAAGAATAAAAATGCACACTTAGATATGTTTCATATGAGTTCACTGTGAAACATTCAAACAGAAATGTCCAATAAATAGTTACTGATAGGCTCTAGGATTTAACTGGATCACATAGCTTATACATGACAAAACCTGGCCAATACCTTCTGGAATAATTCTCTTAAATCTACTGATTATAAAGGGAGACAAAGAGTAAGAAATAATTAGAAAAGGCATTTTCTAATGAACATTTGTTTGGGAGATAGAAAATTTCAATGGAAATCTCTGTGGCTTAGAAATGTAATGTACCTGTCACTGGATAGCTTAAAACAAAGCAAACAAAACATGTCTTTCAGGTTTGGCTTGGTTAGAGACTCAAAAAATGACAAGGTTTTAATCATAAATAAATTTAGATAACTCTTTGCCCATCTTAAAAATAAATACTTTTGGGGCACCTGGGTGGCTCAATCAGTTAAACGTCCGACTTTGGCTCAGGTCATGATCTCACAATTCACGAGTAGGAGCCCCGCCATCAGGCTCTGTGCTGACAGCTCAGACAGAGCCTGGAGACTGCTTCAGATTCTGTGTCTCCCTCTCTCTCTGCCTCTCTCTCTCTCTCAAAAATAAATAAACATTAAAAATTTTTTTTTAAATAAACACTTCTGTGGTTCCATAGCACAACTGCTGATTGGTTGAAATTAACTAAATGCCATTGCAGTATAAAAAAATTACGCAGAGGGCACTTTTATTCCCGCAACTAATGAGGCCATGGGGTCTATCATTAAAGGGCTAAAAAACATTCCAGGATCAAAACCCAGAACTTTATGATGGAATCTGAAAGCACACTGAAACAAACATGCATGTGTTCACCATCTCTGGGACAAAAGGCTTCACCGCTCTTAGCTCCCTGTTAACTCAGATAATCTGTTCGATTGTAAAGATTCACACAACTCCTGCCTACGCGGGAAGTGTGCTAAGTGTCATGTTCCCCATAAACCGTTCTTACGGGTGTCATAAAGTAACCTGTTCCTTTTCCACCCACCTTGATCTCTAAAGACCACACAACTCTTACTTCTTGTATTGTCCATCTGGATTGTGTATCAGTTGCTTAACCCAGCTTCTAAGTACCAAATCCTACCGGCACTATCAACTTTGTAATTCTTTTGGAATCTGCTTTTTGACCAGGGCCTTAGTCCTCACCTGTCAAGCTAAGACATGAACTATGAGATGCAATTAAGA
Source organism: Herpailurus yagouaroundi (assembly GCF_014898765.1). Classification (NCBI taxonomy): domain Eukaryota; kingdom Metazoa; phylum Chordata; class Mammalia; order Carnivora; family Felidae; genus Herpailurus; species Herpailurus yagouaroundi. Next base: position 117,280,259 of record NW_024412377.1, on the reverse strand, counting down.
ATGTTGGCTATAAATGAATATTGAGTGTCTCCAGAGCCTTCCTGGTCTAGATGGGTCACATCAATCAGAGAGGACTCAAGTTGCGTAGGAGAGGGTAGCACAATGGTTATACGCACTGGCCTTGAGTTATGGACACCTGAGTAGATACTGGCTCTGGTGCTCGCTATCTGTGTCACCTTGGGCAAATGACTTAAGTACTCATGTCTGCAGTATCATTATCTCCTCAATGGGATAATAAGAATACTTACCTCAGTGGGCTACTGTGAAGATTAAATGCAATGATGTAAGCAGAGCCCTTAGTTTAGTTCCTGACATAGCAAATGCCAGTAAGTAAGCGGCAGCTTCCAGGCTTTGTTGTTGTTGCTGTTTGTTCTGGGAATAAAGAAAAAGGCCCTTGTTCTCTTTTACCCTATTCAGATGATCTGATCAGGCTAGATTATGGACTGGGATGAGTAACAGGAGGAAGCAGTATTTCTGTCCTGGGGAGAGTCTTGCCCTGCATAAGGGAGCTAATCAGGCTCCAGGAGACCCAAAGGGTATTTCATGACAAAACAGCTCCCCGAATAGTAGCAGTAGGCAATGCTTCTGGAATGCCAATTTTCTCAAGACTGAATCATTACCAAACTGTCATCCTGTCTCTGAGTCTAGGCGGCCAACAAGAGTTCTGTATCTTACTCTCCGAAGATGGCGTACAGCTCCTGGGCTTCTCTCACCCACACTCCATACCACGCACTTAGTACTAAGTCCCATTTGCTTAGTACCAACCCTACAGAGATGCAGTGGCTCCGTCCTCACCTGATGGGCTTGCTGTAAGAGCTCCATTCGCTCCTGAAGAATCTGACAGTCATACTCTCTGCTCTTCCTCAGCATCTGCCGCCGTAACTTTTCTACCGCTGTTCTCAGCTCTTCTTGCTGTTTTTCACTTAATAATTCACCAAACTTGATAACGGTTTCTTGCTGCAGAGCATTGTACAAAGTAGCTTCTAGTTCCTGGATTCTCTGGCAAACAGAATTAGAAAAGTCTAACTTTGGAACTTAGCATTTCTGGTGGTATGTGAATGGAGACACTTGCGTGTGGGGGAGAGGGGAGTTATGTATTACTGGAATCTTACGGGATCATAGCACTAAAATCAATCTCAAAGCTTATCCAGCCACACTACCATTTTGATAATCCCCTTTGTAAGACTCCGTGAGTCATCGAGCTAACAATACCTGAACTTCTCTGATGATGGGGCATCTGTTCTTTTTCTTGGGATCCTGTCCATTTCACACACCTTTCATTTTTAGTAAGTCCTTACTTTGTTATAAAAATTGTATATTCTTCTATTCTCAAATGTAGTTGAGAACATATTTGTGCTCTCTTCCATCTGACAGCCCTTCAGATATGTAGACATCTATCATGGTGGCTGTACGTTTAGAAATAAGCACTGAAAAGTGGTCTAAGTTGGAATACTAAGTTGGGGATCTATTTCGCACACAAAATGCCTCCTCTCTTCCACATGACACACATACGAACTTGAAGATGGCTTTACAGTCTCCCTATCTTAAAATACAAATTAGGAGACATGATCTGAAAATGGCCTGGAGTCTTTGGAATTGGTTTGTTTTTTAATATTCTGACATTTAAAGTTGCTTTAGCTATAATATGCCTCCTTGAGTCTTCTCTGTTTTGGATGAAGAATCCTTATATCCTTATATTCCAGTTTTGTTTTGTTTTGTTTTTTAAACATGCTTCAGTTATAGTCACCAAAATCTACAATCTTACCTCCTGTGACTTTGACAGAGGTGAATGGTCATGCCTTGGTACAGAGTATTTTCCTAGCTCTTGTTTCCAAGTTCTTAGCTCTTGTACTCGACTGAACAGATCTCATCTTTTTAACATGACATGTGTCTGAATGAGTACTTGCTCATGGGACACATAAGCACCTGAACCTGACCATGTGTAGGTAAAGAAGGCAAGGATAAAAGGGTAGGAAGGGAGGGGAGAAAGTGCTTCCTTCTTTATTCTCTGATGACCAACTCTCATTTCTCTCCTTTCCCCATCGAGCAGTGCTCAGAATCTCTTACTCATTTTGGAGAAGAATACTAATTCATCTCTGTTACAAGCAGGGGCTAAGTGCTTCATTCTTCTCCCCAAAGTGACTCAGGCTGCTTCCAGGAAAGCATTATAAAAACCTCTACCAGCAACTCCTTGAAATGTTCCCCTTTTAAGTTTGGTCTTTTTCTCTTGAGTCATTACTGTGAATTAATGGTTGGGGGGGGGGGGCAGTATATGGAGAGAAGAAATGCAAGCTGTTGTCCCGTATTAGGAATTATGTGTTATGAATCTGTCATGGGGAATGAATCAAATGGGGTCCTCAGTCCACACAGCCTTCTGTGGGGGAGAAAAGGCACAACCCATCTCCCGAACAGCCTCACTTACTGTGGCTGGATTACGGTAGAGAAGGCCACAGGGTCTGGAGTCAGAACTGAGCACTACGTGCTTGCTCTCTCGGGCAGAGTTCTTTCACTCTCCAAGCCTTCATTTCCTCATATGTAATACAGGAATGATCATATTACCTGCACCCCAGAGGGTTGTTGTGAGAAATATGTGAAGGAAAAATATACACAGCAGACATTAAATGCTCTACTCTTTTCTCACTACGTGAGGCTCCCAAACAGTTAGATTTAATAAAATTTCTCTTTCATCTACAGTACCATCCAACCTGTCTCTCATTAAAGTATTCTGTAACAGACACTTAATTTTTTTATATGAAGCATAATTAAGTATGCACTACATATTATAAGAGTGATATAACGGGAAATAGGTAGGGATGTATTTATTCTACAACCAGAACTGGAAACCACTGAATAAATGAGCTTGCATATTGTGGTCTATTCAAGTACATGGCGGGACAAGTGAACCATGATGCTTCACTCCACAGCACAGGACTTTGAACTCTGGGTGTCCTGAGTGCTTGCTGTACCTACCATATATGCTTGGTCGAGAGCTTGTTTTCTGTAATCTAGTTCTTCCTCCAAATAGCCTTTTATTTTGCAGAATTGTTCCTATAAAAAGGATGAAGAGAAAAGACAAAGCGATATGAGCTTACATGATAAAAGATGAAGAGAATGATAAAGAGAAAAGAACTTAGTTTACTAGAAAGCGGTATATAAATGGTATTGATGAATGTTTCCTCTAACTCCCCAACAAGACCAGTCACTAGCATTTATAGGGTCATAGATTCTGTTAGGAAAATAGTTCAACTTTCATAGTCTCACACAGAGAATGTGAAAATCAATGGAAAGAAGTATACAAGATATCATGAACAATCCACCACATGGAATGCTTTCAAGGATTTTTATGCCAGTCCAAGAGCGCGTGGTTAAGGACAGGGTTACTAATAACTATATCTGTGCAAATATATTGTGAGAGTCTATTTTTGTAAGAATGTTTTGAAATGTAATATGCACAGTTGCATAATAAAAAGTGATTCAAAATTATCTTGCACAATTAGCAAACAAAAGATGGATAATGATGTGGGTGGATGGCAGCTATTCCACCCACAATGTCACTTCATGAATGGGCTTCTGCTTCTGCCACAAAACCAGTACGAGCTGGGACCGAAATCTGAAGTTCCCTTGCTTGTCCCCAGCGTCTGCATGCCTGGTCTCACATCGCAAGCATCTTTCCAACAGCATTTAAAAACATAACTTTGTGGGGCACTTGGGTGGCTCAGTCGGTTCAGGGTCCAACTTCGGGATCAAGGTTCATGAGCTCAAGCCCTGCATCAGGCTCTGTGCTGATAGCCTGGAGCCTGTTTTGGCTTCTGTGTCTCCCTTTCTCTCTCTGCTCCTCCCCTACCTGCGCTCTATAGTCTCTCAAAAATAAATAAACATTAAAAGTATATATATATCTCATGGGGCACCTGGGTGGCTCAGTCGGTTGAGCATCCAACTTCTGCTCAGATCAAGACCTCGTTTGTGAGTTCGACCCCCGCATCAGGCTCACTGCTGTCAGCCTGTCAGCATGGAGCCCGTTTTGGATCCTCTGTCTCCTCTCTCTGCCCCCTTCCCACTGAGGCTGTCTCTCTATTTTTTCTGTATTTGACTCCTCCGTTGGTTTCATAGCTAAAACTTTTAACTGTACTGTCCATTTTATATCTCTCAAGGCTACCAATACTGTAGTACAATATTAATGAAAAATAAGAAAAACATTTAATATTGGTGTTTTGTCACAGAATTCATTTTGCTCCATATTTCAATGAAATCATAAAATCATCTGACAGAGCAAACTTCATCACTTTGAAAGCTCTGCACACTTTTTACCTCCTTTGAATGTCATAGCAGCTCCATACAATACTCCAGGCTGATATTTTACCCCCACTTTACAAGTAGTGACAGTGAGGCTTTTTTTTTTTTAAGTTTATTTATTTTGAGAGAGACAGAGACAGTATGAGTGGGGGGAAGGACGGAGAAAGGGGGAGAATCCCAAGTAGGTTCAGCTGACCGTGTGGTCAGCACAGAGCCCAATGCGGGGCTCAAATTCACAAAATCGTGAGATCATGACCCAAGCCGAAATCAAGAGTCAGACGCTTAACCAACCGAGCCACCCAGGCACCCTGCAAGTTATTCTTGTTATAGGATTCCCTGACCTGATAGGAATCACTACCTGTTTTTCAGTAGTAATAATAATAATGACAGTACAGTTATAAAATCCTATGTATTCCTGTAAGTTATAATGAACAATTCCTGTGCTTAGGGATTTAAAGAAATATTTAATTACGGTAAAACACACAAAATTACTCTTAACCATTTTTAAGTGTACAATTCAGTAGGGTTAAGTATATTTACACAGTTAAGCAGCCAATCTCCAGAATGCTTTTCATTTTGCAAAACTGAAACCGTATCCATTAAATGACAACTCATTTTCTCTTAGTTTTCACTCCTAACGGCCATTGTTCCTACTTTCTATTAGTCTGACTACTCTAGATACTTACGTAAGTGGAATCATACATTATTTGTCTTTTTGCGATTGGCTTAGTTCACTTTGCATAATATCCTCAAGGTTCATCCACGTTATATCATATATTAGAATTTCCTTCCTTTCTAAAAGTTTTTTTTAATGTTTATTTTTGAGAGAGAGAGAGAGTAGAGAGAGAGAGAGAGAGAGTGAGAGACAGCGCAAGTAGGGGAGGGGCAGAGAGAGAGGGAGACACAGAAGCTGAAGCAGCTCCAGGCTCTGAACTGTCAGCACAGACTCTGACGCGGGGCTCAAACCCTCAGACCACGAGATCATGACCTGAGCCGAAGTCGGGTGCTCAACCGACTGAGCCACCCAGGCGCCCCAAATTTCCTTCCTTTCTAAAGCTTTAATAATATTCATTGTATGTTCAGACCACATTTTGCTATCCATTCATCCAGTGATAGACTCTTAGGTTACTTCCACATTTAAGCTACGGTGAATAATGCTGCTATGAGCATGGGTGTACAAACATTTCTTTGAAAACCTACCTTCAATTATCTTGGGCATATTCCCAAAAGTGGTATTGCTGGATTATACGATAATTCTATTTTGAATATTTTCAGCAACCACACCATACTATTTTCATTAGCAGCTACACATCATTTTATGTTCCTAACAACAACGCAAAGGTTCCAATTTCTCCATGTTCCCACCAACACTTGTTATTTTCTGTTTTGTTTTGTTTTGTTTTGTTTTTGATAGTGGTCATCTTAATGGGCACAAAGTGGCTTGGAGATTTTTAAAATCATAGTTACACTCATCATTTCTGTAATTTTTACTCTGACTATACATGGTGGAAAAATTATTTAGCCTAAGAAAGAAACCACCTAGTTGAATTTTATTCAGCATTAGTTTTAGAAATATTGTAAAAATACAACATATTTTTGAAGAATATAACTTGAAATTGTGGGATACTTTCAAGAATTTCATTCCCCAGTCTGCACACCAAATAATGCGAAGCTGCAAACTTTCATTGGTGCCAGTGAAACTGGTAGAAAACAGTTGTTTTCCATTTGCCTTGACTATTTTTCTTCATTTAAAAAAAATTTTTTTTTGAGAGAGAGGGTGCAAGTGATTGAGGGGCAGAGAGAGAGAGAATCCCATGAGGGGCCGAGAGAGAAAGAACTGGGGCTCACCTGAGGTGGGGCTCATGCTCACGTGAAGCAGGACACGAGCTCACCCTAAATGGGGCGTGTGCTCACCTGATGCGGGGTTCCAACTTACAAAGTGTGAGATCATGACCTGAACTAAAGTCCGGTGCTTAAGCACTGAGCCACCCAGGTGCCCTATTTTTTGTCATTTTTATGATGCCTCATCTTTGGACTCACCATGTCACTTTCCAATTCCATCATTTTCTGGTGCAGGGCAGCCTCCGCTCCTTCGATTTGCTGGATCCACTAAGGAGTAAACAAGGAGTAAACAAAAATGTCTGACATCACTGCTTGACATGGTGTATATGGTGCAGTCTACTAAGTTGCTTTGTGTCTTCCTCTTTTTTCTCAGAGAACTGAAGTGGAAACTCGGTGTGTTTTATCTCTTAGTTCAGGAAATAGAGTTATTCATTCATTCATTCATTCACTCACTCAACAAACGCATTCACTGATGTCGACCATGTGTCAGGCACTGCACTAGGTACAAGGGCTTCTATGGTGAGTAAGACCAACATGTTTTTTGTGCTCATTAGAAAACATCATAGGAGGCTTTCTTGGAAAAGACAACTGCGCTAGAGTCTGACGATTTTGAGTCAAAGATGATTAGGCAAAAATGACGGGCAAGTTCCAAGCAGAAGAGATATCCAATTCTTCGTGGTTGGGGGAAACATAATGAAAGTAAGAAGGCCAGGTGAGACTGGAGAAATGGCCATTTTTCAGTGTATGAAACGGACTACAGCTAAGTGTTGAAGAATCATTTTTGTTAAGTGGAGGCATTTTAAATCACATTAAAAAACTTACCTTTCCTAACACTTAGAATATATCATCCTGTTATATGGCACTGATATTAACATTGACCAACACCCTGAGTAAAATCAGATTTTGAATAAGATTTTGAATAATAAGATTGAATAATAAGATTTTGAGTAATAAGCTTACCACATATATTGCTTAATAGAACATATTATAACATGTCTCTCCCAAGTTAAACATCGGCTTATCCTGTAGGGAGGCAACTGGGCGTAATAATTGTGGGGGTTCTACAGGCAGACTACCCTGGGTCTAATCCCAATCCAGGATTTTCATGGCTGTGTGGCCTTGAAAGGTTATCTGATTTCTCTAAGCTTTAACTTTCTTTTCTGTGAAATAGGGTTAATAATTTGAAGAATTACAGGATGTAATTAATGGAAGACACTATGCACAATGTACTGCATGTACTGGGTACACAATAATTCTAGTTCTTGGTTAACATTCATCCATTCATTTTAGAGAGAGATGAAAGCATGTGAGCAGGGAGAAAGGGCAGAAGGAGAAAGAGAATCTTTTTTTTTAAATATAAATTTTTTTTTAACATTTATTCATTTTTGAGAGATAGAGACCGAGCATTGAGCAGGGGATGGGCAGAGAGAGAGAGGGGGGGACACAGAATCCACAGCAGGCTCCAGGCTCCGAGCTTTCAGCACAGAGCCTGACATGGGGCTTGAACTTGTGAACGGTGAGATCGTGACCTGAGCCGAAGTCGGACGCTCAACCGACTGAGCCACCCAGATGCCCCAAGGAGAAAGAGAATCTTAAGCAGTCTGTATCCTCAGTGCAGAGCCCGATTCGTGGCGTGATCCCACCACTTTGGGATCATGACTTGAGCTGATATTGAGTCATATGCCCAAATGACTGAGCCACCCAGGCACCCCAACATTTATTTTTATACATCTACACTGTTAGGAATTTGCCTCCATACTAGTGATTTCATTTCAGTTTATCTGTGATAAATTATGTGGTGCACTGAGCATTTTTTAAAAATATTTATTTTTGAGAAAGAGAAACAGCATGAGCAGGGGAGGGACAGAGAGAGAGGGAGACACAGAATCCAAAGCAGGCTCCAGGAAAGAGCCTGATGCATGGCTTGAACTCACAAACCACGAGATCATGACCTGAGCCAAAGTCGGATGCTTAACCAACTGAGCCACCCAGGTGCCCCGTGCATTTTTTCTACATACTAAAGCCTGACATTCACAAGGCGATACCATGTCCAACAGCCTCTTAGCTATAAGAAATGTGGGGAAAGAATAAATGCACAGGGAGACTGAGGACCTACTCTCTCAGTTCTTGTACATACACGTGGCCTCCCCTTGAAACAGATTTCCATCCGAAATCATGGGTAGTCTCTGCAAGTGCAGACCATCAAGCTTTATTAAAATGCTGCCTTTTACTTACTGCCCATTTATCATTGAGAAACTGTATTTTTAAGTATAGTAAATTAAAGCAGTTCAGTCATGGGCTTCAGATACAGACTTGTGTGTTGACTTGTAGCCCTTCTGACTTGTGAAGCTTGACACAAGTTACTGAATAGCCCACACCTCAGTTTCCTCATGTGTAGAATGAAAACAGTGGATAAATTTAGGATGGTTGGGAGAACAATGACATTTGTGCAGTACCTGGCCCATAACATGTTCTCACTTAAGGTTACTGCTCTTACTCTTATTAACACAAAGTCACAATAGGATTTCTTGTTGGAAATTTGTCTATGTTCAATCTCTGGTTATCAATTATACTCCTAGACAGCAGAATGCTATCCAAGGTTGTGGTATTCAAAAGTTCAAGGCTGACATTTAGAATTACTTGGAGATAAACATGTTCAACTGTAAATCCCAAAGGTAGGAGGCAACACTAACTTGTGAACTGCACAGACTATGAGCACTCTAAGGACAGGTTTGCATCTTGTGCATTTGGTTCTTCACTTATCCCTTCAGTGCTAAGCACACTGTCATCACTCTAAATGTTCAACCGAACCCCTCATACCGGTCTTGCAAAGGAGGTAAGTGGAGGCGTGAACTAATTCGCTGAAGGGCTAATAGATCAGCTCCTACAGGCTCTGTAAAGGGCACTTCCTGCTTTCAATAGAATGCTTGAGGGGAATTGTGGTGCAGTGGAGAAGAAGATCATGGACTCCGGGAACAGACTGCTTGAGTGTGAATCCTGTCCCCATCATTTTCTAGTCGTGTGACTAGGGCAGTTACCTGCCTTCTCTGTGCTTCAGATTCCTCATCTATAACAGTAGTATCAAGAGAAGTGCCAGGTACAAACAAAGCACTATGCAAGTGTTAATTATGGTTAAGTTCAAGTTGCATCGCATGCACACAGGGCAGGGAATGGAAGAAAATTTCCATCAATCTAAGTAAATGTGAGACACACAGACCCACTTTTCCTTTACTTTTTCCTATTCCTACTTTCTTTTTTTTATGTTTATTTTTGAGAGAGAAAGAGATCGCGCGCGCTCGCGTGCGCTCGCGTGCGCGCACATGAGTGGGGGAGGGGCAGAGAGAGGGAGACACAGAATCCGAAGCAGGCTCCAGGGTCTGAGCTGTCAGCACAGAGCCCGACGTGGAGCTCAAACTTATGGACCTCGAGATCCTGACCTGAGCCGAAGTTGGATGCTTAACCAACTGAGCCACCCAGGCGCCCCAGCCTATTCCTATTTTCTTTTCCATTTCCCTAATCTGTCCTTCACATCCTAGTCCTTGCCTTTTACAGAAATTGGCCCAAGTTTTCTTTTTTTTTTTTTAATTTTTTTTCAACGTTTATCTATTTTTGGGACAGAGAGAGACAGAGCATGAACAGGGGAGGGGCAGAGAGAGGGAGACATAGAATCGGAAACAGGCTCCAGGCTCTGAGCCATCAGCCCAGAACCTGACGCGGCGCTCGAACTCACGGACCGCGAGATCGTGACCTGGCTGAAGCCGGACGCTTAACCGACTGCGCCACCCAGGCGCCCCCCAAGTTTTCTTGATATCCCTAAATTATGGTGACTTTTCTTTCAATAAAGAATTGTAGCCCTCATGAGTCCAATAGAATGCGACACTGGCTATTGCTGCCAAATAAATGTAGCAGATATGGGAGTACAAACTGTATTTTCTTCATCAGCGTGGCATTGTAACACTGTCCTGTGGACATTCACAAAGTCACTTATTCACTCCCTCAGTAAATACTTGCTGATCACCTGTTAGATGTGCTGGATTGTTGTGAAGAACTAGGGAAACAAAGTGGAATAAACAGATACCATAGTTGCCCTCATGGAGTTTAACGTCTAGTGGTAGGTAGTTGTGGGGCACATAACAACAACAAAAAACAAGCAGCCACATTACAGTTGTTAAAAGCCATAGTAGCAGATGCACAGGTCACTGTGGAAATACAGAGAAAAAAATACCTAACAGGGCTTGGGTGAAGAAGAAGGCTACCCATGTATGGGGATGTCTAATGGTTAAGATTGAGCCACACAAAGGGAGAAAAGGAAGAAGAAAGTAACTTCTAGGCAAAGAGAACAGCCTAAGGACCAAGGGATGGAAATACTGATAGGGATGGAGAAAGAGAGAGAGAAACAGAGACAGAGAAGACTGGGACACCAAAAGGATTTGTATATGGCTGGCCCTCAGCTAGGGACCAAAGAAACAAGTGGGATCCGGGAGAAGCAGGCAAGAGCCAGACCTAGGGACCCTCTTGGCAAGTTCTAGATTCTGGACCTTATGTTTGGGACAATGCAAGGTTATTAATGTGTTGTGGACAGGGAAAGTGATGGGTCTGTAATTAAATTGCAAGGGAACTAAGTTTTTTAAAAAGCAAATACCAGGTACTATTTCACATGTATATAATTCCTTTTGTTATCTGATACCTGGTCCATACTAAAATCTCCCCAGGTGTCAGCAAAATGTCTTCCCCCACCCCCTACTTGGTTTCCCTGAATCAGTATCCAAAAAAGGGATTATTTTAATAATTTTTAAGTAATCTTTTATTTTATAGCAGCCCTTCCCTCTTCAAGTATGTGCTGATTCTCAAGGCACGCTGAACACAGCCACTTCTCAGGCTTCTCCGATTGGCTCTTTCCTCCTCTCTTCCTGCCATTTACCAGGTTAAGACACAAGGGGGCCAGAGCACACACTCAGTGTTGCTCAGCTGACAGTACCCAGGTTGGACTTTCTGAATTGTATAGCCATGAACCACCGCCAGGTTACAGAATCATCTGGGAACAACTGCTATATGCACACCCAGGGAAAAGCCCATAAAAAGAGCCAGGCTCTCTAGTTTACCATCTCTCAACAAAAACCTCTATTGGTTTTCCAGCTTGGGAGGGACTGTGTGGATAATATAATCCAGAAAGTTTTCCATTTTGTAAGAAATACATTTTTTTAAGAGACTACAAAGCAAGAATTATCCACCCACCCCAAATCACACTTTTCTTTAGTGTGTTCCCATTCTATTGGGGTTGCATCACCCTGAAAAAAAAAGACATTTATTAGGTATTCAATAACACAAAGTCATGTGCAAAGAGAATGTCCTTCAACCCTACCCTAGTCTTTAGGGGTTAAGCCAGACACTGAGATGATCTGAATGTTAGTATGATGTATTACCTTTTCTGCCAGGGACAGCACAGTGCTGGCCTGAATTATGGCCACTTGTTCTTCATTTCTTAAGTTCTGTCAAAAAGAAAAAGAGAAAGAGAGAGAGAGAGAGAGAGGAAAGAAAATAAGCTGAAGACACAATATTTGCACTATCAGAAAATACTGCCTAACTGCCTATTATAGATACTCTTGCCTATGCATGCATGAAGGTTAACAACTGTTCTATTTCACTTGGTAACAATTCTTAAAAAAATGTTCATTCAAAATGTGTAAAAAGTACATTAAATGTGATTTTTTATATGTCTCAAATGGACTTGATTTTGTTTCACAGTCGTTTGATGTGATTTAATTGATTCTGTTCTCTCCTTTGATAATTTTTCAAGGCAAAAAAAAAAAAATGGTGTGACTCTTTCAACCTGCATATGCATCATTCATCTAGTATCTCAATGAATGGTCCTCCCACTGAATTAATATGTCTTGACCCTGCCTGGAAGGTGTTTTTTAGAAAGAAAAGAGATTATAGTTTCCTGGTCCATTTTTATGGGGCTGCCACCAACCCTAGTATTTAGCAACATTTGCAACTGCATGACTGATTAATTTCACGCCGGATGGCTCTAAGCAACAGTGAGAAGGTAATTAGCTTTAATCACTGCAGATGTGGTCGGCATTCAAACCTGAAACCAGCCAGCGAAGAAAAGGACTTTACCAGTTTCCATTTCTGCCACTACCTTCCAGAGACCCTTAGAACCCCTCAACTAACTTGTTTGATAAACCATGACTGGTTCTCTTCCATGAACCACATCCTTAAGAGAACATGGTATCTCACTTGCTATTATTTTACATGACTGGCAAATATTTCTTGCTTCTCATTGGGCAAATTCGTATCTTTACTGCCCTTAATCAATTCATTACTTACCCCATTATCACCCAAGATATCAAGCTGCTTTATGAGATCAGGGATGTTCACATCCTGCAATACCAAGGAGATACATTCAAGTTAAAGACACAAATGCGGTTTAGCATTCTATCAGTGCCTGACCCTTAAGTCTGGGAAGACATTTTTTTTTTTTTTTAATTTTTTTTTCCCCAACGTTTATTTATTTTTGGGACAGAGAGAGACAGAGCATGAACGGGGGAGGGGCAGAGAGAGAGGGAGACACAGAATCGGAAACAGGCTCCAGGCTCCGAGCCATCAGCCCAGAGCCCGACGCGGGGCTCGAACTCACGGACCGCGAGATCGTGACCTGGCTGAAGTCGGACGCTTAACCGACTGCGCCACCCAGGCGCCCCTGGGAAGACATTTTAAGACCTGTACTTCCTTGGGTTGTTTTCAATCAGGTACATGTGGCTTTGTTTCCACTCTGCTTCTTGCAAGTTGCGTGAACCTGGGAAAACTACTTAATGGCTCATTCTCAAATTCACCAGCTGCAAAATATCTCCTGATCTTGAGGATAAGAGATTCTATATCAAAGAGTTTAATTTATAATAAGGACTTGGAATTCTTTCATTAATTTTTTTTCCTGATAATTGCCATTTTCTTTTCAATTGCAATAAATTTTAGGTATAAAGAAAACTAACAGGTAATAAGTATAATCAACCAATTTCATTTTAATTAATGGAATTCTAACCTGGTTGAGATTTTGACTGCCACATAGAAAAAAATACAGCACATTCCATCTTTTAGCATTAATTTCATGCTGTGAAAAACAGCTCATTTTAACTATATTTCTTGAGACAGTTTGAAGTAGCCGAACTCCATTTGAAAAAATTTCCCTGAATATAAATTACATCCACTGAATTAGCTTGTTTGTGATTTATCTAAGAAAAAGCATCTAAGGAAAAGACAAAGTACTTTTCATTTAATTAGAGCTGAATAAAAAACAAAACAAAACAAAACAAAACAAAAACATGGCTCTGGTTTACAAATTTTTGTGCAGCCCAGGAAGGCCAGAAATTTAAACACCATGAAAGAGGTCCAGGATGGAAAACAAGGAAACACAATTTTACTGCCTAATTTTCCTCCCACTTTTTACTGCGTTGGTACCACTTTCTCCTCTTACTCACATTCAGATAGCGGTATATCCTTTCCTTCCACCAGGAAGGGGGAGGTCTAGCTCAATCTCATAGGTAGAGAGAAAGCACTGAAAGCAGGTATTATCTGGCAGCTTGGGGTGGGAGCAGGAAGGGCCATGCACAAGGTCAAGGAGAGACCAGGAAGAGCGGGAGGCATCCCAGCTTTCCCTCTGGGATAGATATTCACCATGTGATTTCATTACATTGAAGGGATAATATATTTTCCAGGAGATGGAGCCACCTCCATTCAACCTTAATGTTTAAAATGTATTCCGATATCCCTAAAGATAAAATTACATTTTATCTAAATGAACAATGTTACAAATCATAAATCCTTCCAAAAGACAAATCTTCCCTAGATGAAACATATCAAAAGAGAGGGTGGACCAGATGATTTCAAGGTCCCTTCCAGCACCAGATTCCAAGATTATGAATCCCACAGCACTTAGAACAGCACAACAAAGGGACTCGACAAACACTTTTTTATCTGGTATCCTTGAAATGTGTTTCTTGAAGTATGGAATTTATTTAGTATCTCCCCTAGATAATGAAGGTTAATTATCTTAATATCTGAATTTGCATCATTCCTTATGCTATTGTGTTCTAAATAATCATGGTTTATTGTGTTCTCTATTAACCATTCATACCTCTGTCACACATCTTTTTAATAAATAAAAAAAATTATTTTAAATAAGCTCCACATGCAATGTGGGGCCCAGACTCATGACCCCAAAGATCAAGGGTAGCACACTCTGCTGACTGAGTCAGCCAGGCACCCCTAGGTGCAGCTATTTTCAATATCTACATAGTTTGTATCAAAATGACATCCAGTGACTGAAAAACAAGTCATGAACAACCTCCCCTTTTCCAGTGCCCAGTTTTTCCACTTTCTACAAACATAAAAAATTGAGTGTCTGCCTACCTTGACACCTTCTTTCATACAGTAGATCTGTAGAGCACTCACACCATCTGAGAATGGGTGAATTTGTAGATTAAATGGAGGGGATCGTCTCTCTCTTTCCTTGAAATACAGTGAAAAGTATATGGCAATTAAAAAACAAAAAGCAACAACTGATCAAATGCTAAACCAGTTGTCTGTGTTCTCTCTTTATACTGTTTCAGTTTATCAATGTCATTGTGCAAAAAAAAAAAAATTGAACTCAAGATGTTCATGCTTAAATTTAATGGAAAAGAAGAGATAAATCAACTAAGAAGTATGGTAGAAGAATTTATAGTGTCATTCAGTCTTGCGAGTTTTTTGATCAGAGAAATGTAGGAAGTGAAGTTCCAATTTAAACTACATGAATATTTAGAGCTTTCAGGTGTCACAGAGAATGGTCTTTTGACCATGAAGTTTTATGGCAGCTAACAGCCTTTTGCATATTCAATCTACTCAAGCTTTATGATTAAGATATGTGGGCTACCAAAGATGACTTAACACTTCTTCACGGAGGAGCACCAACCACTAACTCTATCCAAATCTAATTTGAAAAAATCTCAAAAAGAAGCTGCTGGCAAAATAACAGAGCTATCAAATGGGAAATTTCTTACCTTTTACATATCAACATACATTCAACCAGACCCTATGCCAGATTCTTTTTTAAAAAAAATATATATTTAAGTAATCTCTATCCCCAGTGTGGGGCTAGAGCTCATGACCTCGAGATCAAGAGTCACACGTTCTTCTGATGGAGCCACCCAGACACCCAAAAGAAGTCAGGTTTTGTGTGTGTGTGTTTCAGATTATTTTTATAAGTAATGTCTATACCCAACATGGGGCTTGAACTCATGCCCTGACATCAAGAGTCATGTGATCTACTGACTGAACCAGAGGCACCCCACTAGGCCAGATTCTGTGTGATAAAATAAAACTCTGATTTTATTGATATGTTTTACTTAAAAAAAAAATAAAAAAGACAGAAACTTGGCCAGGTTAGCCAAGGTATTTCCTTAAACAAGTTACCTTGCTTTTGGGCCTTTTTCATAAGTACGTTATAGATTTAAAAGTTTACTCACAAATTCAAGTGTCTAAAACAAAATATTTTTGTATATACCAGTCTGAAATACTGTTCTTGAGATAACATTTTTATGAGTCAGAATTCAATGAAGGATGGAAATGATTATTGAGAAGCAATGAAATATTGATGAAGTTTGATATCTATTATTTAAATTATTTAAAAATTATTCATTAGTCTTGTTCTTAAAGGCAATAGTGTTGAAAAGTACAGTCTCTGAGCAGACAATTCTGACTTGCATCAGTGTTTCACCACTTATAGTCATAGGTCTTGGGCAAGTTGTTTAACCTCGGTTGCCTCATCTATAAAATCCTGATTATGGTCATTGAGGTCCAAGGAGAGTATGCATCAGAAATGCTTAATTCAGCACCTCCCACACAGAATGTGTTCAGTGCATGTTAACTGTTATGAGTATTTCTATTATCATTATTATCATCATTGCCTTACTTCTAGCTCTAGGTTTCGAAACTCCAGCAGCTCATTCTGGTCTCGGGCATCCTGTAGTTCTTGTTGCAACCGGTGATTTTCTGCCTCCTGTTTTTCTATCTAATAAAGTAAATCCTCAAGTTAGGTGAACATTGCAAACACCGTCTACAGCTTAGCAAAGCAAGCATGGAGAGCACTCGTTTATGTGGTGAATAAATCATCTAGACCATGAAAAAAAAATCCCAATGAGATGTGAGCAAAAGAAGTCTTACACTTTCCTCCTAGTTATCCTTTGGTTGAGTTTTTTGTGTCATGGAGGAAAATGAGACAAGATGACACACATTCACTGACAACGTCTGGGGACCCTGTGAGTAGTGAATCTGCGAGTACTCATTAGGCTCTTGCTGTGGGTCAGGGACAGTGTCCTGAGACTAAATTTAATGGGGTAAATCATGGACACTGACATCTCTTGTTTCTGGAGTTACAAATGGTTGGAGAAATTTTACCTAAATAGCTCTGATCATATACAAAACTTTGAGGGGTTCCAGTTATCCATAAAATAAAGCCAAACTTGTCAATGTGGAATTCAAACACCTAGCTTTCCAGGCTTAAATATTCTGTCATCTCTAGACACACACACACACACACACACACACACACACACACACACACACTCTCTCTCTCTCTCTCACGTGTGATCACACATAAGAATCTAGAAATTCCTATCTACCCTATGGACTGATTATGCCAGGAGCTAGATCTTTGCTCATCTCTCTGCCTAAAAGAGGCTCCCCCCATTTCCTTTCCTATGTGAGGAAATCCTATTCTTCCTTGAACACGGAACTCTAATATCCCCTACCAGAAGAGGCTTCTTTTGTTTACCCATTTAGAAGTTACACCTTTTCCCTCTGTTTTCCTATACGATGTCTATAACCTGACGAAGCATAGAATTAAGTTAGTTGTGTAAAATACGCCTCACCCTGTAAGACAGGCCCATATCTACAAGGGCTCAGAAAATTTTCATGATCTGTAATAGATTCGGGGCTGCCTTTGATTTTTAAGCTGTGTGGGTGGACCCTTAGGCACAGTAACTATTTAAAATCTTGAACTTAGAAACAAAAATCCAGGGGCTTTTTATCATAGGATGAATCTTACTTCCCCAAGTATACACACTTGAAGTAGGATGTTTAGCTTTATTATCATTTTTGGTTTTCTTTTACTCTTAGAAGCTTGAGCCCCTCAAATTCTCCTTGTAGCCCAAGAAATCAAGACCGAATGGAATCAGACAGAAGACATAATGAGAATTATTTTTTAGGTGATAAAGAAGTGTAATAACACTTACCACTGGGCATCTCTGAGACTACTAGAAGTTGACTTAGATCACAAAAAGAGATTCTACTACCTAGAATCTTGAATTTGGATCAGAGATGGGATATTTGAGGAGATGTTTGATTCTGGTGGATAGCAGTAGCAATTAGGTCAGTGGATCTTGGGTTGCAATTCAGAGACCAGGGCCGATGTGTGATGAAGCTTCTTTACAGGGACCCCTCACCTCTCTGAGAGTACCAGTTCTCGATCCTGGAATACCCACCCGCCTTCTATCCATCTGCTCTGTTTCTCCTCATTCAGAAAGTGAGGTAGGGTAAGGACTGCTAGATCAGAGGGGAGGGAGGACAAGCATCTTCTTTCCCTTTGCATGCTTACAAGAGTGTTGTGGTTAATTTTCATCTTGCCACGGCTAGTGAATATTGGCAGAAAAAATCCTAAAGTAATTTCTACATAACCTTTGGATGAACCAACAGAATTATTTCCCTTATTCAAATGGGCTTTCAAATTCTGTTTTTTTTTTTTCAAGAATAATTTAAAGTTACTTTGTAATCTTTTCACTGGATTTATGGAAGGTGAATACTGATGGAAAGAACCACCTTTGAAGTTAAAATGATCTCTGTTGTATTTCACTGCCCCAATCAAAAGCCTGTGTTCAGATAATCGAATTAATTATATGTACTAGGCCTAAACCATGCTTTTGCATCTTGATTTGTTGAACAACTTCCTGGACATGCTGTTTTGTACCTTGGATGCATCTTTTAAAAAGTTCTTTATTTAAAAAAAGTATATATATATATGTATATATATATATATATATATATATGCATATATATATGTATATAAATAGCCAAGATTAGCAAAATGATTAAGAGTGAGAACACAGTCTATGCTAGGGTGCAGCATGTTCTTGGAGTTATATTCTGTCACTGCCTTGCACAAAATAACAGGTCCTAATCACAGTGTGTTTTTTGTAGATGGACAACCACATAGGATGTGTGCACGTGTGGGTGTGTGCATATATATACATACAGATGTACAGTACCTACACAGTATATATATATATATATATATATACACAAACACATAGTTAACAAATCAATAGGCTTCAGGGATCACAGCCTCTCAAGTTGGCACAACGCCAGCACAGAGCCATGCACACGTGCCACTAAGTGATGGCGATGGTGGTGACAGGGATGCAGTTGAGCACGCAGCAGAGGAGAGTGCAGCACCGGGAAAGCCTCCCCTCCCCCGAGCCCCTGTGCCACTCCTGAGAGGACCCCCTGCTGCTCCTGGATCTCTCATCATTTTCTCCTCTGCCCCACTAGGGTGTTGCGCCCAACATACCTTTTCTAAAAGCTCCTGGTTTCTCTTAATGAAAAGTTGTTTATCTTCTACCCAGTGTGAATCCTGTTTGACAAAGAATACCGTGTAGTCAGCATTTCAGAGTGGCACGAAAGAGCCTGTGTCAAACCACTTTCCAGAGCTGTCTTCTCTCACCCAGTTTGTTGGCCTGCTGATGGCTGGTAAATGACACCCACCCCCGTCAGCTCCTCATTCAAGAACATTGGGGCCAAAGTTGCCAGGAAAATTGAACCCCCTCTTCATTGTCACTCACTATCTCTAACTTATTCAGTCTGAATAATCCAGGACCAGCCTTCCGGGGACTCAGAAGTGACCACATAGGCAAAAAGTGAAAAGGGTCAGAGTGCACACAGGCTAGATACATATGGATGGAAAACATTAAAATGCAGAACCATAAATGTAGCAGAGAGGCAAAGAATGCAGCTTGAGGGGCGGGTCTTTGTCTTAGCAGCTTATGACCACTCTAGGCTATTTGTACAGCGCTCCGCTTCCTCTGGCATTCCCTCTCTTGCCCAGCCTCATTCATTGTTGTAGCTGGGCTCACACTCTGGCCAGAAAAACACCAGGGACAGAAACACAGAGTTGAACATTCTGACACAGTGTGAGAAAGGTCACTGTGGAGAGCCAAGCTGTGTCCTGGGTGCAGCCCATGCAAAGGGTGGTCTAGAGGAAGGTCAGATTGGATTGTCTGCATCTGCAGGAGTGCTAGCCATCAAATGCCTACCTGCCCTTTTTGAGCCAGAGTCGCTTCCAGATCTTCAATTTTGGCTTTATACCTTAGCACCTCTGCTTGAAGCTGTTCCTGAGCCTAGTGAAATCAAAATTCCAGAACTCAGTAAGTAAAATGGTTCAGTACTTTTCCTCCCCTCATGTTCCTTGATTAGCACTCAATAAGAAAGAAAAACAACTTTTTTCTATGACGAAAGATCCTTTTAAAACTATTTTTTTATGGTTTTTTTTTGAGAGAGAGAGAGAGAAAGCATGAGAGGGACAGAGACACAGAATCCGAAGACAGGCTCCAGGCTCTGAGCTGTCAGCACAGAGCCTGATGAGGGGCTTGAACCCACGAACTGCAAGATCATGACCTGAGCTGAAGTTAGACACTTAACCGACTGAGCCACCCAGGTGCCCCTCCTTTTAAAACTATTTTTATGGTCGGGGCTCCTGGGCGGCTCAGTTGGTTAAACATCTGACTCTTGATTTCAGCTCAGATCATGATCTCGCAGTTCATGAGATGGGAACGTCGCCTGGGGCTCTGTGCTAACAGCGCAGAGCCTGCTTGGGAGTCTTTCTCTCTACATCTCCCTCTGCCACTCCCCCACTCACCTTCTCTCCCTCTCTCTCTACATAAATAAATGAACTTTAAAAAACCCTATTTTTATGGTCTAAATTTTTGCTTAAAACTTTCAATGTTCTCTTTATTATCAGGTTAAAATTCAAACTTGTCAGCTGAGATTTGAGAACTCCCATTATATTTGCAGTCTTTTCCCCCTACTCATCAACAAAGTTCACCCCTGATTTACTGGTGATCTCCTTATATCCTAAATATGCCTTATAACCCTCCACTTCTCTGTTTATTTGAACAAATTCCCCTTCTGGGGAGCCTTCTCTCATGTTGCCTCTCCCAAAACTTACCATTCTTTCAGAACCAACTTTGTGCTTTAAATCTAAATCCAGATGTATGCATGTATGTATGTATTGTGTGTGTGTGTGTGTGTGTGTGTGTGCATGTGTGTGCGTGTGTGTGTGTGTGTGTGTGTGTGTGTGTGTGTGTGTGTATCAGCAGTTTTGGATACTGATCAGCACAGAGCCCGATGCAGGGCTCGAACCCATGAATGGCAAGATCATGATCTGAGCTGTAGTTGGATGTTTAACTGACTGAGCCACCCAGGCACCCCTGGACACTGACCTTCTATGGAGCAATCGGACTTCATTTGTTTTCAGATTCCCTTGTATTCTCCCTACACAGGACCTTATTCTCCATGAAAAATTAGTGGGTTTTTTGTTTGCTTTTTGCCCATACACATATTTTATCTTGTCTTATCTGGATAGGTCATTATCCTTATTACAATGTAGAATAAAGTCAGCAATGGCAGGTATCCTTTCCTTTTTTCTTTCTTCCATTCTTCCTCCTTCCTTCCTTAAAAGTAATCTTTATGCCCAACATTGGGCCCAAACTCGCAACCTTAAGATCAAGAGCTGCATTCCCTATTGACTTAGCCAGCCAGGAATCCCTCCTTTTCTTATTCTTCATGATGAGGAAGATGTATCTTTGGACAATGAAGATTATATTTACCTTTATCTGGTTAAAAAAAATTCTAAGCTTAATTTTGCCAAGAATCATTTTAACTTCAAATGAGTGTTGAGTACAATCAATTTTCTTTCGTGTATCAAAATGATCACATCTTTTGTTTCACTGATACTCATTCATCTATATTATTTATTTTTGCATTTCTACTTTGAACTTACTCTATTGCTTTATTTCTAACATATTGATTTGTTTTACACTATTTTGCCGAGAATGATTAAGTTGTTTTGTTTTTGGCCAGAGATAATGCTAAACCTTTATTTGGAGAAGAAGGTGAGATGAGAGAAAGTTTCTACATCATTACCTCTTCAAAAACAAAACATATGGTCTTATTTTAAATGACCAATCCTATGTTGGTGAGAATGCTTAGAACATACTGAAAATGAAAACCACAACTGATAGTAGAGCATAAACACAAAGGAACACACATACCTCCCTTTCTAATGATTGCCTGCCTGTCTATTCCAAATCACAGGTTTCTTTTTTAAAACATTTATTCAGTTACGTATAAACATGTGCATGTACATATATTTCCATTTAAAAATACATAATTATAATATCTATCCTGTCCCACTAAACAACTAACAGTAGTTCTTACAACATTCCTCAGCACACTACAGACCCTCTAAATTGAAAGTGAGACAAAATCACTGGGTGGTCATATTCCTTCTTGCCCCATGTAAATTAATCTATGAGGCAGTTATGGCATGGTGGTTATGACTGAACTCAGAAACACGAGGTTCATATCCTAGCTATCATCTAACTAAGCTACATATCCTGGTTTCAACCTAGCTAATCTACATTTAACTCCTACTAAGCTATTATCTCCTCTCCTATAAAAAGCACATAGTTAATAATAGCCTATAACTCATAGGGTTGTTTTAGGATTACGTGAGATAATGTATGTAAAGTGCTTAGAACAATGCCTGGAACACAGCAAGCACTCAATAAATTGTAAGCATTAGTACTGTATGCATATATGTATGTGTGTGTGTGTGTGGGGGGTGGGTGTCTTAAAATAACGGTTTTTAAAAAACCGTGAGGCAGTTGTAGCGTAATGAAAAGAACGTGTGACCCAGTTAGATTTTACCTGGAATCCAAGTTTTCTATTTATTAGCTGTGTGATCTTGGGCAAGTCAATTAACCTCTCGGAGCCTTAAACTCCTCTTTTATAAAATACCTGCCTTAGGGTGCTGTTATAAAAATCAAATGAGATACTGGCACTGAAAATTCTTTATGAGCTTTCAGTTTCATGCTGTGCACTTATTAACTAAGAAAAGAAAATGACTAACCACTGAAGTATTTTTTTTCCCAAGAAAGAAGCTAAATAAAGTGGATTATCAAAATTCAATATTGTCTAGCTTTGAAAATATAAGTTTTCAAATAGCAAGCATAAGAACTACTATCTTTACAGGAACAAAAGCATCGATCTAGGTTGGTTCTAATGTCTCTAGATCCAAGGTTTGTTGACATAAAAGATGAAACAGTTCAAAAGCCACAGTGGAGAGAAGGATCCAGGGAAATCTATCCTATTGATATTTTTACGTCCATAGTACTTTCATGTTGTGACTGCTGCAAGCCAATTCAGAGCATGCTCCCTGGATGGATACTGACCTTGGCTTCTCTTTCAGCATCGATGATACCTCCAGTCTGCTCCTGTAGGAGGGCATATGCTCTCTGAAGGGCCTGGTATTCTTTTGTTAATTGTCGAAAGCGTAGCTCTGATTCTTCAGCCGCTAAACTCTTAAGGTGACAAAAAAAAAAAAAAAAAAAAAGCCAAAAAATAATTATGTTACATTCCGGTCCTGTGTTCAATATGAAATATTAACATTTTCCCGCTTTATAAGGAGAAATAAATGTATGATACTGGATTTGGTGTGATTTTATTCTTAATTTTAAAATGCATACATAGACACGAATTATGTACTTTCAAGATGGACATTGCAGAAATACTCAATATTTGTTAATAAGAGGCATTTGCTTATTTATACATTTCTGATGATTGCTCATTTGGGCTTGCATTGCAGTCAATTTTGGACCCAAATGAGAACTTATATCTAGTCTGGATACAAATGTGAGTCAATAATACTTAGAGTTTTAGTCTCAATTCTTTTCAATACATTCAAATCCAACAACTTCTTCCAGAGATAAATTATAAAAACATAGTTTTATAGTTTTACGTCTCAAACTTCAGAACATAATACAATCATCAGGGAGTTTTGGGAAAAATACAGAGTTGAGGGTTCTACCCACAGGATCCTAAGTCAGGAGTTGTGCAGTAGAATCCAGGAATTTTCAATGTGATCAAATCCCCCTAGATGATTTTGATAAAGGTAGTCTACAGGGCACATTCTGCTAAACCCTGTCTTTAACTGTATCGAGAAGCTTGTTCTTCTAAGCTTGTTTCTTGGTTCACACCTTCTCTAGATGAAGAATTTTGGAAACTTTCTTTTTTTAAGTAGGGGCTTGAACTTATGACCCTGAGATCAAAAGTTGCATGCTCTACTGACTGAGCTATCCAGGCAGTCCAGAAAAGGGACTTTTATTTTGAAAAAAAAAAAAAAAAAAGTCTTCAAGTTACAGAAGTTTACACAAGTTGTTAAAAAGGCTACATGACACAGGTGAAGCTATTTTCCAAGAGGTAAAAAAGTCAAAAGGGTTCACTATTATGTGATCATGTTGTGCAGCTCATACAGGATATTAGAAGTGCAAGGCTTCTTTCCCACCTTAAAGGAAAGATTTGGTGACAATATCACAAAGACTAGAGAAGCGGAAAAGCTTACTTCATCCAAGTCGTCATCAGGAGTAGCTGGTGTTCGGTCTGTTCTAAATGATGCCATAGATGACGTCTCTGAATCCATGGAGTCCTCATCGTAGCCAATAAATGGGTCCAAAACAGGCCTCTAGGGTAGGGAAAGTACATATTTACTGACACGACTAGAAGTGGAGAAAGTCAACATATTATGAAGACACCATCGGCCGGCATATGTGCAAATGGACACAGAAGACAGGGGTCCTTTAGTGCTTCTCAGATGAAAGAAAAGCTTTGGGCATGAACACTATAATTCCAATAAAAGTTTGTCCCACATTATTTCACACTTCTGAAGTTTTGGGGGGAATATTCATTAACATTTGGCTCCATTCATTGAATAGTCTTTTCAGTATTTAAAATATAATCAAGAAACCTAAAGTCCAGGCATCTATGTGAGATTCTCAAATCTTAAGTCTTATCATCCAATCCCATATCCAAATCAAATGATGTACTTGATAAAAACAAAATCAAGTAGACAAATTAAATAAAAAAAACTCTGTGGATTGTAAGAGGCTATACAAATATTGGTGGATTGGGAGTACCATTATTTTTTAATGATAATTTTTCTAAGTTTATTTGAGAGAGAAGAGAGAGAGTGCAAGCATGAGCAGAGGAGGGGCACAGAGAAAGAGTGAGAGAGAGAATCTCAAGCAGGCTCCACACTCAGCACAGAGCCCAATGCGAGGCTCAATCTCACAACCACGAGATCATGATCTGAGCCAAAATCAAGAGTTGGACACTTAACCGAATGAGCTACCCAGGCACCCCTGAGAGTACCATTATTAATAATCATTATCAATATTATCCAAGTGAATAATGGAATAAAAATCAAACCCTTATCAGTAATACTGTCCAACTGAATAATAAAAATATACTAATCAATTATAGGGTGGGTATGAGACACTAATAATATTTTTCGCTGGGAGGCATTAAATCATATGTATCTCTTGCATGTTCTTGGAGTTTGACTCTCCAGCTTGTCAGATACTGCTTTCTACATCAAACCCAGTGCTTTCTTTCACTCAGATAGTCTCATATTAAAGCAAACTTTAAAGGTTAAAATCCATAACACAATCATTTGGGGACTTCTAAGAACTGTCAGGAGAAGAGATTTTCTTCTAGCAAATAAAGCCCATGGTTTGCTTCAGTGTAGGAACATCTGATTTATCACATCTTTGCAGGAAGATTCCTTGGCAAGCCTCACTTCCCTGGCAGTGTTTGTGGCAAAAGCCTGATAACCTAGTTTTCCCATTACCTTAATTGGCTTGGAACTTCTTCTATGTTTTCTCCTACGGATGAGCTTTTCTCGGTCCTGGAAAACAGATGAAGCTTTTCAGGTGTTGAGTTGGTACATATTTTCCTATAGGTGTTTTTTTTTAATTTTTTAATGTTTATTTATTTTAGAAAGAGAGACAGAGTGTGTGAGTGGGGGAGGGGCAGAGAGAGAGGGAGACACAGAAGCCAAAGCAGGCTCCAGGCTCTGAGCTGTCAGCACAGAGCCCGACGTGGGGCTCAAACTCACAGACTGTGAGATCATGAGCCGAGCCAAAGTTGGATGCTTCACTGACTGAGCCACACAGGTGCCCTAGGTTGTTTTTTTTTTTTTTTTTTTTTTTTTTTTTATGACAGAGTTTGTTTTTGCCTGAGTCATTACATATTTCTATTTAAAGTAAAATTGTGTTTTGTAATTTTGGCAACTTTTAGGTTTGATACTTACATATTTTTTTAAAGTTTTTATTTATTTAAGTAATCTCTACATTCAAGGTGGGGCTCAAGCCCAGGACCCTCAGCTCAAGAGTCACAAGCTCTTCTGGTGGAGCCAGCCAGGTGTCCCATATATACTTACATATTTTTATAGTAAAAATACTCTACAACTTTTCTTGATCATCTATGTGGATCTGAGAGCCTCCCAATCAGGAAGGGCACAGTCTTCTTCAGCAGAATCCTTTGTTATACCTAAAGATTAAGTAGCTCTGAAAAGAGTAACTCGTATTTTCCCAAAGCACAATTTTTCAGTTTCTTTCAGTAATTTTTCAAATTACTTTATATTTAGGTACTGAAAAAAATATTACTGTACAAAAACTTTATTCTTTGCATTTAATCAGTTGAAGGCACAGAAAACTGCCCTTTGACTATTCTTAGACCCTTGTTCTCACCTGCAGCCTCTGAAGACGGAAACAGGAGTATCTACTGAATTGGAATCATCTGGTGTGTGAAGGGACAGTGGTTCTTGTTGGAATGTTCTGGGAAACTCAAAGAATATCTAGAAATAATGATTGATTTCCTGATTCATTCTTGTTATGGATGGAGATATCCTGGGAATTGGGCATTCATCTACGAAGTACTCTATGTATTTACTGTACAAATTCAAAGGTAGATTAAATAAGTGACAGTTTCCCTGAAAGTCTGGATGACATGCCTCCACATGTCAAAATCCTGTAAGAAACTTAGCTTTAACCTTAGACACTCAAAGCTGAGCAAATTCTTGGCTGAGTGAATCTGCGATTTAAGAGTTATTAAGGATATGGATGTGAAGTAAGAGGCACAGTGCTTCACATGTTTTATAAATAGTCTGGTTAAAGTCAGTAATGTTAACTTTTTGGATTTCCTGCCTTGTAAAAAGTATTTTGATCATACAACCTCAACATATCTGAATCTAGGGAAGTTTACACTTAGATTATCCTCCTAATACACTATATGTCTTATAACATAGACTGAACTTAGACCATTTACAAAGGGTAAACCACAAATAGTTACAAACAGAAGTTATAATCTTCTCTTCCTTCAATGGCAGGAAATTATCTTGTTCACCCTTCTCTGGAGACACCTGCCTAACCACCCCCACCCCACTGCTGTTTCCTCAATTCTCCAGGCCTCAGCTGGGTCCTAAAGTGAGAGCGACCAGAGATGTCAATCACAGAATAAAGACCAAGAAGCAAAGAGGAAACCCAAAGGCATCTAAAGGTCTTAGTCCACTACTGATGGTAAAACAGGCCTTGACGGGATGCAAATGGGAATAGTAATTGTTCTACACACTTCAGTAGGTACTAAATTCACAGTCAGAACACGGGGAATGAAACTTCCACTGTGTCACGTAATTACGAGGTCACTATTCATTCAACAAATATTTATTTATTTAAAGTTTATCAATTCATTTTGTGAGAGAGAGAGAGCGCATGCATGCACACCTGAGTGGGGGAGGGGCAGAGGGAGTGGGGGGGAGAGAGAGAGAGAGAGACAGACAGACAGACAGACAGAATCCCAAGCAGGCTTGGCAGTGTGAGGGACTCGAACTCATGAGCTATGAGATCATGACCCGAGCCGAAGTTGGATGCTTAACCAACTGAGCCACCTGGGCAGCTCTCAACAAATAGTTAGTAAACTGCACATAAGTACTGGACACTGAATTAAATGTTGGGAAATAAAAGGCATGTGGTCCTGCTATTGTTGGCAAAATATTTCATCTCTTACCCTCAGAATCTTGATACAGGAAGGCAATTAGAAGGCATACCCACACTACCTCTCTACTCGCATAAGGATGCATTTGAAAGTCCTTATAAGGTACTTTGCAGTTAGTATTTATGTTGTCAAATTAGTTAACTAAGGATTATAATTGAAAATGTATAAAACAGCTTAATAATATAAAGTAATTTTGGAATACAGTCATTTCAAACTATTTATATATTGAATATATAAACTTGGGCCTTTGGGGCTAATCTGAAGAAATTATCAAGTGCTTCCAGCATATGTTGATTTCTTGGCTACTTGTCCTTGGGAACAACTTAGAGTTTATAGACTGATCAAGACCCACCCTTGTGAGCTCATCAATGATGTTCTGCTGCTCAATGACTTGAAGTTTTAAAAACTCTGTCTCTTGTTCTTCATTAGCTTGATCGAGGTCATTCAGTGATTTTAATTTCTTCAAGGGTGGATGGGATGTTATTTTTTCTCTCTGGAGTGGAAAAGAATAAAGTATAGGTTAAAGACATAAAAAAAAAAAAACAAAACCCCAAACTTTAGTAGTTAACATAAAATATCTGCAGAAACTTTATGAGGCTCCAGCTAAATGTGAAAATTGCTCAAGTTCATCTGCACACCAACCAAAACCCTCAAGTACATTTTATTTGCTACGAGTCAAAATCACTGGGAATGTCTGAAGATCCCTATAGCTACCTTGTAAGTCTGTTAAGGAGTGGATGTGCTCATCACCTGTCCACACAGAATACAAACAATGGCGGAGTGCCTGGGTGGCTCAGTCGGTTAAGTATCCGACTTCGGCTCAGGTCATGATCTAGAGGTTCCTGAGTTCGAGCCCCATGTCAGGCTCTGTGCTGACGGCTCAGAGCCTGGAGCCTGCTTTGGATTTTGCATCTCCCTCTCTCTCTGCCCCTCCCCTGCTCACGGTCTGTCTCTCTGTGTCTCTCAAGAATAAATAAACGTTAAAAAGTTTTTTAAAAAAAATAATACAAATGATGGCAACTATTTCTCAACTATTACGCAAGGTCTTAGAAGACGAGAGGTACCCATTGTACAGTTCTATAAAGAGCACATTAGTGAAATTCTTGCAAGTTTCTGTGGCTGAGGGCTATGTTAAAAGTTTGCTTCTATATTTGGGAGTTTCTGGAAAGTGCAGATTCCAACCATTCTGCAAACTTAGAAGCCCCTTAAAATTCAGCCCCACGTTGCTTTCTTCCTTAAAGGTTCCTTCCTTACATAGGGAAAACCCAAACTTTCATGACTGGCATCGTATTTGAAAAACAAACTGAGAAAGAACAAATAAGACAGGTTGCTGGAGTAACGTAAGGACAGAAGCTGAAGCTTCTCAGAGTCTCTGATACACACCATTTCTGAATTTTCCTTTGTCACAGCTTTTAGCTTCTCTTCCATGCGCTGCAAAGACACCATCAGTTCATCGTTTCTCTTGGCGAGGCACTTGTTCCTTTCCAGAAGGGGTTTACATTGCTTTTCGGTTTCTCGCACACGTTTTAACTGGGAAGACATAAGTTACAATTTGTCTCTTGTGCAAGAGTGGATATGGGAGCAGAAGGAGTCAAAGCCCATCTGGGGCCACCTTTTCTCTGCTTCACCATGTATCTTGGGATTGACCACTTCCATCATTCATTTAACAGCCTGACTGCTTTGTTCTCAGTTTCCTCTAATGGTTTTTCTATTTTTTTTTAATGTAATTTCTTTTTGAGAGAGAGAGACAGACAGACAGACAGACAGAGAGACAGGGCATGAGCAGGGAAGGAGCAGAGAGAGAAAAATCCACAGAATCTGAAGCAGGCTCCAGGCTCTGAGCTGTCTGCACAGAGCCCAAAGCAGGGCTCTAACTCACGAACCGTGAGATCATGACCTGAGCTGAAGTTGGACGCTTAACTGACTGCGCCACCCAGGTGCTCCTGATGGTTTTTCATCATAGTCTTCTGAACTCTGTATCAATGTGTTACCTTAAAAGCTGCCAAAGTTCTGCTTTTGGAAATGCTCAGGAAGAGCAACTTCATACCTTGCACGTCCTTGATTCCTGTAGTCCAGTTACCATGCTGTGCTCAGCCCCAATCTCACGCTGCTCACACCTCTCCCTGGGCCTGTAATGACCCCTCACTGGCTCAGAAAGATAAAGCAGCTCATATGAATCACACATCACTAAGTAGTACAACTGGGACCCAAACCCAAGCCTAGTTATTGCCAAAGTCTGTTCTTCCCATGAGAGATCTTGCTAAGACTCCTGAACCATGCTGAAGCTCTTTATTTTTATTTACATGTTTAAAGTTTATCTATCTTTTTGTAATCTCGACACCCAACATGGGGCTTGAACTCATGACCCCGAGATCCAGGTGCCCCAAAGATGCTTATTTTTAAGAAAATTATTAAGGGGGGGGGGACTTACTCTCAAAGTTCTGTTGATATTTATGTTTAAGAACATTTAATTCTCCCCAAGCCTAGGCTAAGTATGATTGTATTCATACCCCCCAGTAATTAAGAGTGACCATATTCTGGTTCACCTGTTAGTCTAAGGCAGGATTTCTCAACCTCTGCACTGTAGACATTGTGGGCTAGATAGGTTTTGCCATGAGGAGATGTCCTGTACATTGTACCATGTTTACCAGCATCCTTGGCTTCTGCTCACTAGATTCCAGTAACATCCTCCCAGTTGTGACAATCAAAAATGTCTCCAGGTACTGACAAAATTGCCTATAGCTGAGAACCACTGGCCTAACTTTATGGATGCTGTCTTGGGGTAATTGTTAATAGTCGCCATCCCTTTTACTCTCCAAACTCTCCCACTTGGATGGCATATTTTATGTTCATTCTATACCTAATGGATTTCCATATTAAAGTTCCTATGGTTAGTTCATTCACTTTATACTAATGATTCTGAATGATATGTCTTGGGGGAGGGGTACTGAAGCAAGAAAAGTGGTGGGGTGTATCAGAACCATCTGACAAGACTGCTCCTGTTTCTGAGACTCCAACGTTTTGGGAAGTGCTGGGATAGGAGACTTAGCTACCTATAAATATTTGAAAAAGCTGCTCGTGTGATTCTGAAACAGTATTCCCCAACTGTCATTTGAAAACTCATTTTATATTGAAGGCCAAAATTTTTCATAACCCCATTTAATCCTGAGTTTTGAGCTTCAAGTATCTGAAGCAAACATATTAAATATTGAGCACATACAAGGACAAATAAATTATTCCACTAGGTTTGCTATTTTAAACTTTGTCTCTTTGCCGAAGGTCAATGACAAGGATTTTAAATAGTTGTTTTTAAACAGGCTCCACACCGGGTGTGGAGCCCAATTCGGGGCCTTATCTCACAACCCTGAGGTCAAGACCTGAGCTGAGATCAAGAGTCAGATGCTTAACCAACTGAGCCACCCAGGTGCCCCCCGGGGTTTTAAATAGTTAAATTTACTTAGTAGATGCTATTTATGGAAGATGTAGATAAACAGAAATAAAAGGAGATATCAGTAATTCTACCAGATCATACATCAGTAACCATAGATCCAAAGTACCCCCAAAAATGTTCCTTTTAAAAGAGGTAGCTTAGGGATGCCTGGGTGGCTCAGTCAGTTGAGTGTCCGACTTCAGTTCAGGTCATGAACTCACAGTTCGTGAGTTTGAGCCCTGCATCAGGCTCTGTGCTGACAGCTCAGAGCCTGCTTCAGATCTCTGCCCTGCTCTCTCTCTCTCTCTCTCTGCCCCTCCCTCAAAAATAGACATTAAAAAAAGAGATAGAGTTTAAATGCTATGAAGTTTGAAAGTCAATATAGTTATTCATGAAACCACTAAGAGAAAAAATTCTGATGTAGTTCAACTAACACCAGATCAAGACTTTAAGAAGTATTACGGAAGATAAAAAAAAATTCATGATGCAAGTATTTAACAAATCTTAATTTATATATACCTAGTACCCTGACTTCAAATACATATATAGCAGAATCGACAGAACTAAGAATAGAAATGGACAAATCTGTTGGGAGAATAAGCACACAAAAACGTTGTAAAGATATAGGAGATTAATGAACTTGATTCAAAATGCATGCAATGATCACAGGGTATACCTTCTTTTCATGGGAACATGGAATATTTCTAAAGGTGAGAAGAGGCTAGCATCATAAAGTGAATCTCAACGAATTTTAAAGAATGAAATGATACAAAGAATACCTGACTAATGTAACATTGTGTGTCAACTATACTTCAACTTAAAAAAGAAAAAGAAATAATACAAAGTATGTTCTCTGATTGTAGTGGACTTAACGTAGAACTCAGTAAGAGAAAGGTAACTCAAAAATCTCCAGATGTTTGAAGTTAAGCCTTGAGGGCTAAGTAACCCATGGGTCAAAGGAGAAATCCTACATTAGAAAAGATTTTGAACTAAATAGTAATATATTATGACATTAAAAAAAAAAAAAACAAATGGGATGAAGCTAGTCATGCTTAGAGATATTTATAACCTAAAATGCATATATTTGAAAAAAAGGAAAGGCTGGAAATAACTTCTTTGTACCAAGAGCCACCATCAAGAATCTAAAATGTAAGGCACAGAGCAAGATATTTTAAATACAAGTATCCAAAAATTATTTAAGAATTCCTATTCTTAATAAGAAAATAAAGACAGTACAAAAGAAAATTTTACAAAAGACAAAGGGCAACTTGCACAAGGATACCCAGAAGGCCAAAAGATATGTAAAAAATTATTCAACCTCAGTATTAAGGAAAGTAAAAATTAAAATCCTACAATACAAATTATCGCTCACACTCACCAAAGTGACTAATATGATCAATTATCGGTTCATGTTGGAAAAGATGTGGAGAAGCCGTAACTCTCATACATCGTTGGTGGGAATGTAATTGCTATAACACGTGTGCAAAACTGGCAATACCTACTGAATCTTGCCACATGCATAACTCTATGATCCAGTAATTCTGTTCCTTGGGAAGTTCTCACCAGAAATGAACATGTTTTCTCACCAAAGACATGCACCATTAACATTAAAACTGTCAAGAAACGATATAAATGTCCATTAACAATAGAAGAGTAAATATACTGTGGTGTATTATTGGAAAAATAGAATAAGAAAACGAATGAATTATACATGCAATGCAATGAATGACTTTCACAAATGTAATGCTGGGCAGAAAAGCCAGACACAGAAGAGTAATTATTGTATGATGCCATTTATATAACATTTTAAAACCGGTGGTGGACCTTTATAGCGATAGAATTCAGTGGAGCGATCGATTATCTCTAGAACGATGGTGACTGGAAGCAGTCACAAGAAAGGGACGATCTGAGCTGCTGGTAATCCATGTCCTCATCTGGGTGGTAGTTATATGGGTGTGTCACTTTGGGTGCATTTATTAAGCTGTGCCTTTATCATTTCTGCATTTTTCTTTATTATGTTATACTTCTACATCATATATACTTTTTTAAACAAAATGCTTAACTAATTAACCAACGAATTCTGATCAGAACTCACCAGTTCATTTCGTTCATCTCCAAGCAAGGTATTCCTGTCTTCTAATTTTCTTATGGTGGCATTCAATTCAGCTATTCTCTTTTGATTTCTTCTCAAATCCTACACATGAAAATTGAAATGGGCATTTCTTCAGTAACATTTTTCTTTTCTCTCTCTTTTTTTTTCAATAACACTTTTCACAAGGTTTTGGAGTTCCACTCATAAATAATTAAGAGGCTTGATATCTTTCATCTGGCTTATGAGGTGAGACTAAAATGTTCTCTATTCAGAGAAGAGTAAATATTTACCCTCTTCTAACCCTCAACATTCACTGCATGGATTGAAGACCAAGACTGGTTGAAATTGCAAGTGAATTCCATGTGGCAGATACTCTCTGGAGCCCTGACTCCTGGCAGGGGGAGTAGTAGATGGTTGGATGAACTTATCAGATCTGTGGGCTATGAGGCCAGGGTCATGTCATAATTACATGAGGTTCAAGAAGCATCTCTTAAGTCATGGCTGCACATTGCTTCCCACAGCTAAGACAGATGTCCTATTACACTTAGCCAAAGAGTAGAAGGTAGGGCTGGGCTTTAAAAATTCCTATGTATTCCTGGTGAAAAAGGCCAGTGTGAGAAGGCTGGTATATTGCCTTCACATATAAAAGGCAGTAGATTATAAGACAGCCTTTGCTAGTACATTTTGCCCAGAACACCTGGCTTCCCCACTGGCATCATTGCTGTGGATCACTTTACACATGGCATCATGGATTAAGTCTATGCTCCAGAGTCCACAGGACCATTAGAGACTTGCAATTCCATTATCATCTTATATTTTGAGAGTGCTGTACTGTTGATAAAGCAGTTTCCCACACATTATATCTCCAGATTCATAGAATCCTAGAGGATTCAGCAGATCAGGGAAGATTCAGAGAGGTCACACTCATCCAAGGGCTTGTGGCTACTACCAGTAGATCCATAATTAATATGCATTAAATGCTGACTATGAGCCAGACACTATGCTCAACATTTTACGTACCATTTCTTCTAGACTCTGAGCAGCCTTACGGAGTAGCACTATGGCCTCTCTTTTACGGATGAGGAAATTCTGAGCAGTAAAATAATTTGCCTAAGGTCATCTGGTATGTGGTAGATCCAGAATTTGAACTAAAGAGTCTGACTCTAGAGCCCATTCTCTGGACAGTTTTGCTGCACTGCAGGTAAATGTCAGTGATAGAACTAAAACTTACGTCTGCTAAATCCTGGTTCCGCCACCTACTGGGATATATATATCCTGAATACCAATTCATAAATTATTCATTACTTGGTTCTAAGTACTACTTTGGAACCTTTCTCTGTTCCTAAATAATCCATTTTCATCTTTTTAGCAGCTAAATAATTTGAAAGGTATAACTTATGAAAGTCAACTATATACAAGCTGATTTCTATGGCTGCAGTTCTGAAAATAATTTCTCATATAAAATGATGAAAATCCAGGGTAATAAGCGGCAAGTTCAATCAGAATAGAAGCTTTCAGATGATGATTTAAGTGGTTTAGTCTTTGATACAGTTATACATTTTGACCCCTGCAGATGACAACCATCTTTGCCAATTTCCAACCCAATGGTTCACACAAGGGAAAATTACCAGTCTTGGCAAGAGGCAAAGTAGTTTCATCTAATTTATGGCACTTACAATAGGCTGAAGTTTGGACAGGTATCCCGTGGCTAAAAAAATTCTTTGAAAGATTTAAAAAGACCGGTAATTCTCTCCTGATCCGCTAATGTGGTGCCGACCACTTTGCTGTCTATGAGTTTAGAAAACCCTGTTCCCAAGATACTAGCTGGTTTTATAGGAGGAGGGAGAATTGATTGCCTTGCAGTAAACAGGAAAAGAGCTTAAGTGGAAAGTAAAACTTGGGAGCTAAATAAAAGATGACTCCTGAGTTCTTCACTTCAGCTCGGACAGACTTACAGGACTGCCGCAGTGCTCAGAGCCGTCTCCTGCTCTTCCCGGAATCTCTCGTTTTGGACTGTTCATGTTGCACTCGGCCTCCTTGACCAGAAAGAGCTGTTCATCCAAAGCCTCCTTCTGCAGCTGCAGTTTCTGTACATAGCCGGTTTGGGTCTCCAGTTCCTTTTCCAGGGAAAAGATGATCCTGTCCTTGGCTTTAATCTCATCCATCTGAATTAAACGACACCCAGGACATTTTATTTAACAATGCTGTAAAAAAAAATGCATTTTTACAATGGTATGAGTTTAACTTCTTTCTGCTGATTGATACGGAAAAAAAAAATCACAACTGTGACAAGTACATTGAATTTATGAATATGACAAGGCAGTACGGTACAATGAAAGGCTCTCTTAGGCTAATTAGGTGCCAAGGAGAACAACCTTTTCTCTCTGGTATATCCTGTGTAGATGTTTTAATTGAATAATATTGTTTGAAATGGTCCAGGTTGGTTGGAGTTAGAAAAGAAAGGTTGACCTTAAAATGAGTCATTTGTTTTACTAAATACAGATACTCAATAACTCCACTACAGGATTTCCCAGGACAATCGTTGATATCCTCTCCTGTTTAGAGGAATAGCCTTTGAGTTCACCTTAAACAGCAGCAGCCGCTATGAATTGGTCATTTTTTACTGAAGAAGCTTCAGCTTTTGCAGGAGCCTAGTCATTTCCTAAGGTCAATAGGTTTGCATTGAGGTGGTGAATTTGCAGCGAATTCAGGAGAGGATTTGAAACATGGTTCATGTTATGTGGCTCTTTCCATTCTTTTCCACATGTCAGAGCAAATAGCTCTTAGCAAGCATTTTACCATTACTGTCAAAACCATGGTTGGGACAGCAGGAATGGAAAACACCTGGTAATATGAGCCACTGTTGCCCCTCCTACACCTGTGGGATATAATTATTGATCCCAACACTCACTTCTGTTAAGCCTGGGCTTGATCTCGGAATTACGTGCCAACTGAAGGCCATAAACATTCAATACCAATTAATCAGAGTTTCATTGGACTGAAAAATTTTTGCCACTCCTGGTGAGGACTAGTTAAGTTAATGTCTGTAAACAATTTTTGAGGGGAGCACAGCCATCGGGTGAAACCTTTCTTCTCATTTCATTATATTTCATGAGAATATTCAAAATGGGGATAGGATAGAGACATTTAATAAAATTGTATTATACTGTCTCATTTATAATAGATGACTTTGTACAAATCTTTCTTTACTGTGAGAAATTGTTAAATAGTCCCATTTTTCCACATATAAATATCTGTGAGCTGTTGCCTCCCAGTCACATGATTACATTTTAGATCAATTTTGGAAGGATGCTGGGCTAAACTCTGCATGGCCCTATGATATCATCTGATAACTTTGTGAGTATTCAAACACTGTCCTGCTAATTTGGGAATGAAAGCACTGCCTTTATTTTTCTATCTCCTTGTAGAAATTTGAATCCTGTGTTATTCTTAACTGAATGGTACATTCATTTGTTAGACCTGTCATCGATGATGTCATTTACAATTTACCATAGTTCCACACATGCATGCTCCTAGCTGGTTCTGATGTACCCTACCTAAACGAACGTACTGGAAATTATTCCATTACTGCCAATATAATCATCTTCATCATCACCATCATCATAACTAAAATTTACTAATTTTTACTACATTCAAGGCACTATACTCAAAGCTTTATATACCTTATCTCCTTTTATGACAATTCTATTATGTAAGTTCTGTTATCACCACTTTACAGATGACAACTGAGCACCCAAAGGGTTAAAAACTTTGCCATAGGCCTATGGCTCCTAAGTGGTGAAGCTCAATTTTAAATTCAGTCTTCTGACTCCTGAGCCCATTCTAATAGGCACTATGCAATATTGACCCCAGCATCATACTTCCAGCATTTTCCAAAGTAGTTTTCCAGTAGTAACTGGATATTCAAAGTAGAATGTCCAGTAATTAGTGCCGATGAGTCTCTACTGCATAGTGGTTGTAAGCATGGGCTTTGGTTTCAGAATACTGAAAATCCTTCCACAGTTCTAGTTCTTAGATGGGGAGGGGTACATACCAGAATTCCCTGGGGAAATTTTCTAAACAGAACGGCTCCCATTTCCCTGCTTTCCAGTTCCAAAAATGGAGCTGGGTGTAGGGGTAGTGACAAGACAAGAAAAAGAAAAAACTGAAGACAAGTGCATCTGCACTACTGAAAAAGTTTCCCATGATTCTCTGTTTGCAACCAGTTTTTTAACCACTCCTCAGGTAGCTTAGATTTTACACTCTTACTAAGAGAGACTGTGTGTCTACTTTAGTAGTATGCTGGTAAAATCAAGTCACAGAAAGAAACTACAGACCAACAGGTGGATATACTCAGAGTTTATATCCAAAACCATCAACAAACACAAATATTTGATGTACAAAACCCTTTTCATCTACCCACCTGCTAACTCCAGAGTTCACAGTGCTGGTTCTTTCTTCATCAGCCGTTGTCATTTCAAAAACCAAAGGCAGGGCAGAGACCAATATTTCTGCACTGTGTTTGGTCTTTATTGTCAACCAGGGCAATAGAATGAATTGCAGATAAAGAATTTGGAAAGTGTGGAAAAGGCAACAATTTACAGTCACACCGTATTGCAGTACAAAGAAAATTACACATTTATCTTTTTAAAATGTTCTATGATAACCACTTTTACCTAAAATTGAAATCCTAGAGATATAATCCAAGGAATATAATTGGATTCTTAAAAAAATAATTGCTTAGAACCAGCAGACACAGAAAGTGTAGATTTCCTAAGAAAATATTATTGTTATTATTTTTAAAGATCTTATTTTTGAGTAATCTCTACCCCCAACATGGGGTATAAGTCACAACAATGAGATCAAGAGTCGCATGCTCTACCGACTGAGCCTGCCAGGTTCCCAGAAAATACTACTTTTAGAGAAGCATCAAGTACATTCTAATAGGTGAGGGTTAATTTGATAAGATATAACTAAGGCTAAACATTCTGAGTATAAATGCATGTAAATGTGTCTTCTAAAACAATTGAATGTGGTCAACCTAGGCTTTCACATAATACTTTGTTGTTATTTTATGTATAGTGAGAGACCAATGTGGCTTTTGGTGATACGTATTAAAAAGAAAGATCTGGGGCACCTGGGGGGCTCAGCTGGTTAAGTGTCCGACTTCAGCTCAGGTCATGATCTCACGGTTCATGGATATGAGCCCCTCACTGGGCTCTCGGCTGTCAGCACACAGCCTGCTTCAGATCCTCTGTCCCTCTCTCTCTGTCCCTCCCCTGCTCACTCTCTCTCTCAAAAATAAATAAACATTTAAAAAAAGAGAAAAAAAGATCTAACTCTGTAGGCTTTGAAATAAGTCTTAGAAATTGGCAATAGCAAATAAACTACTTAGGAATGACATCCAGTTTAAAAATTATAAGGGCTCCTGCTTAGAATGGCCCTTATTTATTTTGGGAAAGAAGATCTATTTTAAAAATGACTAGGGATCTTATAGCTCTATTTCTTGCTTTCAGACACAGTCCCTGGAAAGAACACAGGTGAATCATTCAGGAAGCTCTCAGTGGCTGCCATTTTCAGATGGCAAAGAAACTTAAAAAGCCATAGAAACTTTCCCTACCCCTTTAAAAACCCAGTAACATTTTATAAATGGAACGCCCGCAAAACATGTCGATTTTAGAAGAGTTCATAAGTTAGAATATTTTTATAGACATTCGAGAAAACAGGAATCATTGAACAGACACTCTCCATACATGTGCGGCTGGAAGAATCCAGTTTTTAGGAGAAAGGTGATTCCAGTGTCTTTTACATTTTACAGTTCCAATTTTGGCCTGGGCCTATCTGTTTATCTACCTACCTGCCTACCTATCGACCCATCTTGTGTTTTGGGTAGAGCACTCGACAAGGGGTGGGCACTCATGAGAGACACCTGGAAAAGTGCGCCCGCGGCGCTCTGACACCTGCCAAGACAATGTGCCCCCGACGCACTGCACTGGGTTACTAACCAGCCTCCGAATATCCCGCTCTGACTCCCACTTGATCTTCGAGATGGCTTCCTGGTGGGACTGATGCTCGCTCCTTAGGTCCCCAGCCTTTATTTTATCCGCTTGGATCATATTGCTGAGAGCCTCGTCCACCTGCTTCTTGGCAGTTTTCAGGTCCGCAATTTCCTGTAGGAGCTTAAGGCGCTCCGCGTCAAACAGTTTCCGGGCCTCCTCCCGGGCCTCGATGGTGAGCGCTGTCCGTACTTTGTCGCTGCTGCCGTCCCGGAGAGCACACAGGGCCGACTTGAGCCTCTGGATCTCCCCATCCCGCAGCTTCACTGTCCTTGACATTTCTTGCTCGTGCTGCTTGATGAGATTCTCCCGCACGGCCTGCAGCTCCTTCATCTTCTCCTCGTGGAGCTTGGCTTTGAGTTCCGTCACCAGGACCGTGTGCTTGCGCTGCTCCAGCTCACGGATCCTCTTTGCTTCTTGAGTCTTCTCTCGTTCAAGCTTAGACACCTGAAGGCAGAGAGGTCAAATGATGAAACGGGAGGAGCCTTCAAGGAAAGCATCTAGAGCTCGGGCCCTCTGGGCTCCTAACCCCTCATCGCTTCCTCCCAGCCGCGGTGTCCTCTGAGGGAAGGGAACCGAAGGGCCCAAAGAGGGAAATACAGCGCAGGTTGAGGAGGAAATACCTGGGGATGCTGTATTACTTTGTGCGGCAGTATCTGATGTTCCTCGGCCTTACTGTCCCATGTGTGGTCTGCAGACAGCCAGCACATGCATCGCCCAGAAGCTTGTCAGAGATGCGCGATCTGGGGCTCCTCCTTCCCAGACCTCTAATCAGGACGTGCATTTTAACAAGTCCCCAGGTGACCGCATGCACATTAAAATTAGGACATGGAGCTATAATGGTTTTCACCTTGGTGGGGAGGAGTTCAAAACAGACCACCTGCACACATTTTCAGGCTACACATTCCCGGCCAGGTGCAAGCTGATTAAATGTGGGCATCTTAGGACTGTTCAATATTACGATCAGATTTGTAAAATGGTGCCCAAAGTGATATTACAAAACATTTCCCCCCTTTTCCCCCTTCCTTTTTGTCTGAGGCACTGGGGGAGGTAAAAAATAAAGACAGTTGATACATTCTGAACATCATGTTTCCTTCTGTGACAACTTAGTTCTACCCCCAGACATTATACATACACACACACACCAGCCAAAAACAGTGCAGATCACTGGGCTGTCTCTGCCAAAGGGGTCTGGTGTCCGGAACTTTCTGCATGGTCCACAGATGTCCCTTTGTGCCCTTCTCTACCTCCACTCTTCTCCCTCTCCTGCTCCCCCAACAACCAACCTGCCAAGCAGTTTAATAACTATTCCTTCCAGCCTTTAGACCTTTCAGGTACTTTGGTTGAACAAAATCTTCTGTGTTTTGTTACATTTGTAACGATAACATAGGTCTTCTTGTAGATTAGCCATGGCACTACCTTAATCTGGTGTGTGAGTCTGGCTCTGATTCAGTAGATCAGGGTGGGGGCCTGGCATTTGTAGCTTGAAAAAGCCTCTTAGCAAATGTTCCTTATTTTTGTCCTCCCCCTGAACCCCACATCTCTGCTGCCTATCTTTGTCTCTCTGCCTCTGCCGTGTACCCAAAGAATCTCTCTCTCCTCTCTCTCTCTCTCTCTCTCACAATAAACTAGAAAAAGGGAAGAATTAGGCAACCCCTGGAGTAATATCTGGTTCAGTGGAATTGGGTCTCTGCCATTTGTAAAATTGGAAGTTTTCGTGAAATAATTGTGAAGAGTCTCTCCAGCTGAAAAATGTTAAGATTCAAACTCCTCATTCAGACTACTGTAATTATAATACAAGCGTGTGAGATTTTACTTACCTTAACAGTTTACCTACCTTTGGCTAGAGCAGGATTTTCTAAGTCCACCTGGCAATTTATGAATATTTTATTTTAAAGGCACAGCAGTTATTCCCACGTTGGTTATTCTAAAAGAACTCAGGGCAAGGAGACGTGGCAAAATAAACAGCCAGGCATCCTTAAATGGCTGTCTTTTGATCTTGCTTCCAACTCAGGCCAAGGTCCCTTCCTGGATGCGTTTTTATTAAATATGCTCTAGAGCTGTGCTATCCAGTCTGGGGACTACTAGCCACACCAAGCGCTTGAAATGCCCCAGGTCAGAATTGAGACTTGCTCTAAGTGAAAATACACACCAAATTTTGAAGTCTTAGTGTAAGACAAAGAATGTAGAAGTCTTAGTAATCGTTTTTATATAGATTAGATGTTGAAATAGTATTTTGGATAAATTGGGTTACATAAAGTATCTTATTAAAACGAGCGCCTGGGTGGCTCAGTTGGTTAAGTGACCGACTTGTGATTTTGGCTCAGGTCACGATCTCGAGGTTCGTGAGATGGAGCCCGGTGTCTGGCTCTGCACTGGCAGCACAAAACCTGCTTGGGATTCTCTCTCCTTCTCTCTCTGCCCCTCCCATGCATGTGTACACACGTGCTCTATGTCTCTGTCTCAAAATAAATATTAAAAAAAAAAAACAAACAATGATCCCTTTTATGTTTTATAATTGTGGTTACAAGAAATTTAAAAATTATATACATGGCTTGCATTTGTGGATCCCATTATATTTCTCCTGGACAGCTTTGGTCTAGGGTTCTTGTGTGTTGAATGAATGAACCTGGCTTTCCCCATGCTGCTGGTGACACTTCTCTTAGTAAAGCCCAAGTCTGACGTGATCTATGTACTTGCTCAAAAATCACCCAGGGCTCCTTTATGTTGTAGAATGGAACCCCTACACCTCAGCTTTGCCTTTCAGGCTCTCAGAATATTTGGCTGGGTGCCTGGGTGGCTCAGTCAGTTGAGCAGCTGACTTCTGCTCAGGTCATGATCTCATGGCTCGTGAGTTCCAGCCCCACATCGGGCTTTTTGCTGACAGCTCAGTGTCTGGAGCCTGCTCGGATTCTGTCTCCCTCTCTCTGCCCCTCCCCCACTTGTGCTCCGACTCTCTCTCTCAAAAGATGAATAAACATTTAAAAAAAAGTGAAAAAAAAGATTCGGCTGGACTTCCAGCTCCCATTTCTGCTTCCTGCTGTACCTCTCCTCACCTGTCCCATACTACAGGCATGATTAAGGGGGATTATGCTCTTTCCTGCACATGCCCTGAATCTCTGTACCCATGTGCCTATGGTTTTCTCTTCCTGACCTACCCTTCCCTCAGCTCTCTTGGGGATCCTATCATCACTCGTGGCCAGCTAGATGTCACCTTCTCCAGTCATACCACCCCGACTGCCCAGGACAAACCTCATTTCTCCTGCTTATGTCTTTTCAGTGCACTTGGCTAATACCCCCTTACTGCTCCTTTCTGCATTTTTCTTTATACTATGGGTATCGTTTTTTGCATGCTTATCTGTCTTCACCACCTCTTCTCCTGCTCCTACTCCAGACTGCAAACTGCTCGAAAGCTGCCAACAAGCCTTGTTCATCTTTGTCTACCCAGTGGTTGCCAGCACAACACATAATAAAGAGCCTGAGAGTGTGTGTGCAATTAAAGAATGTATGCCAGTATGTTTCCCTGGCTAGCCCTCTAACCAGAGGCGAGAATAATACATCCTGTCATATGGTTTAGAGAACACAGACTTGTAGGGTTTCTTGGAGCAACCGCTCATCCATCACTTCCCTGCATAAAACAATCAAAGAAACAAATAAACAAAAGACCATCACATATAAGAATGCCTGTCTTCTGCTTGATAATTCTCTCAGTGCTTCAATAAGGACAACCTAAACCTTACTCCCCATTTTTCTAGAATAAACTCAAGTGACTAGACTATGGGTAGATAAACCACAGCCCATGAGACAAATAATTTCTTGCCTCTATTTTTGTGAATAAAGTTTTACTGGAACACAGTCATGCTCTTGCCACAATGGAGTTCAGCGGTCTCAGAGAGACTGGTCTGCAAAGCCAAAAATCTGTACTATTTTGCCTTCTACAGAAAAAGCTTCCTGATTTCTCTTCTAATAATGCAGTTTTTGTGAAAAAAGAGGGCTTATTTTTCATTGATTTAGAAACTCTGATAATTTACCCTGCACTTGAAGTTAACTTTACTTCAAGTGATAAGAAATTAGTTACCTTCAATTTCAGCAGGTTGTACTTACGTTAGGCCTTTGGAACATCTTGACTATAAAGGCTGGCAGGTAGCAACTTACTTAACGGAAATTTTAGCAGTTCTTTTGAGAACAATAAATAACTAGTAAAAAGGGACAAAGGATAAGTAATTCTGGGTTTGCATTTTTATTTAACAATCTGCTACATCTAAGGAAGTTGCTTTATCCCTCTGAGGATCTTTGGTTATGCTTACAACTTACCCATAACAGGATTATTTTGTGGGTTAAATTAGATAATGCTTGGGAAAGTACCTTGAACTGTAAAGTACTATGAAAAGGAGGGTAATATTACTGACTATAAGAGGAGATATCCAGGACCTAAAATTATTTATGTCAAACTCTTTGCAGGGGTCTTAGATTATTTCACATTGTGATGCTGTCATTTCCGTCAAATTATAAACACTGATCCTTTGTGTGTAGATTGGAGATGAATAAAAAAGAAAAAAAATGAAAATATAGGTATACAGAAAATATATTCCCACCTGAAGAAAAAAACAAACACTGGCCTTCTTGTCCATCACTTAAAGGAATCCATAGAACTCAAAGAAAATTCAAAGGCATTGATTGATTACATTTGACATTTTTCATGTCTGCTTATTTGGTTGCCATAGAAACTGGCATTTTTGCAGAATTTCTAGGTATGACTTGTTTTTCTAAGCTTGGGAGAAGTGTTTGACTATGAAGGAGACACAAAGGATGTGATTGACATTTGGGAGGGAAAAAAAAGCCAATTAAAATTTTTGTAGTAAAATAATTTTCTGAAAATTATTTGCAGCTCAGATTGTACTGGTAAGAAAATGGACTTTACCATCTTAATGTAAATGGTACCCAAAAAGAGAAAAGACTACTCCTGAGTAACAATGAAAAATATAAAGATAATACTTGAAGTAGAAAAAAAAAATACTTGGAAGAAGAAAGAATCCATTTTGATAAG
Organism: Herpailurus yagouaroundi; assembly: GCF_014898765.1. Classification (NCBI taxonomy): domain Eukaryota; kingdom Metazoa; phylum Chordata; class Mammalia; order Carnivora; family Felidae; genus Herpailurus; species Herpailurus yagouaroundi. Next base: position 117,236,301 of record NW_024412377.1, on the reverse strand, counting down.
TGGAAATATTTCAGACAAAAATTTCCACTGTATCACATGATAGCATTTATTGGAGGTTTAAGTTTGGCACCTTCCCAAAGGCTTTACACACACCACCATGTTTACCCTCAGCAGCTCTGTGATGTAGGTAACGTCTGTGTCACCTGAACATCATATGAGAAGCGTGAGGACTGGTCTCTGTACAAACAGAGTGTGAAGAAGACTGTGGAGAGACCAGTGTGGGCCAGGAGGCGGGTCTGGGTCAGGTCCTGGACCTGCCTGCTCACTTTGAAACCTCCAGCAAGCTCTTTACCAACCCCAGCCTCAGTTTTCTCATAAGTAAACTGGGATTGGGGGCCTCATTCTCATATGGTTGTGAGGGCTGACTTAGATAATGTTTCAAAAGTCCTTTGCAAAGGCTGGAACACCTGGGAGATTAATAATTATCAATAGTTAAATAGTACAGTGTTAATTTTGACAGATATTGTACATATTAATACTATTATATCATGCAATGCTATATTAATACCATAATATCATGCAATGCTATATTAATACCAACAACATAAATATAAAAACCCATATTATCAGGCTAAGACTAACATTACTATTATATTAAGACTGTAATAACTATTTTCTAACAGATACAGATGTTCAAAGGTAAAACTGGGCCTCCTAGGGATGTCTTGAGTTCCCTAGTATTAGCAGCATCTACTCTTAACTTGGAAGAAACTCAGATTATGTGTGTGCAGGAGTGGGGGGTGGGGTGAGACAGGACAAGGGGCTGAGCAGTGAGCAGGGCTCTGAAAGATACAGAGGTTTTATGGAAGAGAACAAATCCCTAGGAAAATGTAATCTTACTGAGAAGAGCTGACACTGTGACAGAAGGAAGAACATTTATGACTATCCCACAATGGTCTCGCATTGTATCTTCCGTTCTAGTCTGGCCTTTGAAAAATGCCAGTGTAAATTCTGCCAAGATAAAGATGGTGATGTTTGAGCTTTGACGTGACCTTAGAAATCTAGGTTTAAAAATTGGATGGCCTTGTCCAAGATAAGGAAGTTGAGAGGTTATCAAGGCAAGACAAGCTAATGTTAAGCTTTGGTGTGGATTATCTGCTCTGGTTGTTCCAGGAGATCGAAACTCACAGTAAGCAGGCAGGGGGTCTCCCAGGCACTAAGTACCACTCAGTCAGGAGATGAGAAGGAGGGAAAAGCTCCCACTATCACAAGGGTGCTTATAAGGGCAATTTTATACGACTGGGAAGGTACAAAGGCTTCTATTGTTGCATTTCTTACTTTTAGACATTTAACACTTCCTGAAAACAAAACAAAAAGTGCATAAGGCAAGAAATACTGCCTCCCAAATTGGGGCCTTGAATGTGGAGGCTCCCTAGCAGTCACCTGAGGGCAAGGGTTGGCTGATTTTCTGGGAGTCCTAGAGGCAACAAGATATTCAGTATTACCCAGGTCATCCGGGAATTCCCATTTTGGCTCCTTCCTCCACTTGCTGTGTCATTGGGAGCACATCAGTTAAATGAGTTAAGAACTCATTTTCTTTTTCAGAGAAATTGGAATAGTAATTACACCTTGCCCTCTTCCCAGGCTCGCTGGGAGGTCTGAAAGTGTTCTGCAGTCTGAGGGCTGTTCCAGTTGTGCAAACTCCTGTCTGGAGCTGACTCCTCCAGACCCTGCAACCCAGGCCTGCTGCTTTGCTGCCTCCAGCGTAGAGCCCTGTTCTCTGCTACCTGGGCCTCCAAGCCCTCTGTCACTGTGCCCTCGGGGTTCACTGGAGCTGTAGGCTGCCTCTGAGGAAAAGTAGGAAGCCCTAGGGAATTGGTGAGTGGATTTCACATCTCACAGCAATCCCCTGTGAGCTCACACCCTGGGCAGTGGATCATGGCCTCACGCTGTCCACAGGAGAGACAAACAGAGGAAAACACCGAAGCCTAATGGCTCAGAGGGCTGGTCCCAAAAAGAGACAGACCTGGATGGAAATCCTTTCTCTGCTCAAGCCTCGGGCTTTCTACCTAAATAAATAAATTTATGCCAGGGGGTTGTTGGGAAAGTTTCTAAAAGGCAACATGAGAATGTTCTCAACAAGTAGCAGTGAGCACCTCCTTCATGCCAGGCAGTACTCAAATCACTGAAGGCATCTTCCCTAGGGGGTACCTTAAGCACACATGGTCTCTTACCCATGAGAAGCTTACATTATACTGAGAGTGAGGGAGTCAGCAGGCGATACATAAGCAGAACATGATACCTTCAGACAGTACAGAGTTCTATGACACAGGTACAGCAGGGTGATGTGACAGAGTAAATGGATGTAGGGGAAGAGGCATCACCTAGACCAGGGGGCCAGGGGACGTCTGACCCCTGAGGATCCTGAGAGCTATCTCCATGCAGGAAGAGCTGGAGCACACAGTTGCCTTTCCTGACGTATCCCTACCATTCTGGAAGGACTGTAGCGACTCTATGCTGTCCACAATCCGCTCATTTTATAGACATGAATGTGCAGGCTCAGAAATGACAAGGACATACAGCACAGAGGCCTCACTTTCTGTTCCCTCCTACCCACCACAGGGGCCTCCCCGGTTCCATCTTCTCAGTCATTATGCTTGGAGTTCAGTCAAAACGACCGACTTACCTGAATTGTTATTCCTATCAGTGCTTGGCAACTCTTGTAGACAAATTTCTACTAACTAGATGTTGACTGTGTCTAGTATTTTTGTTTCATTTCCCCGCAGTGGAAACGCAGACATCTATGGGGGAAGGGTTCATCTACTCCCACCCCCAACACTTTGTTTCTTCACTTGTAATTTGCATAATAGTGTAGAACAAACTTCTGCCATTCTTTCTTTCTTTGCTAAAGGTTTCCATTTTTTTCCGGACCTTTAAATTTTTTTAAGCTTATTTATTTATTTGGAGAGAGGGGCAGACAGAATCTCCGCACTGTCATCGCAGAGCCCAATGCAGGACTCGAAATCACGAACCATGAGATCGTGACTTGAGCAAAAACCAAGAGTCAGACACTTAACCAACTGAGCCACCCAAGGTGCCCCAGATCTTCCCTTTTTTTTATATATTAAATATAGTTTAGTGTCAAATTGGTTTCCATACAACACCTAGTACTCATCCCAACAGGTGCCCTCCTCAATGCCCATCACCCACTTTCCCCTCTCCCCCAACCCCCATCAACCCTTCAGTTTGTTCTCAGAATTTAAGACCATGGGGGAGGGGAAGGGAGAAAAAAAGTTACCTTCTTATTTTTTAAGAGCATAGGTTCTGTAAGACATGGAAATAACCTAAGTCCATCAATGGATGAATGGATAAAGAAAGTGTGTGTATACACGCATTATATAAAGTACATATACACAATAAAATATCATTAAGCCACTAAAAAGAAGGCAATCTTGCCATTAGCAAGAACACAGTTGGACCCTGAGAGTATTATGCTAAGTGAAAGAAGTCAGAGACAGAAAAACAAACACTATGTGATCTCACTTGTATGAGGAATCTAAAAACCTTGAACCCATAGATATAGAGAACAGATTGCTGGGTGTCAGAGGCTGGGGGTTACAGGTGGGAGAAATAGGTAAAGGCGGTTAAAAGGGAAAAACTCCTAATTATAAGATGAATAAGATCTGGGAATATAACGTACAGCATGGTGGGTATAATTAACAAGACTGTACTGCATATTTGAAACTTTTGAAGACAGAAGGGCACCTGGGTGACTCAGCTGGTTAAATGTCCAACTCTTGATTTCAGCTGAAGTCATGATCTCACAGTTTGTGGGGTGGAGCCCCACGTCAGGATTTTAGCTGACAGCGTGGAGCCTGCTTGGGATTCTCTCTCTCTCCCCCCTCCTCTTTTGTGCCTGCAGACTCTCTTTCTCTCTCTCTCTCTCAAAATAAATAAATAAACTTTTAAAAAAGATATAGAACATTTAAAAACAAGAAAGTTGTGAAGAGAGGAGATCTTAAAAGTTCTCATCACAAGAAAAAATATTTTGTAACTATGTGAGGTGATGGATGTTGAGTAAACTTCTTGTTGTAATCATTCTTTAATATACGTCAAATAATATGTCAAATCATTATGTCGTACACCTAAAATGAATACAATGTGATATATCAGTTATAGCTCAATAAAGCTGGGGAAAATGTATCAGAAAAGAAAATAAGAGAATAGACTTTGGAGGAGACGCAAAGGGAGTGGAAGAACCAGTTCTGCCACCTAGTAACATGTGACTCCGGGTAAATTATGTTACTTCACTGAGCCTCAGTTTCCTCATCTGTAATATGGGGATGACAACAATGCCCACCTACACTGGAATCATAATAATGAACATGCTTGACACAAACTCACTATTCAAGACCAACATACCCACACACATCCGTATGAAGTAGACACTGCTATTCTCCCATTTGACAGAGGAGGAAAAGGAAACACAGAGGGATTTTAAAACCTCCTCAGGGTCACCCAGGTGCTAAGTGAGAGAGGTGCAGTGATGTCAGGATGAAATGTGCTTATTACAGTGTGTGACAGATAGTACACGTTCACATTCAATAATGTGTAGCTATTTATATAATCAGTTTAAAACATTCATGACTCTGTCTGCAGTGTGTTCTGTAAATGTCAGTGGGAAGATGTGTCTTTCTGGAAAAATGAGTACTGCTCCATCGTTCCAAAGGTTTCCCCTCTTTACCTTGCCCATTTCTCAGTAGCTGAATTGTGATTTTATCATGATAGCCTAGGAGCCAAACTGAGAGGATGAGTTCCATCTTGGCATTGTCTATATTCTCTCTCTTAAAGCCTGGGCCTTTGGAAACACAATCATATTTATTTTAATAAAACTGCTTTATGACTTGCTTGCCCTCTAAATTCCCTTTGCTCTTTGGGGAAGGCTGCTGACAGGCGATGGGGCTTTGTTTTAGTCCCTGTGCTGGGACTGTAATTAACTGCCACAGAGAGGGAAAGTGGGGGCAGCCAGCAGAGAGAAGGATAAGGGCAGTGCTTTTCTCCATGAGGCTGGCTTCCAGGCTCTTGTCAGAGGAAGGGGAGGTTACATTTGATCTGCTGGCTTAGATACCAGTGCCAGGCCCTGAATAAACAGGTAGCCTTGTCCACGCTCAAGACTTCCCCCTTTTAAAAGACTTGAATGTGTGCAAAATTGGCAGTGGTAGGGTCTGCAGGACCTCTGCCTTTTGAAACCTCAGGAGTCTGCTCTCCGTAAATCAGTGTCAGTTTATGGCTACCGGTCTCCAGATGGACAGGCTTCTCCCATGAATGGAGTTTGTCATCCTGTCATTACTACAATTAAAGGAGTCGGCCTCCCTTGAAACGTTATGCTGCCCCAGGGAAAGTTAAAACTGGTGAAATGTTCATAGACTGTCAGACCTGGAAGGAATCTTATAGAGTGGTATGTTTGCCAACAAGAAGGCAGAGAGCCACCTCCACGGGGACTGCCTGGACGGTCTGCTAGAGGTATAAGTCCTGGCCCTCACCACGCCTGCTTTATCAGAATCTTTGCGCTGTGGGCCCAGAGATCTCAATTTTTAATGAGTTCCCCCAGGTTATTCTAATGCACAGTGATGCTTGAGAGACAAAGATATGCAGAAACACATTCAGTCATCTGAATTACGGGTCAAGGTATTGAGACACTTAAATTTGTCCCTGAGGAGAGATAAACACAAGGCCTTGGTCTACTGACTCTCAAATGAGTGTTTCTGTTTTGTTTTATTCTCTTTGTTTTTATGATATCACGTCCCTTTTAGCTTCATGGAAAAAAGCTTCCTTCACAAATTTTACAATGGGGTCTGGTTATCCAAGGTTAAGCCTTAGCAGAGACAGGAGGCAAGGGGCTTTGGCAGATCCAAGCTTTATTATTGCTGAAACCAGGAGAATACATATTTGGGAAAATAAATAATTTTAAAAATTGTTTAAGCTTATTTATTTTGAGAGAGAGAGAGAGAGCAAGAGCAGGAGAGGGGCAGACAGAGAGGCAGGGAGAGAGAATCCCAAGCAGGCTCCACACTGTGGACACAGAGCCCGATGTAAGGCTCGAACCCATGACCTGGTGGAAGTCAAGAGTTGGATGCTTAACTGACTGAGCCACCCAGGTGGCCCAATAATTAATTTTTTTAATGTTTATTCATTATTCTTGAGACAGGGACAGAGTGTGAGCAGGGGAGGGACAAGAGAGAGGAAGACACAGAATTTGAAGCAGGCTCCAGGCTCCGAGTTGTCAACACAGAGCCAACCACAGGGCTCTAACTCACAAACCGTGAGATGATGACCTGAGCTGAAGGTAGACACTCAACCAACTGAGCCACCCAGGCACTCCAATAATTAAAATTTAATAGCAATGTCAAGGAAGAAGATATAGATAAAAAAGAATAAGGATATTGATTTTTGATCTATAGCTAGATCAGGAACATCTATTTGTGTTACTATAGAAAGAGTTATCTATAGGGCAACTTTATGCTGGCAGTTGCCTGGTTTGGAGGGAGCAAAATGTCTCCTGTATGTCGGATGTTTGAAAATACTTTCCTGTCTGTCACCCTATTTGATATCTGCACCACTCTGGAGAGATAAGTGTTAGCATATCCAGCTAAGAGATGAGATTCAGAGGAGTGAAGAGACTTTCCTAAATTGAGTTAGCAACTGACTCAGGTACAGAGGTATTAGAAAGAATATTACTATGAATAATTTTTTAGGAGTATACCAGGTGCCTGGCATCTCTCTGAGCGTGTGATACGAATTTTCTCATCCAATCATCATAACCGCTTTACATACTTGCCTAATTGGAGCCTCATCAGAGCTCTTGAGATAGTAGGATGTTGGTGACGAAGCTAAGGTATAAGGAATGAATCACCCTTCATTCGTTCCTCTGCTCAGTCGACAAACCCAGGCTAAGCTTTTCAGTTCTAGACACTTATTTAGGTTCTGGGGATAGAGGTCAGGTAGGACTCTGCTTTCTTGGAGATTACACTGGACAGCAGAAATAAGCACTAAACAAGTAAATAGATAAATACAGAAATCACTATTAAATGAATCAAAATAGGCTATGGAAGTAACTGGGCATGAGAAGTGTACTATCTCAGAGACTGTGACAGATGGTAGGTACCAGAGCTGACATAGGAAAGAGGTACACAGCTGCCTGGGGGCAAAGGGGCAAAGGCCCTAAATGTGATCAGTGGATATTTTGATCCAGCAAAGAGGATAGAACAGAGTCATCTGGGTAAAGTACTGTGAGATTGCTCATCGAGGGGCGGAAGAGATATCCTGTAGTGGTAGGGAAAACCCTTTGGCTTTGAGAAAGGTAAGAAGCCGCTGAAGGGTTTGAGAAGAGGAGTGACCAGATACGATCTATTTTAGAAAGGCTGTCCTGTGCCATACTGGGAAGAACCCATAGAGGGCAGGACGGAGCTCGCCCAGGATAGGACAACTAAGAAGTGGTGGGAGGGAGTGGGGGTGGATGTCGTCTCAATGATTATACCTGGTTTCCTGAACCAGGCTTCCTGAGGAGGCAGAGATCAGTCTCATGAGCATGTTATTTTCACCTTCTGTGAATCCTGTGCTCGAGTCCTGCCACACACACACACAAGAGAATCTCCATAAATACAGGGGTCGTTGCTCTTCTCAGAAAAAGGCAGAGAGGAGCCACTGGGGTGGGCCAGCAGGCAGAGCTGGGCCAGAGCCGCTCTCCAGGCTGTGGCCCCAAGGGGCCTCACTCACCTTGGACTTCTCCTGATGCAGCTCTATCTGGATGTCGGTGAGCTTGGTTCTGAGGTCTTCATTGGCAGCTTGAAGGGCGACGATGAGCGCTTCGGGCTTCTCGCCCTTATTTCGCCCTTTCTTGGACATTGTTCCTTTCTAAAGGGAGTCTGCTGCTTTTTAATTCCTTTCAAACAGGTGCTGCCATGTTACTGCTTCTTCTCCTGGGGGCGATGTTTCAGCATCTACTGCGTGGTGCTCCTTGGTAAGGTCTCCTCAGCCGCTGCCCTGGAAGCCCTGATTAGAGGCAGAGACAGCGGTTACTGCTGTGGCAGAGACCTGGGAGAGGTGCGAGGTGGTGTCTCTCAGCCTGAGCAACATGTAGGAGCCTCCTCCTGAGGCATCCTGTCCCCAGATCCTCCCATCCACCTTGCACATAAATTTAGAGCGATCTTTCCAAAGATCTGGTCTGGTCATGTCAATGCCCTGCTCAAAATCCTCCAAAGACCTATGACTATTTGAGTGTATCTTTCCTATCTTGGAGTGCTCTTTAGGTCTTTCAGCTCAGGTTCTCTTTCCCTCTCTCTCTGCCTCTACCCTGCTAGCACTCACTCATGCCACACACACACTCCCTCTCCCTCAAATAAAATGTAAAAAAAAAAAAAAAAAAAAAAAAAAATAAGCACTAGTTCTTTCAGAAGTATAGACAAGGACTTCTCCCTCCCGTGGGGTGAGTAAGGAGTTTCCTTGAAGAAGGTGGCACTGGCCTGGAATTTGAGGAGTAGGATGTTAATGGATTTGGAAACAGGTGAAGCATCCTGAGCAAAAGAAATGGCAGGTGCTGATATACAACAAAAACAAACAAACAAACAACTACAGTAACTATTTTGTGGGGAAAAAATGGGGGCCTGATCCATTAGGCAGAGTATGGTTGATGGGCACTAATACTGGACAGGGTGCCTGGAAATGACAGATTGTGGGATATCTGGAACATCAACCTTAAAATTTTGGAATCTTACATTTTTAGTAAGCAATGGAAGCCATTGAAGTTCGTGGCAGGTGGATACCCTAACAGGGAAATGCTTTGGTGTAGTCATTCTGAGGGCAAAGTGGGGAGAAAATGCAGGTAGGGAGACTAGATAGAAGGCTACCGAACTTTCCAAGGTGAAGGACGATGAAGTCCTAAACAGACCAGTAGCAAGAAGAGAGTGAAAAAGAGGGATGTGTCTTGATCTACAAATTCTTAAATGCTTCGCAGGAACGGGATCAGAAAAATATGGGTATGAAACTGTTAAAGTCAGTGGGAAAAACATGGCAAGATACTAGAGAAAGTTTGTCGCAAAACCTTTTTGAAAATTGGGTATTGTGTACACGGAGGTGCTTCAGTCCACAACTATGGGGAATTCCTACTGGTCACCCATATGTTCTGGCAGCTGCTGCTCTCTCAAGGCCCATGGTATACAGCCTGGAGGATCATGCTGGGATCCTGGGCTTCCTGCCATTTCTACGTGAGCACTGGGGCCCTGCCCTTTGCAGTGTGACCCTAGGGAAAGGGCTAGGGAGAGATTAGGAGGTAAGGAGGACCAGTCTGTCTCCAGAAGTCATGGAACTATCCACCATTTTCCACCCTAATCTGGATGCTGGCGTTGTTCTTCATGCTTATTTTGCAAATGTTGCCAAAGTATTTAAGTGTACAGGTGGGAGATGTCTAAGAGGCCACCATTCTTTGCTTTTAGAGTTGAAATGAATTTAACAAGCTTTTATTGGATTTTTATGACAAACACTGCTAGGCACAAAGCTAAATGAGACAGTATTTAACTTCAAGAAGGTGCTAGGTGAGTAAACTCACACATGTATGTTAACAGGTTTCTCTTCCTCTAGCTGATCTCTAAATATTGCTGGTCCCCAGGGTTCCCCAAAGTTATCTCCTCTGGTCCCACCTATAGAGTAATGACTCCCCATTTTATATCCATAGCCCTGACCATTCCCCAAATCCTGACTCACATATTCAACATCTTACTTACCAATTCTACTGGCATATTTGACTGGCCTATCAAACCTAACCTAAAACATGGATGTCTTTATTACTAGTCCCTCACAGCCTTATTCCCTCCAGGCTTCTCATGTCAATAAATGCACCACGACAGGCCCAGTTGTTCAGATCTAAGCTTAGAAGCCATCCTTTTTTCTTGTATCCATCATTTCTTTTCTCTAGTCCACCGATGGTCCTGTTTGTGTTTCCTATAAAATATGACTCCCTTTGGTCAACTTCTCTCAAACCCCTATGGTGCTGCCAGAACACAAAAAAAGGAGGAATTTGAGGAAAGCTTCATAGTCACTTCATAGCCTCATGGTCTTCCTGGATGAAATAAGGCTTTCCTTTTCTTCTTTTTAATATTTATTTATTTTTGAGAGAGAGAGAGAGAGAGAGAGTGTGCATGCATACGAGTGGGGGAGGGGCGGGGGGGTGGAGAGAGGATCTGAAGCGGGCTCTGTACTCCCAAACTGCGCTCAAACTCATAAACTGCAAGATCATGACCTGAGCTGAAGTTGGATGGTTAACCAACACCAGAGATACAGAAATGGCAGAGAAAGAGCTTGAGAAGTACTTGGAGTCACAAATTTGCCAGATGTATTTAGAGAAGGTTGTGACCTGGGAGAAGACAAACGGGGGATAGATCACACACGTTCCTGCATGATCAGTGGTTAGATATCATTGCCAATGATTGGATTTCATTATGTAGAAATGAAACAGTTGAATAGAAGTGTAATAATAAAAGCTTATACTGACTGACTGCTATGAGCTCGACATTGGACTAAGCACTTAACATACTGCTTTCATTTCATCCTCACTAAAATTAGGGGGAAATGATTCACAGAAAGATTAAGTAACTTGCCTAAAATGCCTGAGTTCATAGCTGATGGGGACTTCATGCAAGACTGGGACCCAGGCTTTGATGTCCTGGGCTGCCCTGCCTCATTTTAGAGGCATTTTAGAGAGGTAGCTCATTTTGCATTTTAGAGAGGTAGCTCGGGAAGTGTGAGGGAAGGTGAGTTCCTAGGAAGAGAGAGACTAGAGGCAGGAAATTAAGTTGCTTCACTGCTTCACTGGTCGGGGCAGACGTAATACAGCCCTGAACCTACCCATGGCCACGGGGATGAAAAATGATGTGGCAACTCTGACACATGGAGACTTTGATGGATTCATGTCTTGCTTTTAAACTTTATTAGTGGTTTGAACATTCTTCTCTGCCATTGTAAATAACGAGTACCAGCGTTGTGGTATTGCTCGCAACAATAATGTGCAATGCCATGGTCACAGTTTACATTTTAATTTATAATCCTTTCTCCCAAATATAATATTATGTGCTTGACTTCATGATTTTGTTGTCTGACAATTATTTTGAGTTTAGTCCCATAAAGGCTAGGGAAAAGAAAAGGGTTACAATATTTGAAACATGCTCAGGACAGAAAAAAGCATCACAGAAAGTTAGCAATAGAATCAACTTATGGATAAGTTGATCCTTTATTCATAAGGATGGTCCCGTACATCCCGTACATCCACCTAGTGAAGGGGAACTTTCTGGAGTCTTTTCCAGTTGTGACGAGGATCTGGCAATCTCATGATTCTCGAGTATAATTTTACTACAATGCTTCTGTCACTTTGTGCTGCATTTCCCCCCTTTTGGACAGCTTTACTGAGATACAATTCACATAAACAATGTACACTTTTAAAGTGTATTACTTCAGTGGTTTTAGCATATTTGCAATATTGTGCAATCATCGCCGCAATGAATTTCAGAGTTTTTTATCACACCCAAAAGAAACCCTATACCCGTAAGCAGTCATCGCTTATTCCTCACCAAACTCTCCCAGCCCTAGGCGATCACTAATCTATTTTTTTCTCTTTATGGATTTGCCTATTCTGAACATTTTGGAAATTATTTCTTTTATCTTTTTTATGTAGACTTCACACACAGCACAGAGCCCAATGTGAGGTGTGAACTCACAAACCCTGAGATCAAGACCTGAGCTGAGATCAAGAGTTGTACGCTTAACCAACTGAGCCACCCAGATGCCCCTATTCTGAACATTGTGTATTAAACAGAATTATATGATATGTGCCTAGCTTCTTCCACTATAGCATAATATTTTCAAGGTTCACTCACATGGTAACATGTGCAGATATTTCATTTCTTTTCATTGCTGAGTAATATTCCCCCATATGGCTAAAACTGCATTTCATTTACCCAGTCATCAGTTGATGGACACTCGTACTGCCTTTGCTTAAGTGGCCTGAGGACAGCCCTCCAGAGAAGCTGTCAGCCTTGTAAAGGGATGCCATCCCTGAAAGAAGTGTGCTGGAGAGCATAAAGGAATGCTTTAAGGTGTCACTGCATGCAGATGGAATGTTTCTGGACCACCCTAGGAGTCTTTGTCAATGACAGTGTCCAACACAGCAGATGACCTGGAGGAGGAATGGAAGCCTTATTCAATTAAGCCCCAATCCTCTTAAAGATATCAGATAATTAAGAGATAACCTCTGAGGAATCCTTGTATTTTAAAACAAGGATCGTTGTTTAAGAATAATCAAACGTTGTTTGAGAAGAGAATATAAAGTATTATGGCATTGGAGTGTTGGACGATTATACAGAAAAAAATGTAAGTGATAGTCTCACATAGTTCATGACACATGAGAGTTGCCACTTACTGAGTGCTTTCTATTTCTACTATTGGCTAAGGTTGTATAAACAAAATAGTTTGTTAAGCGCTGTCCTCAAGAAGCTTAAGTTGAGTAAGAATGATGGAAGACGTGGAAAAAATAGTAATTCAAATGTCACACTTACGGAAAGACTCTAATACGAAAAAAAGCTGTTCTTATTCTTGGTTCTAAACAATCTCATTTAGGCACTGGCACAAAACCCAAGAGAGAGAAAGCAAGGAGAGAAGGGAGTGACATGAACATGAGCAGAGGAGGCCTTTTTGCTTCCTCACCCTGGTTTCTCCTTGCACACCCCTTCTGGAGACTGTAAATAGGATGCTGCTTTTGGAATTATCTTGAGATCATCTACTTTCAGGTGTAGCCCTTTTATGTCTTTTACTGTTTAAGGAACATCAAGCAGTTATTTTTAGAACAAAATGTCCAGGTTTAAAAATTCTCATTCAGCATTATTCTCTTTTAAAGACATCCACACTTTAAGATTTTAAAAAATCAAGAAATTTAAAAAGGAACCCCCATGCACTATTTGTGGGAATGCAAACTGGTGTAGCCACTGTGGAAAACAGTATGGAGGTTCCTCAAAAAGTTAAAAATAGAATTACCCTATGATCCAGTAATTCCACTGGGCATTTACCCGAAGAATATGAAAACACTAATTTGAAAAGATACATGCACCCTTATGTTTATTGCAGCATTCTTTAGAATAGCCAAATTACGGAAGCAGCCCAAGTATCCATCAATGGATGAATGGACAAAGACGATGTGGAATAAAAGGATATTGGAATAAAATATCCCTTGAATATTTATCCAAAGGAATAAAAGAATAAAACCTTGTCATTTGTGACAACATGGATGGTCTAAAGGGTATGACTCATATGTGAAATTTCACTCATGTGAAACTTAAGAAAGAAAACAGAGACAAACCAAAAAAAAAAAAAAAAAAAAAAACAACTCTTAACTATAGAGAACAAACTGATGGTTACCAGAGGGGAGATGGGTGAGGGAATGGGTAAAATAGGTGATGCAGATTAAGAATACACTTATCAAGGAGCGCCTGGGTGGCTTAGTCCGTTGGGCATCCAACTTTGGGTCATGTCATGATCTCGCTGTTCGTGAGTTTGAGCCCTGCTTTGGACTCTGCTGACAGCTCAGAGCCTGCAGCCGGATTCTGTGTCTCCCTCTCTCTCTCTGACCCTTCCCCACTAGCGCGCGCTCTCTCTCTCTCCCTCTCTCTCTCAAAAAATGAATAAACATTAAAAAGTTTTTAATTAAAAAAAGGAATACACTTATCAAAAATAAAAAAAGAAAGGGGTGCCTGGGTGGCTCATTCACTTAAGCGTCCAATTTCAGCTCAGGTCATGATCTCATGGTCTGTGAGTTTGAGCCCCGTATCAGGCTCTGTGCTGACGGCTCAGAGCCTGGAGCCTGCTTCAGAGTCTGTGTCTCCTTTTCTCTCTCTGCCCCTCCCCTGCTTATGCTCTATCTATCTCTCTCTCTCAAAAATAAATAAATATTAAAAGAAATTTAAAAAAGAGTACACTTATCATGAAGACCTCCGAGTAATATATAGAATGGTTGAAATCGCTACATTACACACCTAAAACTAATACAACACTGTATGTCAACTATATGGGAATGTTTTTAAAAAACAAGAAATTAGAAATGTTTATTAGTTTATAAATATTTAAGTATGATGAATCTATGCTATTGATCATAGAATATAATTCTGGTTGCATAGTCTGTCCAAGAAAGTAAAAATATCCTAGATATTCTGATATTTTAATGTCCAACTACACTGTCTACTTGCTCTCACATCCTAGGATACCACACGATTCTTTGTCAGGAGCATGGCCCCATATTTGGTCAAGAAAATGTGGCCACTATTTATGGAGCACTGTTCTTGTCTAGTCATAGATGTTAAAAAATCTAAGCATCAGTTCTATCCTCCAATGGCTTCCAACCTATAAAAGGAGACAAACGTCTGTAAAGAGAAAACAAATTCTAGAAAGCAGTGAATGCTATAGTTGGTACATGTTGTGGGAGTAGCTTAGTTTGGACTGAGGAAGATGAAGAATTGATAGAGAAGGTGTCATGTGAGCTGAGTCTAAATGATGTCGTGTAGCTTATTGGGTTCTTACTCTGTGCTGGGCACTGTGCTATGGTACACTAACATTAGGTACATTAACTCACTGAACTGTTCCAATCCACCCTTTCAGATATTTACTCTTACTATTTCTTAGGCAGGAACTGAGGATCAGAGAGGTTAATTAACTTGAGAAAAATTACACAGCTAAGAAATGGCAGAGCTGCAACTCAAATATGCCATCTGTCCATCTCCAAAGCTTCTTAACACTTTCATTACCACTGTCCTGAAAGTCAGGCAGGATTCAGCTCTGACTGTGCATAGGCTAAAGAGGTGGGCAGAAGTGTGCCATTGTCAACTGAGGGCTTACAAAAAAGAATGGTAGGATGTAGTGGTTAAGAGATTAGAATCTGAAATCAGAAAAAGTGGCTTTGAATCAACCTTCCTAGCTGGATCTTCTTGAGAAGCTATTTAAACTCTCCAAGCTTTTGTTTCTTTACTGTAAAATGGGGAAAGGGATACATCAACTTCACTGAGCTCCTGCAAGGAGTAAATAAGCTAAAGTGTGTCAAATAATTAGGCAAATTATTATTACCATCATTACCATGGTTATTCTCTTTGTAGGAGCTAACTATCCACTAAAAGCCAGTTTAGATTTTAAGAGAAGAAGAAACATATTTGTCACCTATTCACGTTAAACAGACAGGCCAGGAAAAGCACAGAGATCCCTGGGAAGACTAACGGAATTCATGTTTATGCTTTTGGGGAAATGGGACCTCCATTGGCAGGATCAGTATTCCCAGGAGTCTTGGCTTTGCAGTTGGTTTTGCCCTAAGCTATAGGCTGGATAAAGTCATTATTAATCTTGGAGGTTCCAATAAGGTTGTTGCCTCTGAGTCATAATTTGCAAAGCAACTGTAATATAAAAGGGCTGACGTTCCTAAATGTGAAGCTAAAGGCTCCAACACTTCTCTGGGATTAATATTTGAGTATATCCACTCTACAAAGCCGTGGTAGTTTGTTTCAGCCATTCCCACCTTTTTCCTAAAGACGATGCTCTGAGTCCAATGTTATTAGTATTTAAAACGAACAAATTAAACTGCTTACTTGATGCCTGGTGATCTGCAGAGACGTATTAGCACTTCTTAAACCTTTCTGTATGCAGGAAACAAGTCTCACTGTGCATCCATGAACTTGACACAGCGATTTAATATAAAGGACAAGGGGGTGCTGTTTAAATCAGTCCGACCCTGGAGTCCTAGTTCCCCTATATAAAAGGGATGTGGTGGTGTGGCCATGGCATCAAAAGACTTTTTACGCATTACACATCTGTTAGAAGAAAATGAATCTGAAAGGCTGACATTCAGCATAGTAGCGATTATTCATCTTCAAGATTGTAGGGGTACCGGGCATGTATGTCTTTTTATGTTTGTTTTTTCTCTCTCCCCTAGTCTTCCACTGAAATGCCCTCTTTATCACCTAATAATATTAGCAATCATTATTATCATAAAGTATTTAAAGTTAACGTGTTTTCATATTAATGAAATGCTTTTTTCCTATTAATGAATGCTAAATAAAACCCAAAACTTATTAGTCCTGAAAGATGTGTTTTTTAGATCTCAGGTTCAAAAATTTACATCAGAAATATACTTCATAAAATGTAGAATAAGAGAGAGATTTTAGCACACATATAAGAGATATCTAACCTCTTTAAGGGCGCTTGTCAGGAAGGTTTGGTAGAAGTGATGTCAAATTTGGGATCCAAACCAGGTAGGATTCATCCAGAAATGCTCTATTCTGCAAACCCTTGGCTTTGCTCATGCATGCCTTTCCCTTTCTCAAAATCCTGGTGATCTCCCTTGCATCTTTTAGGGCACAGGTCTGATGTCATCATGTATTACTTTCCTTTGCACGCTTTCACCACACCCTGACAGAATAAGTTATTCCCTCATCTGGATTTCCATTTTCACTTTGAAGACACTTATTACAGTATTCATCATTCATTCCTTAGTCTATTTATTCATCAATTCACATGTATTGATGAAGCACCTTGAGGAGACGGGTGTCTGTGCTAAACATGAGAGACAGGGTCCTTGTCCTTCCCAGAGGAAGAGTCAGCAATTTTGTACAGTGTGGTAGTTGCACATATGATAGGAGATAGGAATCATAGGAGCCTTGGTGGGTCAGGAGGGATGGCTTAGGAAAAGTGATACATAACAAAGATGTGTAAGATGAGAAGGAGTCGGCCATAAAGGGTTTGAAGGGGAAAAAAGAATGTTCCAGGTGGACAAAGCACAGAGTATGAAGGTCTACAGGTAAAAGAGAATATGAATGATGCTGTGGGAAAAAATATAGGCAGGAGCTCAGAGGAGGAAAGGTTAAGAGATGAGTTTACAGAGGCAGGCAGAGAGGGGCTGGCAGTCTCAGCAACACCAGAGGATATGGACTCCATGCCCATAGCAATGTGGAGTCACCAAAGGGTTCATACAGGGGAGGGACTTAATCACATTTTGGTTTTAGTAATAATCCTCTGGCAACAGAGGATGGAATGGACTAAAGAGGTAAACAGAGATGCAGAAAGAAAATTTAGGAGACTGTCGCCATAATTCATTTACACTGTAGTTATTTTTTAGGCGACTGAGTCCCTTAACTTAAGGGCAAAACTGTGTTTTATTCATCTTTGTACTCATAGTACCTGTCACAGTGACGACCACGAAATTCAAGTGAATTAATATTGATCCAAACCCAGGGAGAACAACTGAGATTGAGGGATATAGTTCACAATTTTTATAAAGATCATTTGTAATAAGGTTTATGATGGGAAATTTCTTTTACTTTGCAGGAGCCCTTGAATGACTGTTTTGATTTCAGGCAAAAGCTAAAGCTTGGTGTAACAATTAAATAAACAATAAAACTTAATAAGTTTTTATTTAAGCCATGTGTTGAAATTTCATAGTCCTTGCTGCTATCCATCATGCTCCCAAGCTTAATTTCACTCCTCGGCACTGAGTAAGTCATCTTGCATCGTAATCTTTTGCCTGGATTTAGAAGGCTTTCAGAAGGACTAGTGTGGCAAAATAACTCTCTCAGTGCTTTATCAACTTCTTTGCATTGTCCTTTCTTTCCGTATTCGAAGTATTTTGCAGCTGTTATAGAATGAAAAGTACCAACTTCACTGGATATGGAGGAGAAATCTCAAACACAGCAGGAAACAATTATGTGTTCAAGGTCAGATAGCAAGAAACATGTCTCAGAGCCCCTTCCTCAGGCAGGCATTCGGTGTCTGTACGCTCTTATTAAAAACAAACTGGCATATTAAGTTAAAGCAAAATACCCAAATCAATGAAGGAAGTGGTCCTCAGATAAGTATATTTATAAGTGACAGCAAGCTTTCCTATTTTAGGTATAAGTAAAACATGTATAACCTCTTCTGCTGTTTCCTTGTTTTCAAAGTCCTTGAATTAAAAAAAAAAAAAACCAAAAAAACAAAAAACACCTATCATAGAAAAGCACCTTTGCAAAGTGTCAAAACATGAGCAGAAATTTCTATATATAGGAGGTGAATAACGTGTACCTGTTATTTAAAAAAAATGGCAGAACAATATCTGTATTCAGATGTTCACAGATTAATATGACTTAAGTAAAAGCACATAAACTTCTGCATATACTATATGGTTCTATTAGAACTGCAGTTAATTTTCCATATTCTACTGAAGAGAAACTGGCTGTCACCATTTTCCCTATGATAAAATATAGCATAAAGTAGTATAATAAATTATAGACCATTATAGATTATTCCCATTTTAACATTTAGGATTTTGTTTTGAGTTCTGTCCCAGAGGCCAAAGTTTAACTACATTTTTTTTTCAATTGATGGGATCTCGGAAGCAAGCCTGTGAGGTGGACTAATGGAAGGTAGTCAACCTAACCCCAACGTAAGTCATGTGCTATAGGAAAATAATTTTAAGAAACAGATCAACTATTCTCTCTTGAACCACAGTTATCTGCAAAGTACTGTGTTACAGTGAAGTTGATGTATTATGTATGTACCAAACAAAGCTGCATATACCATGTGTCAAAGGAATGGGGAAAACACACACACACGTGTGTGCACACACACACAAACAAGAGGAAGAGCAACATGAAGGCAAGGACTCTCCATCCCTGGCTCCTTGTGAATCTCAGGGCCTAACACAGTGCCAGGCACAAAGTAGATTCTGAATAAAAACTTCTGAATAATGGAATGACTTCACCAAAAAAGAAGTCCTTATGGTTAAGGTTGGGACCTGAATGATGAAGAGGAAACAAGGAAAGACAGGAAGGTAGGACAAGGGGAAGATAAGTGTGAGAAATACATTATAGATCACAATGTCTGGTGTGCAAGGTTCATTGTGAGGAACCAATGAAAGGACAAGTAGAGAAATAAAGAAAGAGTAGATTATGCACAAGTAGATTATGCATGAGTTGACCTAGATACCGAATTTACATCTTGTTATAATAAATACTGAGAATCTGGTAAACATATTTAAGAGGAGATGTATGATCCAATTTTTTTAAAGGAAGATTAATCTTGAAGTTGTGTGCAGAGTGGAATGGGACAGAAAGGAAATGGAGGTTAGAAGTCCACAGAGGAATCCAGTGCCAATGTTCAGATAGAGAGAGAGGACGTTTGTATTAGGATGGAGAGTAGAAACGCTTTTTCTTACCAAAGCTAAAAGAACTTGTATTCATCTCACCATCACCATTCTCTTGATCATCACTCTACACCTTTTTGCTTTATCGAGTACATCATATGTGCCAAGCACTGCACAAAATGTGCTTGTGCACGTTCTCCCATTTCAGACTTAGAACAAGGCGATGAGACACATGCAGTTACTATTCTCCACTGATCAATGAGAGAACTGAGTTGACAGGAGACCCATTCTGTTAATCAGAGACAAAGCCAGGGAAATGGCACAGTCAAGGTGTGTGTGACTCAGAAGCTTCTTATGGACTTGATTCATTATGATTCTCTCCATCTGGTGGGTGGTATTTGAAGAGTCCATATAATGTGCTGACTTGGGGAAGTAATGACAGAAAGAAGGGAAGGTCAAAGATGACAACCTACTCTTGCACATGGGACATTAGAAGAATGTGGGTACTGTCCACAGACTTGTGAGATGAGTCATACAAGTGCTTAGAAATAACAAGACCTGGGGTGACCGGGTGGCTCAGCTGGTTAAGCCTTCGACTTCCACTCAGGTCAGGATCTCACGGTTTGTGAGTTCGAGCCCCACGTCAGGGTCTGTGCTGACAGCTCAGAGCCTGGAGTCTGCTTTGGATTCTGTGTTTCCCTCTCCCCCCACCCCTCCCTTGCTGTGTATCTCTCTCTCAAAGATAAACATTAAAAAAATTAAAAGAAATCACAAGACCTAATATTTCAGGGTGTTTAACATAAGCCAGGCATCACACTAAATAACATGTATTCATTTTCTCATTTAATCCACAACATTATAAATGTTACAGATAAGGGGGAAAAAGCCCCCCAAATAAATATGGATTGTGTAAAATTACATTGGTGATAAACAGCAAAGTCAGGACATAACACGGACAGTCTCTTGCCAGAGAATGTTTACCCAACAGCTATGCTAGACCAGAAATACTCTAGTTTTTTTTTTTTTAGAGAAATCACATTTGAGGGCATGCAGTAGCATCATTTAATTATAAAATTAAATTTATAATTTTTTGAAGATTTTATTTATTTTTAAGTAATCTCTACACCCAACATGGTGCTTGAATTCATGACCCTGAGATCAAGAGTCCTGTGCTTTACTGAGCGAGTCAAGCACCCGCAATGATTTGTTGATTTATATACCTAGTTAAAAAATTTTTCTCCACAACTTATTCGAAAACAATGTCCAAACCCTCAATCAAATAAATGCACTTCAACATACTAAGATTAAAGGCACGTAACATGAAGTATATAGGACGTGTGTATACATACATATAGGGGTTTAAATGGCAATAGTTTTCTTTGAGTGGTAGATGTTGAGAGATCTTAATTTAAAATTCTTTTTTTTAATTTTTAACATTTATTTATTATTATTGAGAAACAGACAGACCATGAGCATAGGAGGGTCAGAGAGAGGGAGAGACAAAGAATCTGAAGCAGGCTCTGGGCTCTGAGTTGTCAGCACAGAGCCTGATGTGGGGCTTGAACTCACAAACCGCCAGATCATGACCTGAGCCAAAGTCAGACGCTTAACTGACTGAGCCACTCAGGCGCCCCTGAATTTAAACCTCTTAAGGCTTTTCTTCCCCCAACCCCCCCCCCCCCGATTTCTATAATAATTGTTATGTAACTTCTATAATCTGAATGAAATAATGTTTGGGGGGGGGGGCAATGAAGAACTCAGAAAGGAAAGAGGAGCAAACAGAAAGAAAGTAAGGTAGAAAACTAGCTAGAGCTGGGAGTGAGCCTGGAACACACAGGCATGCTTTCAATATCACATTAAGAAAAGCTGGAATTAATGCAAACAGAAATTTTGTCCCTGAATCTGAAATGCTTTGGGCTCTAAAATGCCCCTTCTCTCCGCTGAAGAGAGAACCAGCCATTAGACACAGCAAGTCACAGCACAATTGTTCACTCAGTAAAACCGGACAGCTGAAATCAACAAGATCAGAACAAACTCCTGAATGGATGCCAGGCTCCTTCTCAGGAAGGGACTATGCAGTCAATTAGATTAGATTGGACCTTGAATAAATCGTTTTTTGGAAATCACAGGGAACACTGTTTTTTATCAAACCTTTCTCTTTTTTCACTGCCTGCCAGCCTCTCCCATGTATATCTTACAGACTTAAGAGTACACATCACTCAGGGAATTAAATTGTATTACCTATGAAATTAACTTTCCTTCCTTCAATATCTCTATCCCTTTTTGCTTCATAGAGGCAGAGATTTTCCTGGGCCTGTTCACCACTTTATACAGAGTGCTTAGCATAGAGCCTGATGGTAGGTACTCAGATATAAAAATGTTTGTTGAAGTAAGGGAATGGAGCCAAAAGCAATTTTCTTTTCTTTTTTTTTTTTTAGAGAGAGAGGATGCAAATGAGTGAGGGCAGATAGGGAGAGGGAGAAGGAGAGAGTCAGAGTGGAGCCCCATGTGGGCTCGAGCTCACTTGTTGCAGGGCTCGAACTCACAAACTGTGAGATCGCGACCCGAGCTGCACTCAGATGCTTAGCCAAGTGAGCCGCCCAGGCGCCCCCAAAATGGAATTTTCAATGGCGAGAATAAAGAACTCCTTTAAAGCCACAAAATATTAATGTTGTTCTCCCAAAGAAGGACTATTACCAAAGGAGGTATAATTCAAGATTGACTTAAGCATATTGCTATCTTACCCTATGTTAAACTCTGGGGTATATTAATAATATCTAAGTACTCAGAAATTTAAGTAATATACTTTCAAATGTAAGCAATTTACATCTAAGAAATACATTTTCTTCCAGTACTTTTCCTTGACTTATTACTTCCCGACAGAGAAAGTAGGAATTATAGTTTCTCACTTGAAACTCAATACTTTCAAACTATTTCTATAGACAGTCTTATTAGGAAAAGCAGTCTCAAAGCTCACCAGTTTTTCTCCACATGGAACCTACAGGAAGATTCTGAGAGCCAAACTTTCTCTTTGGATTGTAAGCAATCTTTGATATTTCCAAAGCCCTGGGGCCTTGGCCTATAACATTCTACATCACAATAGCATTTGTATAGATAATTATTAAACTTCATCTGCTTACTCACCTCATACTGTGACAGATGAAAGCTACTGGTACTGCTAATCATCGTCATCATTATTATTGGCCATTTACTCCTGCTGGCCACAGTGCTAAGCTATTTACAAGCATTATCTTTTCAGTGCTCTGAAGGGTGTTAAAAGTCATCTAGTCCAGCTCTGAATGCATGATTTATGAATCCTCTCGACACCTCCCCAGTCGGAGACACCAACATCCAAATAATGAACCGCAGGCCTGAAGATGTGATGAGTGTTGCAACAGAGGAGGAAAGCAGACACTCCTGGAGCACAGAGGAGATCCAATTCCCTGGGGAGGACTCAGGCTGCGCCTAACAGAAGGCACAGCTGAGCTGAGTCTTGAAGGATGACAGAGTACTTGTCATATGGTTGAAAGGATAGGGAAGAATGGAATAAATATAACATTGGGTAAGAATCACGGATGTACCAAGACTATTGATGAACCGGAGTTGTGAGGACAGAGGAGTAGGGAAAGGAATTTGGAAAGGGCTCATTTTTATATCTAATACTAAGCTGATCTGAATTTTCAATTTGGGGTGAAGGGCTCCATATTTTTAACTGGACAGTGAAAAGTTGTTTAATAACTGTATTAAAATCTTTCTATATGTCAAGCACAGTACTTACCATTGCACATATATTATTTCCTCAAAACAAATTCATGAGATAGATATCATTTTCTCGTTATACAAGAGAAGAAATTAAAATTTTAAATTTGCCCAGCATGACACAGCTTGTATGTCTACAAGCCACTCATTCATTCGACTTTTCCTTCAGAGCCTGTGGTGTGTCTGTTAAAATTTACAATCATGTCAGCCTGATTCAAAAACATTTGTTTTAACCACTACACAGTAATTGTCTCTCATTTAGTATAAGAGACGGAATCTCTATTTTTTCTTTTTCATATCCATTATTATCTTTAAAACCCTCAGATGACTCAAAGACAAGTCCTATTCTACAGAAAGCAAAGAGTGAGGCTACTAAACACATTTCTGGTCCAGTGCATTACAGAGATTTACTACAAAGCTGTGTATCATTGCTCTGAGAGCTGACTGAGTTAATCGCTTAGGGCATTTCACTGATAAATCCCATTTTTCAGGGCACTTATAATCTAGCAGTTAACATTTTTCCTGTGTGAAATAGGGTAAGACAAGGGAGTACTTTACTCTGGCACAATAGTACGCACAAAATAGCTATTAAATCTTAAATGATCACATGAGAGAGATAACTAAATAAGATGGGATTTGAAGCCTAAATCTAGGGCTGTGGTGGACAAACTTCGTACACTGTTCACCTGGTTGCTTCGTACAGAGACTGACAAAATACAACCAATAGCAGTAAATAGTAATCATTACTATTCCCCTTGTATTCATTCAGATGGGGTAACAGAGACTTAGAGAAGACACACGATTGGCTCTCAGCCCAGAGCTGGTAAGTTACCGAGTGAGGCTTTAATACAAGCTGTTTGACTGTACAGGTAATTGTCTTTGCTCTTTCACTATAGCACCTCCCTCATAGGGAGGAGGTGAAAATTACATGGAATAATGCAGGTAAAAAGTTTAGCAGAGTATGTGTCAAATAAGCACTCTCTTTAAAATCGGTTCAACAAATATGTATGAACACTTAATTTTGCTAAGCACTGTTGTTGGCACTGAATAAATAAAATAAAACGTAAAAAAAACATACATGTCTGGCTCCTGGAGCTAACGTGTTAGTTGGGAGAGACACACAGCAAGCATGATAACTAAATAAATAAGTACTATGCTCGATTATGAGAAAGTGCTATGGGGAAAAAATTATAAAGCACAGAGGTAATAGGAAGTGTCCAGGTGGGCCTGTAATTTTCGATTAGGAAAGTCTAGGAGGAGTTAGGATGGTGGAGAAGTAGAGGGACTGGGATTTTCCTCATCCCTCAAGCACAGCTGTACTGAGGTCAGATCACTCGGAACACCCAGGAAATCGATCTGCGGAGTGGCAGAAGGATCTGCACAGGTGGAGGGAGGCAGCTTGGCAGGATCGAGGGTCACTTCAGTGAACAAATCAAAGCACACCTGGCTGAAGACTCAAACACTCCACCACTGCAAGCAAGGAGGAGCTCTCCAGAGGACTGACCAGTGGGATAGAGCAGCCAAATATGCAATGATGGCATGCATGCAACATACATCAGAAATGCTTCCTGTGCCAGGCCCTGGATGGTGTACGACCCCTTGTAATATAGTAGTGCTCGCAGGTACAGGACACATAACAAGCTATTAAAACACGCAAAAGACAGAAACTTAGCCAAAATGACAAAAGAGAAGAATCCTCCTCAAGAGAAAATTCAGGAAATCACATCCAGAGAATTGCTTGAAACAGACATAAGCAACACATCTGAACAAGAATTTAGAATAACAGGCATAAGACTAATAGCCGGGTTTGAGAAAAAGCATAGAAGACAGAAGAGAATCTCCTGTTGCAGAGATCAAAGACCTAAGAACTAGTTGCGATGAATTAAGAAATGCTATGAGTGAAATGGAAAATAAACTAGATGCAGTGACAGCGAGGATGAAAGAAGCAGAGGAGAGAATAGGTGAAATAGAAGATACAATTATGGAAAATGATGAAGCTGAAAAAAAGAGGGAAAGGAAATTACTAGATCATGAGGGGACAATTAGAGAGTTAAGTGATTCCATGAAATGAAACAATATCTATGTCATAGGAGTTCCAGAAGAAGAGTGAGAGAAAGGGGTGGAAGGTTTCATGTGATAAGGAACACTCTAACCAAATAGGTGCTGTCTGGAAGAGAGTGAGCCATGCAGATGCCTGGGTGGGGTGGGGGAGGGGAAGCATTCCAGGCGAGTGTGGGGCAATTACAAGAGCTCCACAGCGGGCACAGACATCCAAGTTCCAGGAACTGCAGGCAGCCAGCGAGGCTGGAAGGAATGAGTAAACTGGGACAGCAGCCAAGTTGAGGGCAGACATTAATGGGAGGGCAGCGTGTGCAGACCATGCTGTGCTTTTTAGGCTATTTTACATCAGCTTGGGCTTTTCCTTGGAGTGAGGGCCCCACTGGAGGGTTTGATGGAAGGGTGCCCTGATCTGACTCAGGTTTTAGCATTTTACTGACGGCAGTAGTAAGAGCGGAAGAATTTGCATGAGTGGTGGTACCAAGACAGGTTTGGAGGCCCTTGCAAAAATCCAGTTTAGAGATGGTGGTAGCTTGGGCAGGGGTAGGAGCTGTGGAGGCAGTAAGGGGAATCAGATATAAGCTGCTGTTAATCCTTCTTAAATTGATATCTGGCCAAAAATCACGACCACTTAATTGCTGAGCTGAGATGCAAAGCCACAGAGGCCTCACTGAAGTTTTAAACAGTGTTCTATACTCTTTGCTTCTGACATGTATTAAGCTCCCAGTTTAAGAAAGGCATTAGGCCAGGCACTGCAGACTAAAGAGATGATGGTGACTATCCCTGTCCCTTTAAAAGCTTAATTCTCCTAAAAGGACAATACACCTTAACTATATGTGGAGGTATAATGTAGCCATATGCATTCCTCCAATAAATATATTGGGTGCAGTTTTAAGTGCTGGAAATAGTTGGGCAGAAGAGACAAAAATCCCTACTCTCATCGTGTTTATATTCTAATAGAGACAAAAAATCATCAAGAAATATATATAAATTATATAGCATATTAAAAGGTAATAATGAGGGACTTCAAAAAGATCAAGTTCATACTGCACAACACCCTTAAGAGTGAAAAATTGGGAACCATGTAATGTCCATGTAAAGGTAACTGGCTTAATAAAGTGGCATGTCCCAGTCTACAAATTAGTATGCAATAGTTTTAAAATATATAAGTAGATCTAATGAATCAATGAGACTAATTTTACTTCAAGACATATAATAAAGAACAAGATAACGAGTGAAGGAAAAAGCCTAATGTTATACACACACACACACACACACACACACACACACACACACACCCCTCTATGTACACATATATATCTATAATGCCACAATATACTCTGGAATGACATATGATAGGATAGATTTAGGAATCAAAAAGGCTTCCTAGATGGTTCACCTCACTGGCTTCAACCCATGTGAGGAATGTAGTTCCAACCCCTCCCTTCTCAACCATGGGTCAGTCCCCAGGCAACCCTCTACGGCGGCATGGCTTTGTGGTCACTGCACAATACACTGTGTGGTCCTCTGCCCCACTTTGACGACAGCTCTGACAATTGCAGACTTTGATCTACTCTGGAAAAGCTGAAGCCCTTAGAGAGGACAGGGTTGGTCCTGGGTGTGAACAGGATTTCTTCACTTTCTCTCCTTTCAAGGCCTTCTTGGGAGTTTGGGGGTGACTAGAGTCCCTTCTGGCCTCCTTTCTCCTCCTCTGCCACCATCTTCTCAAGCCCTGTCTCGCTCCGTTCAGTCTCCCCATGATCAGTAACCATGATAAACCACTTCTGCCTGTGTGCCAGTAGATAATGTTTGTGTTCACAAACGCTCCCATCTCCCGTGATACGTGAATTTTATTTTAAAAAGGCATTTAGGAGGGCCGCCTAGGTGGCTCATTCAGCTAAGTGTCTGACTCTTGGTTTGGGCTCAGGTCATGATCTAGCCATTCATGAGTTTGAGCCCTGCACTGTGTAAAGCCTGCTTGAGATTCTCTCTCTCTCCCTCTCTCTGCCCCTCCCCCACTTGCACTCTCCCTCCCTCTCTCTCTCTCTCAAAATAAATAAACTTTAGGGGCGCCTGGGTGGCGCAGTCGGTTAAGCATCCGACTTCAGCCAGGTCACGATCTCGCGATCCGTGAGTTCGAGCCCCGCATCAGGCTCTGGGCTGATGGCTCAGGGCCTGGAGCCTGTTTCCGATTCTGTGTCTCCCTCTCTCTCTGCCCCTCGCCCGTTCATGCTCTGTCTCTCTCTGTCCGAAAAATAAATAAAAAAAAAACGTTGAAAAAAAAAAAAGGGATTTAGGAAACACAAGCATTGCATTAGATTGTGTATGAGGAAACAAGCTGTAACCCATAAACCACTGTATATAAATTCAGTTATTAAAATGACTATTAACTCGCCCATCTTCTCCACTGCACACAGATTAAATGTTACGATTATTATTACCCTTCTCACCTCCTCCATGGTATACACATTAGGAAATGCTATAACTAAACTCCCTCCCCCAGCCCTGCTCCTTCTGTTGCTGGGAAGGCATTCACAGAAACTGCAGGAAGCTGAAAGGCCAAGGATTCCAGTCTTCCCTCTTCCTAGTGCTGCTTAGTAGCCTGTCTCCTTATTTATAAATTTACAAGGTGTCCGAACATGCTTTATCTCATCGATATTCACATTGAGACTGAGGCGGATTCTAGTGTTCCCACATTATAGATGAGAAAACTGAGGCTCAGAGTGTGCGATTACTTACCCACATTGTTACAAGGCTGGTGTTTAAGCTAAGCTGTCTTCTTCCAAATGCCATGGTCACATACCACAACCCGGGCTCTGGCCCTGAAGGGCGTTTTACCACATAGACGTTCTCTCCTATAGCCCTGCCCAGAACACGGGAGTGTTTTCCCTCTTTCTACTCAAGAACATGTGAGGGTGCTGGTTGATTAGGGGGATGCAGGAGGAGTTCAGAACCAGAGTTAAGCATACATGGTTTGTGAGTGTCCACACCTTGTGTGAGGAAGCCTGTGTGGGAGCCCATGGGCTGCACCTGTGAATGCACACACTTGGGTCATTTGCCTCCTGTGTTTCCCTGTGTCTGTTTCTGGATCCTCTTCAAGTCATCTAATAGAATGTTCCTTCTTGCCTCAGGGCCTTCACACATCCCATTACCTTTGCAGGGTCCTCTCTTCCTTAGATCCTAATGATCTCAGTTCAAATGTAATTGACTCAAGGAAACTGTTGTAGGTTGAGTTGTGTTCCCTAAAAAATGATGGTCAAGTCCAAGGTTCCAGTACCTTTGAACGAGGCCTTATTTGAAGATAGGGTTTTTGCAGTTGTAATCAATTAAGAGGAGGTCTTACTGGATTAGGGTGGGTCTTAATCCAGTGAATAGTGTGCTTTTAAGAAAAGGAAAATTTGCACACAGACACTCAAAGGGAAGAATGCCTGGATGAAGGAGGCAGAGATTGGAGTCACACATCGACAAACCAAGGAACACCAGGGATTAGCAGCAACCAGCAGAAGCCCGGAGAAAGTCACAGAGGAGATCTCAGAGCCTCCAGAATGAACCATGTCTGCAGACAGCTGAGTTTCAGATTTCTGGCCCCCAAAGCCAGAATACATCTCTGTTGTTTTTGCCACCCACTTTGTGGTAATTTGTTAAGGCAGCCCTGGGAAGCTAATACAGAAGACTTCCAGTTTCTCCAGATCTGGCCAGTTTCTTCTACTGTATGTTTTCACAGCACCAGCTATTTTTTGGTAAAGAGCATTACATCACAGCATGTGGGTTATATATTTATTTGATTTTTTTTTTATCAATATTCATCCCCCCACTGAAATGGAAGCCCTGTGAAAACAGATGATGTTGGGTTTTGCTCACTAGACCGACTAGCATAAAAAGAGTACAGTTTGCAATAAATATTTCTTAAGTAAAAGAAAGAGCGAATGAATGAAAAGAGCGATGAATGGCAAGAGAACAGCAGAGCACTTGCAATTTTGGCCCAGGGGTGTGGGAAAAGTGTCCTCCAGCGAGCAAAACAAAGATCTCTCTATCTCTCTCTGTCTCAAAACTCTGCCTCTCTTCTCTCTCTCAATAGCCATCTCCCTCTCTCTTGCTTTTGCCAAGTTAGATTCAGAACATTTGTCTTTTTAAAAATTTGTGGGGAATGATAAGATTGACAAGACAGTTAATAACATCACGGAAAACTGTCAACACCAACACTGATGATACACTGTGAAAACTGTGAAAAATGAAAACAAAGGATTTCTTTCTTTAAGTTAGAGAAAGTGGATATGCTTTGTCATTTTCTCTTATCAGCGCAATCTTAATTATTTGTACATCAACTTTGTATATAATCTAAAATGGCAGACAATTTTTATTTGACGAAGATAGTAAAAATCATACATTGTTTTCTATCTTTAGGTTAGCTATTTATAAATACAACTGCATTCTCATGTATCTTAAAAATTACAGAAAAATGATGTACGATGATTGAGGTCAATAGCTCTGGAGTCAGACCCCATGCTTAAAGACCAGCTTTAACCATCTACAATGGTTACACTGGACCTTGGACACATAACCTCTCTCTGCTCAGCTTTTAATTTCTGTCTCATAAGATTGTGATTTGGGTGAAATAAGCTAATACATGCAAATACATACAAGAATAATTGGCATGCAGTAAAACTCAATACATTTTAGCATTATTATTACTATTAGACATCTGACGTTTGATGAGACCGTGGTGAGTAGTCACCGAGATAATCTCATCTATTCATGTTATAACTATAAACTGCAAATCATTTTCTTTTTTCATCTTTCAGAATTAAAAAGTCATCGACAAAATAGACTGGTGAGTGATGTGTGGGGTTAGGAATGGCAAAGAGATTCTGCAAACACCTTTCTTTGTATTAAAAAATGCTGAAGGCTTAATTAATCTTTTTTTGAGGGGGAGGGATAGGGAGTAGGGGGCATAAAATAAAATGTCCCTCAAACACGGAATTATAACACCTTATTTTTACTCTATTAGAAGCATTAACTTATTTTTATAGTAATTTTTAAAGTGCAAGTATTTACCCTTTAGTCTCAGTCTTGCCAAGTCAGAATTTCAAAGGATTGTTAAACACTCAGGTTTAATGGCTTACATGGTTTAAAGACTCAGAATTACAATTAATTTTGAGTTTGAACTTCTGATTAGACATGTAAGATTTCAGTATAAAATCAAATCTGTTAAGCACATCGGTGGTGTTTACTCCTTCTCAAAGAAATACTTTCTTCTAGCGACATTTTCAATAACTCGTTTGTAAAAGAATTTTATGGACAATTATTTAATGTATTTAAACTTAGCTCTTCTCTGGGCGTCAAATAGGATCGCTCTCATTCAATCTCAGATTTAAGGTTGACCCATCAGCTGGCAGGTGCTACAACCTACACTGGAAAACTACTGAGGTCTAAAAATTCCTCTAAGTTTCTATTTTAGGCTAGAGAAGATAAAATTCATCTTCTAGAGGGGATGCTAGCAGCTCGTTATCTTTTTGGGTGTTTCCTATCTGGTCTTTTTGGTTATTTGGGGAGCATGATCATACCACAAATAGAAACAGGACACCTCAGTGGGCTGTTACACCACAAGCAGTCATTACCCCATTCCAGAACTTCCTGATAGATGGAGAGGCCGTGAAGGAAAATGAGCCACCCCAACAAGATTCCTACAGGTCCTATAATTGTCTAGTGAAATTGATAGGCTATGCTTGTCAAAGCTGCTGTTTGTCATTCTCCTCAACTCCCTCCCTCTCTGTCGCTGGCAATTTCCATCTGCAGCTTTTACAGCCTGATGTGTAATTTGGCCTCTCATGCCTCCTTGAATTTTTGCCTCTGTGTTACTTCTCTTTTTGAGACTGCATATTTTTCAAACTTTTCTTATCTCTTAGTATCGTTCCGATTCACTCTTTGCCGAAGAATCCAAGTTCATGTTTGCAAAAAATAAAGATGCACTGTCAAATGAAGAAAATAAAACAGAAAACTAAGTTGTTTTTAAAGCCATAGAAATCAAATTTTATGTCTCTTGCCCTTTTGACCCAAGTAATGAGTACATGTGGCACAAAGCTTATAAAATTGTGACAAATTTTGTGTTTAAAGTTCTAAATTGGAGGCTGAGTAACCAGAAGGAGCAAAATAATAGAAGAACACATGCGAGCAAACCAGTTTGTTTTGTATGTGGCCATTTTTGGACACAGGACCAGAAAGATTTTCTCCCCTTATTCTCAAATTCAGACTCTAGATTGAGTATTCATGGTCAAGTTAAAATCAAACTAAATTAAAGACATGACAAGTATTAACACTCAGGACTCTTATGAAGTGATTCGTGCACTAAATTTGGCAGTTTATAGATAGTTACCAGTCTAGCTAAATTAAGTGCTCTTTAACACAAACTTAAATAAAGAAAAGCCTATTTATTAGTTAACAGGATCAAAAGGAAAAGTAGGGGCGCCTGGGTAGCTCAGTCGGTTAAGCATCCAACTTCGGCTCAGGTCATGATCTTTCAGTTTATGGGTTCGTAGCCCCGTGTCCGGCTCAACGCTGACAACTCGGAGCCTGGAACCTGCTTCGGATTCTGTGTCTCCTCTCTCTATGCCCCTGGCCTGCTTGTGCTGCATCTCTCAAAAATAAATAAACATTAAAAAAAAAAAAAAAAAAAAGGAAAAGAAAAGTGGCACCAATTGTCGGGTTTCCTTCCACACCCACTTTAAAAGGTAGATCTCAAGGATCCAGGCTTTCATTCCTTAAGACTCAACATAGGTAAAATTTATGATGGTTTCTCTTAGTCTACAGCTTGGCTACCCCAGTTCCTGTAGTTCCTGTCTAGGGAGAGCCAGATGAGTAGGATTTCTTCTTACTGCATTATCTAACAGGGATAGCAGCACTCCAGCTGAAGCAGGCCTCGCCTGTGCCCTCGGCCT
Organism: Herpailurus yagouaroundi; assembly: GCF_014898765.1. NCBI lineage: Eukaryota > Metazoa > Chordata > Mammalia > Carnivora > Felidae > Herpailurus > Herpailurus yagouaroundi. Next base: position 117,204,417 of record NW_024412377.1, on the reverse strand, counting down.
AGATATTTCTGTTCTTCCTTAGCTTCTGACCAGCAAAGCAAGGATTGCTTTTCTCTTTTCTTTCTCTATTGTTATGGAAGCGAAGGTATATCTGTGTGTGTGTGTGTGTGTGTGTGTGTGTGTGTGTGTGTGTCTGACAATGAGAGAGAGAGAGAAAGAGAGAGAGAGAGAGAGAGAGAGAGAGAGAGAGAGAGAGAGAGAAGTGTCAGAGAGCTAGGTTGCTTGGGATTTTTTCCCTCATTTGTTATATAATGATTTATATGAGTTGAGAACTAATGTTTGGCATACCTGCTTGACTTAGACATAGTTAAATAAATCAAAAAAGTTTTTTCTAGTAAGGTGATGCTGAATAATACATATTTCTTTTATACATTTTAAAGTCACAGCATATCCAGTATCTAAAATCTCAATATAATATCATTATATTGCTTCCATTCTAAAGGAGAGACAAATACAAAATAAAAATCTATGGAGATCTTTCCAATATTACAGATCATTACCTGTCATAACTTTCCTCACTCCAACAAGGTTAGGTAACTACAAAAATAATGTTAAGACATATTCCAGTGTAGACTGGACAAAACGTGGTAAGCAGATACCAAATGCCAGCAATGCTTAAGATTTTGTTTTCTATGCTATGAGGTCTACTGAGGTTAGCCCACTGCACAATTTTGGGAGATGTCATTCATGTATGCTCCCTAGAATTGTGCAAGGTGGTGATACAAAAATAAATGCAATATGGTCTTTCATCTGTGCCCTCTGGCCCACAGAATGACAACAACCTGTCTGGCATGGAGAGCTTTTTACAATCTGGGTCAAACATCATTTATCACAATCTATGTAGTCTAAGATGATCTATAAAGAATCTCTTTGCTACCCATCTTTTTCTGTAATTGGTCTATACACACTCATCCTTTCTTGCCTGTGCTCATGCTGTGACCCCAGTCTAATAAAGCAGAGAGTATACTATATAGTATAGTATACTGCTACTATATAGCAGATTGTATGCTATATATACAATAAATACAATAGTATGTATATATATATATATATATATATATATATTACTAATACTATTGCCATATATATGGCAATAGTATATATAATATATATAGTATATATTAGTATACTAATATATTAGTATATAGTATATATTAGTATATATAATACTAATACTATTACTATTGTCATATATATGGCATACAATCTATGGTAAGAAAACACTAAGGCACATCAACTGTGTGCTGTAGGTAAAGGAAATGGAGACAATAGAGTTGGAAAGGTAATTTAGGCCAGCAAAAGTCTTATTCAGTAGGCCAAATGGATTGCTGATGGTGTGAACAGGTGTGTGAGATGAGCAAAGTTGTGCATGAGTAAGTCAAAATGAGTTATAGTAAGAAAATTACTGCAATCGTTAAATAAGACAGAATTAGGCTTTAACCTGGGTGGATATAGAGAAGACAGATGTAGAAAGATTTCCAGGGTAAGAGAAGGTAATTGACACACAGATTCTGAAAAGTCTCTACATTGGTAAGGAAACAATTAGAGGAGTCTTTTATAAGAGTAAGACCAAGAAGAATAGGGGTAAGAAGACAGGCAAGTGAGGGGGAGATAGAGCTGAGTGGCTTAGGGAACTGACCTGAATTAAAAAGAATTTCTTGGGGCGCCTGGGTGGCGCAGTCGGTTAAGCGTCCGACTTCAGCCAGGTCACGATCTCGCGGTCCGGGAGTTTGAGCCCCGCGTCGGGCTCTGGGCTGATGGCTCAGAGCCTGGAGCCTGTTTCCGATTCTGTGTCTCCCTCTCTCTCTGCCCCTCCCCCATTCATGCTCTGTCTCTGTCCCAAAAATAAATAAACGTTGAAAAAAAAATTAAAAAAAAAAAAAGAATTTCTTTTGGGGGTGCCTGGGTGGCTCAGTTGGTTAAGCATCAGACACTGGCTCAGGTCATGATCTCACAGTTCTTAAGTTCAAGCCCTGCATGGGGCTCTCTGCTGTCAGCACAGAGCCTGCTTCATATCCTCTGTCTCCCGCTCTCCCTGTCCCTACCCATGTGCTCTCTCTCTCACAAAAATGAATAAACATTTAAAATAAAGAGAGAGAGAGAGAGAGAGAGAGAGAGAGAGAATTTCTTTTCCAGACATAACACTGATCTAGTTTTCTTGAACATTTTGCCCACTTAAACATCTAAAATTTATGGATTATCAACAATAGCAACAACAAATAATGGACCAAAAATAGAATGCCAGAAATATAAACAAACACCACAGATGATTCAATCCTAGAGGTATCAGCCAAAAGGTGAAGATTCTTGGGCACTAGGGACAGGAAATAAACCTTAATGTCTATCAAGAATATGCTCAGACATTTTATTAAGGAGCCTGCAAACAACTGGGCTCCCAAAGAGAACTAAATATCAGCCTACTCTACAGAAGAATACCAAGGGAAATTGCCACAGTCATCCACCCTTTATGATGGATGTGACCTGAAAGTATACTACCTATGTTATATCCACATGTTGGATGAAAGCCAGTGATCTAAGTGAAATGAAAGAGGTAGACTCAAAACATCTTTGGAGAAACATACCTTTAAAAGAGACTTCAAAAACTTCTCCCAGATAAAGTTCCAAAGTAGAAAATTTTACTGGGAGAGGAGCAGACAATAAAATCTGACTTACAAAGATTCAAATATTGAAATTATCAGGCATAGAATATAAGTTATAGAGGCTAAAAATATTTTAAAATATGAGATTTTAAATATAAGCACTGATTTAAAATATTTTTATTAAAATGATGGAAATAATCACACTAACAGAATTTATAAGATAACCAAAATTGAACTCATAAAAATATAAAAATAATTGGACGTTTAGGAAGGAAAAAATTATTATAATTGAAAATTAAATATATGGTGAATATTAAATTAGATACAGATGACAAAACATTTAATAGACTGGAAGACAGAGCTAAAGAAATTATTCAATATTATGAACAAAAAGAGATTGAAGAAAATGTGTAAGAAGTTAAGACAAATGCAAATCAGAGTAATAAAGTCTGATATATATCTCGTGTATCTCCAGGAGGAGAAAATAGGCAAACCTGGGGGGAAGTAATAGTCAAATAGATAATGACAGTTTTAGAATTTAGCATCATATGAGGGAAATTCAGCTGAGTATATTTCCTTCACCGTGTCACTACTAAATATTCTGCTTTAGAACCAAGCCCAGATTCTCAGCCTGCAGCCAGAGCCAAGAACCAGCAAATCTCCAAGGAAAAAAAGCAACTGCAGATCTTCAGATCACCTCTCAAAGTTTCTCTCCTTTCTGAAATTTTAGTCCCTCTGGTCTTTGCTTCAGCGGCTCCCAAAATGCCTTTAAAATACAACCTGTGTAACACATTACAGCTTTTCTAGTTATTTTCAGTGGAAACATGGACCTGTCGTGAACAACTCAATTCTAGCAGGAAGAAATTTAGAGATGCTTCTTTGATATTTGAGCATATTGAACTGGTTGGAGCATTTATAAAGAGAGGAAAGTGACAGAGGGAAATAGTGGTAGCTAGGAGTGAAAATATGTAGAACCTTGTAAGCTATAGTAAGGATTTCATTTTCCCAGAATTGTAGCATCAAAATTGGTAAGAACCAATGCCATGAATGAAAAAGTCTCTAAGAAGAGACACAAGATAAAGAAAAATATGATTCTGAGTAGAGGGGAGTGGGTATCATGGAGGAAGGAGTCTTGGATCCAAAGACAGTAGAATAAACGAATCATGATGTCATTAGATACTGGTTTGTAGTTGAGTGGTAGAGGCAGGATATTTTAAAGATGGTGAGAATTGGCTTCCTTCTCACCCTCACAGATAGTACAAGTAAGATGAAAAGCAGAGAGAAAAGTAGGGAGAGAATCTTGTTGGCAAAAGTTAGGCTTCAATAATACTGGAAACTATTGCCCACCCATTTTATATTTCCATCACCTCTACATTCTTCTGATAGCAGAACTTCCTTCAGGGAATCATCCCTCCTCCATTCTCACTCCATATAATTTCAGTAGAGCTAAGTTCTTCCCCCAGTACATCTCTTCTCCTTGCCTGGCAAAAGGCTGGTATGCTCCCAAACTGGGAGCCTAGCAACTGGTTCTAGGATGGGCACAATTTTGTCTAGTGAAACTCAATTCCAAGACTTCATAGAACTATTTTGCTCAAGTTGATGGAATGTTGGTCTACATCTGGTAGTGACTACTTTCCCTCCATTAGAGAAGAGCTAATACAGAGAGAGGACAATAGAACCCAAAAGAAAGACAGATCGAGAGTCAGCAAGACAGAACACTCATGATCCAAACATGCTTGAGTACCACTCTATCTCTAGACTTTCCATTTACATGGTATAAGTTACCTTTCCTGTTTACATCAGTTTGATGTCACTCGCAAAACAACTCCTGATGAATAGACTTGAAAAAATTTGAAATGGATATTATTTGTTTGCAATATAATGGGAGTTTCACAAGGCATAAAAAAGCCAAACTTGGAATTTCAAAGCAGTAAGGAACCTCAGAGATAAAGAGTATGTTTTGACTTGCTTCAAGTATCACAGCCTGTTAATGGTAGATTTAGTGATAAAGTCCAGATCTCTCCGGGCACCTGGCTGGTTCAGTTGGAAGAGCATGACTCTTGATCTCTGGGTTGTGAGTTTAAGCCCCATGTTGGGTGTAGAGATTACTTAAAATCTTAAAAAAAAAATCCAGATCTCTCATATTTTCTTATTTCAAGAAGAGATGGTGTTGTGCTCTCCCTTTTTCTCCTTGTGTCCCCTTAGTGGGGTCTTTGGGGCTAAATAGGACCAAAGGAGAGGTCTCCAACATCAGAGGTGGAGCTAGGTAAGAGGAAAGACAACCAAGGAGGGATGCATACTCCTGTGGGACTAAATTATCTATTAATAATCAGCTTTTCCATGGGAATCAAATGGATCCTCTTTGATAGTCACTCAGTACAATCACTACTTACCAGTGACGTCTGACAGAGGTTTTGCTTCCTTAACTTTTACAGATCTTTGGCTGTCACTAATTTTTTGTAGTTGATAAGGCTGATCATTCTGACTTTGAAAAAGGGCTCTGAGGTGGAGTGAAGCACCTCAGAAAAAGCACTTCAGTGTGGCTGTGGGTAAAGGTAGTCAGAGGCCCAGTGGAGCTGTGTCTGTTCACTTTTCTGATGGATGCAGCATTTATTGGATGAACCCAGAGAGAAAGAATAGCCCTCACAACATAGCAGAGTGTGAATAACAAGGTACAGGCAAACATCTGCACGCAAATCATCGGGGATAATTTTATCTCATCATCTGCTACAGCCAGCATGCATGAGCGAAATCTCTTTAGAATCTGCTCATTGGTGCTGCAAGAGAGAATATTCCTTGCTCTTAAGGATAATTATCCTCTGATTACTTGGTTCCTTAGAATGCCTTTTGAATCAGATAAGCCCAAATGTGAATGTGGAAAAACCTGTCTTGCTCAAGTTGGGTTTGAACCCCAGAGTTCTAATACAGCCATTTACCTTTTTCTGTACCTTAAGCAGATTATTGGAGTCAGAAGGGATTCAAAGAGTACTTAACTAAGGAACAGAGAATGGTTACTTAACTAAGTAAAGAATATATTTGAAGTGCTATGTGACTCTTGGCAAAACTCTCTCCACTTTGGGCTTCGACTTCCAGACCTACAAAGTGAGAGAGTTGGGCTAAGTGAAATCTGAGGTCAATTCCAGGGCAGAAATGCTCTGATCATCTATCCTCCGGATAAAGCGTGTGGCTGGAAGGTTGGTCATTCATTTTAAACAAAGCATTGAAAGAGAACAGTTCAATCTTACACATAGCTAAGGACTTGCAATTTAAAGCTGTAATTCTGTTCTTTATATATCAGAAAAAACAATTTTTTTAATGTGCCATTTTGGCATGGATGTGGGGAAACACTCCTGTACTGTAGCGCAAGGAGAAACTAGCACAACCTTCCTGCAGAGGAATGTGGTAACATTTTTAGCAACTGAAAATGCACATGCCTTTAAGTTAGACATTCTACTTCTAGAAATTTGTGCTATAGGTATAATTGCACATGTGTGAAATGACTTTTGTGTAAGGCTAGTCAGTATAGCATTGTTCATAGCAGCAAGAGACAGGAGAACTATTTAAATATCAGTATCTATAATGGAATAGTTCTACAGGGGAGGATCATGCTGTTGTGACAAAGAGTAGAACTGAAAGAGAAGTCTTAAAATGTGTTAATAAGGAAAGTCTTGCACAAATGAAATCACTTTAAGTAACTGATTAAAGAAAGGCTTAAAAGGGATGCTGACTCTTTTCATGTTCCCCAAGGCTTAAGAATCAAGAATGGCTGCAAGGTCAGTAACCACATTTTAACAAAGAATTGACCAGAACCTCTTTCCAGTCAGCACTGGCAAGGATGGGCATAGGGACTCTTGGCTAAGGTATTCTATTCATGATCTCTTCCTCTGCCTTGTCCCTCTTCCTACAATTCCCCCTTCCCAATAATGCCTGTATGTTAATACCTTCTGTCATAAATACTCACGATTCTTTTTCTTAACACTTTGAATGGTTACCTGATATGATGGACATCTCTTTAAAAAATAACAATTATACTGTTGAGTACTATACACCATGCAGCATGACCAGAAATTTATGTAGATTCTGCCATTTATCTTAAAAACTATGACTTACCTAAATATTACCTCCATTTGTCAGATGGGGAAACACAGACTCTTGAGAAGTTTAATAATCTATGCAGAGAATGACAGTTACTAAAGGGTTCTTTCTGCTGTCAAAGCTTTCTTAGAGGATATGTGAAATATTTTTTTTAATGTTTATTTATTTTTGAGATAGAGAGAGACAGCATGAGCAGGCGAGGGGCAGAGAGAGAGGGAGACACAGAATCCAAAGCAGGCTACAGTCTCTGAGCTGTCAGCACAGAGCCCAACACAGAGCCAACCACAAGATCATGACCTGAGCAGAAGTTAGACACTTAACCAACTGAGCCACCCAGGAGCCCAATGAATGTTTTTGTTTGTTTTTTTTTTTTATACAGAAAGTTGAACAGTTTAAACAGACATTGTGATTTAATACATAGTAATTAATACATACCAGGCATTGTGCTGAGTCCTTGGCAAGTACAGCCGAGCTGTAGAGTCCCAGAAAGGACAGAAATGAACATGAGCTCTCATGGATGCTGGATGCCCATGATGTCTGTGCAGCCAATATTGATAAATACACTATTTCCCAAATTTCAGACATTTCCACACCACCCTCATAATTTTCACTATAGTTACATGTTAGCTATAATATTAATTTTCTTTAAATCAACTCATTTTTCCCTTAAAGTCTACTTTTTTATTTTTTATTTTTATTTATTTTTTTTTTTACCTTGATCTAAACAGGTATATTTGTAAAGCCAAAATTCTGGTGTCTTAGTAATATTTTTCTGGTATATGCTACAATAAAAATATAATTATGGGGGAAATCTATCCATGTCCCACTTAACATCACACTTTAGGAAATACTGGATTACTGCCAAATTGTTGCAGAGTGATAGCGCCCCCTCCGATGACCCATGAGATTCTCTCATTCAACTTTTATGATGCTAGTGCTCACAGAAATGTCATGCATAACCACCAGTTTTTGCTAGCACTGGTACATACTTCCTGGTGACATATCGCATTCCAAATTTGACAGACATACACATTTTCCATCACATATTCTCCTTCCAAATGTTCAACCAAGACTGTTGATGCGATATGTAAGAACGGGTTTGTGATACTGAATTTAGTGAGTCAATGTTTGATATATAAATCAGGCCCAAAAGAGTAAGTAAAGAGTCTTCCTAGCAAAAAGGAATTAAAACAAGAAGTTGGAAAGGAGCTGAACTGATGTTTCTAGAGGACACAACCTGGGCTGTTTTTTTTTTTTTTTTTCAATGTTTATTTATTTTATGGGACAGAGAGAGACAGAGCATGAACCGGCGAGGGGCAGAGAGAGAGGGAGACACAGAATCGGAAACAGGCGAACCTGGGCTGTTTTGATGTAGGCTAAACACTGACTGGTCTGAGGAAAGTCAGTTACAAAAAAGTTTTAGTTGTGGCTGATTTCTGAGCAATTTCTCCTAAGAGTACAAGTCAGAGAGAAGGGAGATTTAAATTTATATTATATACTATCAACGAATATTAAGTTAGTGTCTAAACGATTTTCTTAGGAGACATTCTTGGAAGTGTTACTGAGCATGAAAATATTTTACACATTTAGATATACATGATGAAATTCCAGCAAACTAGGGTTCAAGTGACAATCGAAGGTTAATATCAATTTCAAACAAAAAAACCTCACAAAAATCAAAGTAAAATTTCAAATAAGGAAAATGGATCAAGGAAAGATCCACATTTCCTCAGCACTGGGTTTCAGACACTGATTCTCAAATTTTGAACAGATTTAGTATCACCTGAAGAGTTAGTTAAAATGTCAAAGTTGGGGTGCCTGGGTGGCTCAGCTGGTTGAGCTTCTGACTCTTGATTTCAGTTCATGTCATGATCCTAGGTTCGTGGGATCAAGCCCTGCATCGGGCTCTTCACTGAACATGGAGCCTGCTTAAGATTCTTCCTCTCTCTCTCTTTCTCTGCCCCTTCCTCGCTCTCTCTTTCTCTCTCTCTCTCTCAAACAGAATTTTAAAAAATCAAATGTTAAGCTCTACCTGTACACATTCTGAATTAGCTCTGAGGGGAGGGCCCAGAGTCTCCATTTTTAGCAAGCTCCCAGGTGATTTAAAAAAAAATTTTTTTAGGGGCACCTGGGTGGCTCAGTAGGTTAAGCATCCGACTTCAGCTCAGGTCATGATCTCACGGTCCGTGAGTTCAAGCCCCGCGTTGGGCCCTGTGCTGACAGCTCAGAGCCTGGAGCCTGTTTCAGATTCTGTGTCTTCCTCTCTCTCTGACCCTCCCCTGTTCATGCTCTGTCTCTCTCTGTCTCAAAAATAAATAAACGTTAAAAAACGTTAATGTTTTTTAATGAGATCATGACCTGAGCCAAAGTTGGCCGCTTAATCGACTGAGCCACCCAGGCGCCCCTACTCCCAGGTGATTCTGAAGCATAACACATTTCAAGATTTAACTGACAGCTAGTCAGGTAGGAGGAGGAACAAGGTGGAATTACAATTACCAACACTTTAATTATGATTAGTCTAGTAATCAATCTACAAAGTAAACAGCTCTTTAAACTTAGTTATTTTTCATCCACAATTTTAACTTCCATTCCTTCCATTCCTTGTTCCTTCCATTCTAATACAACCCCCCCCACACTTCAATATTCCTGAAACTGAGACACTGCTTACCATTTATGTATTTTTCTCCTGAAAAGATGTTAGTAAATCAATGTTACAAAATACAATGGATTGGGTCTTAATCGAAGAAATGCAACATTTGTGGGTGACCTCAAATGTGCATGGCAGGAGGACACTTTGTAATATTGTAGATTCCTAGGTTTGAACGGGGGGGGGGAGTACTCTGAAATCAGTGTGTAGCTGACATTACTGCTGGTGAGTGAGCCTAGGCACCCAGCCAACATCCAAAAGCAGCCTTACTCTTTAGAAATGCAGTGACTTTCCTAAAGTAATGAAGCAACCATCATCACCACCAACAGCACATTTTGTTTCCTGGTAAAAAACATTCCCCAAATAAAGCCAGTGGTTGGCTCTGATATGGGTGTGGAAAGACCCAAGAGTGATCTTCTTCTCTAAAGAAGTTGAGCTGTGGCAGCAAATAAGATCTATTAAATCAATCATACAAATAGTTTAGATTTGTGGAGGTGTCCTGTTTAAATGATATTTTACAACTGTGTTATGAAAACTTCGTTACTAGGTAATTGAGATCTCAGATATCTGCTTAGAATGTTAAGGGTCTATATTACGAAACTATTGTATATATTTGCATGCATTTGGGTATGAAGATATACACACAAGAAAAATAAGTCAGAGAGAGACAAATATTGTATGATCTCACTTTTATGTGGAATCTTAAAAAAAAACAAACTCATAGAAACAGAGATCAGATTTGTGGTTGGCAGAGGTAGGGATTGGAGGATGACAGAAATGGCTGAAGGAGGTCAAAAGGGACAAATTTCCAGGTATAAGATAATGAAGTTCGGGGCGCCTGTGTGGATCAGTCGGTTGAGCGGCCGACTTCAGCTCAGGTCATGATCTCACAGTCCGTGAGTTCAAGCCCCGCATCAGGCTCTGTGCTGACAGCTCAGAGCCTGGAGCCTGCTTCAGATTCTGTGTCTCCCTCTCTCTCTGACCCTCCCTCGTTCATGCCCTGTCTCTCTCTGTCTCAAAAATAAATAAATATTAAAAAAAAAAAAAAAAGATAATGAAGTTCTAGGCCTGTAATGTACAACATGGGGATAGTTAACAATACTATCTTGCATATTTGATAGTCGCTAAGAGAGTAAATATTAAAAGTTTTTATCACAAGAAAAAAAATCTGTAACTATGCAAGGTGACAGATATTAACTAAACTTATTATGGTGATCATTTTGCAAAATTATACATATATGTATATATAGATGCATATATTATAATAAAACAAATACCATGTAATATGTCAATTATTCTCAATAAAACTGGAAAAAAGGAAAAAAAGTTTAATTGTATAGAAAAAAGGAAATATGCATGCACACATCCACCTAAAAATTTTTATGTACACATCTAAAATTACTTACAGATGCACACATGCTTAAAATTACACATATATAATTATTTCTATGCATATGTACATGGATCTATACAAGCATCCCTATTTAAATATGCACATATATACTTATATATACAGTAAGTGCTTTAAGTTATTTTAAAAATGCAATGAAATCATTTCTGTGGTCTATCTTAGTATCTGAGCAAGTCACATATTAATAACTTACTCTGAACTCAATGTAAAGTAAATGAGAGGTAAAACTATAATTCTAATCTTTCTTGTTCTCCTGTTTGTATTTTTTTTTTAAAGTTCCCATTATATTCTGCCTTGCATTTGATTTATCAATGTGCATGCCTCACTGCTCCATTGGACTACAAATTATTTAAAGGCAATAATATTCTACTAGTGTTTGCATCCTTCAATGCCTAACAGAGTGACTGACATATCATAGAGGTTTAATAATATCTGAAGGAATACTGAATGAATGATGAGTCAAGAAACATGAGCTCCATTCTGAGTTCTTTTACAAATTATCTCTTTAAACTTGCACAAGTCATTTAATGTCCTTAGAACCTAGTTCACTCATACTTAAAATTATAGGATGGTGTTAGTTATGCTCTAAGGTGTCTTGTAGACTTTGTCTCATATAGTGAAAAAAATTTTTTTTTCAAAAACTATGGTCAGTGCTTTATAACATTACACAGATACATAGATTCTGCAGTGACACACAATTTTATCATCTCTTCCATCTAATATGTTAGCTATCAAAAAAGAAAGTCAGGGGTACCTGGGTGGCTCGGTTAGTTGTACTACCAACCTGATTTTGCCTCAGGTTATGATTTCATGGTTCATAAGATTAAGCCCTGCATCAGACTCTTCACTAATAGTGTGGAGCCTGCTTGAGATATTCTCTTTCTCTCTCTCTCTCTTTCTCCCTCTGCCCCCTACCTGACTGATGTTCCCTCTCTCTCTCTCTCTTTCTCCCTCTGCCCCCTCACTGACTGATGTTCCCTCTCTCTCTCTCAAAACAAATAAACATTAAAAATAGTCAGGGGTGCCTAGGTGGCTCAGTTGGTTAAGTGTCCGACTTCGGCTCACTTCATGATCTCATGGTTCGTGGGTTCAAGCCCCGCATTAGGCTCTGTGCTGACAGCTCAGAGCCTGGAGCCTGCTTCAGATTCTGTGTCTCCCTCTCTCTCTGCCCCTCTCCCGCTCACATTCTGTCTCTCTCTCTCTCTCTCAAAAATAAACAAACATTTAAAAAAAAGTTAAATCAACACGTATGCATTATATATACAGCAAAGTGTCAAAGAGAAGAAACACAATATATGATCTTTTGCAACAGGCTTATTTCACTTAAAAGTCAGAAATCCTAGAATCTAGTCTGAGTTTTGCCAGCCACTAGCTTGGTGACTGTTAGGATGTCCTTGGAACCACAGTAGAGGGGACGGTCATCTTGCCAGCTCAACCCAACGAAAAGTTGCCAGAATGAATTGGAGGTCAACCAATCACGGTGCGACAGCACGACCTGATGCGAAAAAGGCCCACCCAGACCTAAACCCGGAACCGCTGCAGCTTAAAAACCCCACCCCACCACACCTGGGTGCGACTTCCCTGACTCCTCTCTCTCTCTCTCTCTCTCTCTCCCTGAGTCACGCAACCTCGCCCGAGACCTTAGTTCCCAAATAAAGCCTTTGACTGCTAAAATTTTTTAGCCTCTGACTCCTATCTTTACCCTGCCTTACGCCTGACCCTAATAGTGACCTTCAGAAACAAGTCAATACCTTTTGAGGCTCCATTTCCTGGTCTGTAAAATAAAGATTATAATACCTGCTTTATCTCCTTCTCAGAATTATTGTGAGGTCCGTTAAGATAATATATGTGAAAGCAGTTTATATAGTGCTGTACAAATGAAGGTTGTAGTTCTATCCTCCAATACCAATGTTTTAATGCTTTCAACTATATATTATTATGGCACGATGAATTCAAAATGCACCAAGGCTCTGATAAAGAGAAGCATAAAATAAAATGATAGATGTGATGGGAAACAGCTCTGAAAACTTAATTACATTATGCAAATGTAAGGTACTACTATTATTTTACATCTGGATGTAGATTTCTGAATCAGTTATAGGGACACATTCCAAGGAGTAAAATGTCTAGGGAACAAATGCTTGTTTCTGAACAGAGAGGAATGAAAATATTTACACTATTTCTTATTTAAGCCAAAGTTTTAGGCTCTTACATCTGTCTGAAAATTATTCACTTTTTTGAAAAGATAACATGTTAAAATACACCATTTTACAACAATAGAGATATGAATGGCTCCACCTTAAAAAAAAAAACCTGTCCTTATTTTTATTTTCATAGTGACTTTGAAAACAGGATCTTGATGAAAAAGACAATAGGACCATGACTGCCAAGAAACAGATGCCTGTGCCTAATAGTAGGGGGAACATGCATTCTTCTATAGTCATAATGAGGTGGTTTCTGGTCCACAGGAGTGACGACAAAATAGGTTATTCTACTCGTTTACTCATTTATTTATTCATTCAACAAATATTTATTTTGCATTGGGCACTATGCTTGGAATTGGAGACTCAGTAGTGAATAAGAGAGATGGGCTTCTTTCCTTCCCAGGCTGTTCAATCAGGCAGGGGAAACAAACATTAAATAACATGGAAATGGGCTGGCTGGCATATTGGTGACAATGCAGACAGCTTAGAGACAGATGCTTGTGGGAACTGGGGGCAACTTAATTTTATTAAACCTCAGTTTCCTCGTGGATAAAAGTGGAATAGTACTGTCACTGACCCCGTGAGTATTTTAGAAAATTAAATGAAACAGTGGATGTAAATTATAGTGTGTAACACACAGTAAATTCTTAGAAAATGGTAGACTTTAAGGCATTGATAAAGAGGTCTTTACCAGCTCTACAACTTTAAATGAGTTGCACAGACATTACACCATTTAGAACATTCTACAAGGAGCCTTGCTTTATCCGTAATTTAGATTTCAAAAAGGTATGCCATGTTTCACTTTGAACTTTGTTTTCTGATTCAAACCCTCTTTGTTCTGGCCTTTGTCTTTGTCTTAGGTCTTCACCTACACACCTACAATCAGCCCTGTGTCTGAAACTCTCCTCCTGTTCTGGGCTGCCCTTCTTGGCTCCACTCCACACTCATCTGCAGAAGTCATGCTTTCCAGCTACTCCACGAAATAACTGGAGGACTCATAGGATCAAGATACCCACTGGGTTAGTCCCAGCCCAGGGAAAGGATTTAGTCTATTTTATTTGTGATAAAGTGATTTATGTTCCCTAGGTCTTGGTTTCTGCATCTGTTAAATGACAAGATTTGATTAGATAGTGCCTTTTTATGCATCATTTTTATAAAGTCCTGTTTCTCTTTGTTTTTAATTCTGGTATGAATAAGATACTATTTTGCATACAGTTCCTTGTAAAATCATATGAATCTTTTGAAACAGTAGGAATGTGCAGGGTAGGATAGGAAACACATTTCATAAAGTCCTGCCACTAATAATACTTACACAGGGCTTTGCTCACATCTCTTTGTGTGGCTTTCTCACATCATAAAATTGCTTTGCCAATATCAGTTAGTGGAGGGGGGAGGAGACATATCAAAACTAGGAATTGGATGTTTCACTCGGTTGCTCCCTCATCCATCTTAATTTCGACACCATAACCACACAGCACCTAGCACCCACCCCTCCCACTCTGATGGAAATAATGGCCATGTCTATGAATGTTTAAAAGCAAAAATGGAAGGGCACACATTTCAGCTTCAAACACAGACACTTTGTATTTTCTTTCTCAAGTAAAAGCTTAAGCAGTAATCCTTTTGAGAATGCTAATGGTGAAATAAATACTCTTCGTTATGCTGAGATCATAAACCCAATAATTCTAGTTAGGCAGGGCTCCTGTAAGTAATAAAGCTAACAATTCAGAAATGTGACAAGGAGGGGAGGAAAGTGAGAGTATAGGGAAATACCGAAACTGGTAATCTCCAAAAATAAACCACATCATCCAGAATATTGATAGTACTTTGTATATATTTGTGACACTTTGTATTTAAACTATTTCTAGCCCGGGAATGATACAATGCAGGTTGTTCAGATTTTTTTTCACTTTAAGGACTGTAGAATTAGCATATCTTTACTGTTTGATTACAAAATTGTTTAACATTTGTTTAGCTTTTTTGACAGTACTGACTAAGCCTTTTTGCAAGTGTGAACATTCACTAACATCAAGGTTCCATTTTTATGAGATATTTTTAACAAACAGCAATAATGCCAGGAAAAGCAATATAAACTACAATTTATTGAACATTCACTAACTTCCAGATACTATCCTGGGGGCTTTGCATTCATCAATTTGCTTGGAACAGTCTAAAGAGGCAAGTAATCCTTTTTTTTTACTCATAAAGAAATTAATAGTAGGAAAAATGGTAAATATTTAAGTGCATTGGGGATTCTAGTTAATTAATGGCAGATCAGATAATTCTGACTAACCCTCAACCAATAAAGACAATATAAAACTCTGGGGCGGGGCAGGGGGAGGAAACCCCAAATTTTAAAATGCTTTAAAGAAAAAACAAGACTTATAAAGAATTCCTAGACTGAGATTTGGGGAAAAATAGGAACCCAGAGCCAAGAACACAGAGCAGTCAGGGGCTTTTGGTCTGATGGTATTATCTAACCCAGGAGAGAAGGCCAAGAGGCTGAAATGAGTTTTTGATAGACTAATGAGGCTAGAGTGGAAAGCGCTGGAATTCGGATAAACTGCCATGGCTTTGGGCTAGGACCTCAAAGTGCTGCATATGGGTAAAGAAAAGATGATGTAAAAGCACATGAATATTCATAAAGACTCCAGACTGGCTGTGAGTCATCTAGATGACCCAGAAAATCTCAAACTCCAAATTTAGATTAAGGTAATCCCAGATTGATATTACTCACAGGAGACTGGCAAATGCAAAAGAAAATTGACATGGTGCGCTCAAACAATTTCTAGTAACAGTTACTGAAATACCACACTCGGCACACAATCAAAGGTGACCAAATACATGAGCAGACAAGACAGCATTTGTGAAAAACCAGCAGAGGCAAGAGACAATAGAAACATAAAGTCTTCAGGTACTGCTATTATCAGAAAGGTCCTACAAAACAGATACTGTTACCTAATTCAAGGAGATACAAAATCGAGCTTGAAAATTTTGAAAGACAACCTTAAAATATAAAAAGTAACATAGGAGATTTGGGAAAGCAAACAGAAATATAATTATTACATTAAATCTAATATAATTTCTAAATTATAGTATAATAGAAAATATAAAATATTTATATTTATATTTAAATTAAATGTAAAATATAATATAATTTCTAAAATAGAAATTATAGAACTGAGAAGGAATAAGCAACCAAAATTAAGAAATCAATAGTTGAGCTCACAGGCAGTCTATGTGCAACAGAAGAGAAAATCAGTGAATGAAAAAAAAAAAAAACAGGTCGAAACCACGAAGACATCAAGAGATGGAAAAGGATGCAAGATGCAGAAGACAGAGAGGATTCTGCATCAAAGTCTGGCATATGTTCAGTGGAGCCACAGAAGGATCCAGGAATGGGGCAGAGGCAGTGTCTGAAGAGATAATGGTTAATTTTTTCCAGAATTGGTAAAGCATACCAATCCATAGATTCGAGAAGTCCAGTAAGTACCAGCAAGAATCAAAGACAAAGAGAAAATCTTAAAACCTATCGGAGCAGAATAGAGGTCTGGCTTACAGAATAACAGCATTTATACTAACAGCTGACTTCTCAACAGCAACATGAGAAGCAGAAGACAGTAGAATGATATTTTCAATAAGTTAAAAGAAAGTAACTGTCAAATGAGAATCCTGTATTTACTGAAAATATTCTTTAAGAATGAAGGTAAAATAAAGACATTTTAGTTTTCTACTAAAGAAAATTGTGGAGGGGCGCCTGGGTGGCTCAGTAGGGTAAGCGTCCGATTTTGGCTCAGGTCATGATCTCGCAGTCTATGAGTTTGGGCCCCATGTCAGGATCTGTGCTGACAGCTCAGAGCCTGGAGCCTGCTTCGGATTCTGTGTCTCCCTCTCTCTGTGCCCCTCCCTGCTCATCATCTGTCTCTCTCTGTCTCAAAAATAAATAAACATAAAAAAAAAAAAAAAAAGAAAGAAAAAGAAAATTGTGGAGAGTATTCTTCAGGCAGAAAGAAGATGATACAGGGAAAAATAAGGAACAGGCAAGTGATAAAAATCAGGACAAACCTAAATGAACACAGACTATTCTAAAATTTGAATATTTTTTGGGAGATATATATAGTTATATATGTAATTATAGTATATATAATTAAAATTCACAAAAATAATACAGCATATAGTTCTAGAATTCCACAGGGGTAAATATGGACTAGGAGGAAAACAGATAGAGGGATTTGATAACTCAAGATTATGTTGTAATTACTAGGTTAGTACTAAAAGACTAGAATAAAGTTTGTAACTTCTAAGTTATCAGAGAAGAAACTGAATTATCCTATCAATCCAAAAGAAGTTAAGGAAGGAGAGGGAAAAAAATGAAACTAATACAGAACTCTTGCGACAAACAGAAAATATATAATGAGGTAGTAGATATAAATTCAAATATCAGTAATTACATTACATTACATCAAATTTATAATTTAAATACATCAGTTATGGGATAAAATTGACACACTGGGGAAAAAAAGCAAAAAATCCAAAATTACATGCTTTTTAAAGAGCCATATCTATAGTAGTGCAAAGATATAAAATAGTTAAAACTATATAAGTGGATATTTATGTTATATGTAATCTAAAACAAAGTTGAAAGAAGTGCTGACTGCATTAATAACAAAAAACAAATTTCACTAGAGGAAAATAGAGTAAATTCACAATGACAAAATTCAATTCCCCAAAAAGATATAAAAATTTTAAATGTATGTGTATCTGCTAACATAGCCTCAAAGAACATAAAGCAAAATTAGCCAAACTATAAACAAAAGTGGAAAAATCCATAAACATACTGGGAGGTTTTTGTTTTTGTTTTGTAAACACTCCTCTCTGAGTTAAAGATGGCCTTTTCAAGGGGCACCTGGCTGGCTCAATGGGAGCAGCCACTCGATCTTGGGGTCATGAATTCAAACCCCACATTGGGTGTAGACATTACTTAAAAAAATAAAATCTTAAAAAAAAAATGACGGCCCCTTCCAGAGATCTAATGACATTATTATTTTTAATCATATTTCTTTCATACTCAAGGGTAGGAGGAAGTGGGAATTACCTTCCTTATTTTCTCCCAGGGCTAGGACCGCTCAGGAAGGATTCACCTTAGAAATGATAAGTATTTAAGATTAATTATGAAACACTATACTACCTGTCAACAGGTATGAGTCCCAGTTATCCTGGGTATTCATAAATAGTTTACACTGCAAAAGGATTTGAAAGTACAACATTTTATTTATTATTATTTTTTTTTATTTTTTCAACGTTTATTTATTTTTGGGACAGAGAGAGACAGAGCATGAACAGGGGAGGGGCAGAGAGAGAGAGGGAGACACAGAATCGGAAACAGGCTCCAGGCTCTGAGCCATCAGCCCAGAGCCCGACGCGGGGCTCAAACTCACGGACCGCGAGATCATGACCTGGCTGAAGTCGGACGCTTAACCGACTGCGCCACCCAGGCGCCCCTAAAGTACAGCATTTTAAAGCCAGTGAACTGAATGATTTCTAAAAGGTCTAAATTTGACTCATTGCTGTTTGCACTCTGTACCCAACTTTGCTGCAAATGACTAATCTTAGTATTTTGCTTCTGGTTGCAATTCTCACCCTTGCAGTTTTATAAATACCTGTGCACTTCCTAAAGGATGCTGTTATAACATGCTCTCACAGATTTCAGGTTTCTCTCCTTGCTCTTTTTAGTTATTCCCCCCTTCTTTTCTCTCCCCTGCCCTTCTCTTCCTTTCACTTCTTTCCCCCACCTCCACCCCTTTAATTTGTCCTTTGCTTTTAATTATGCAGTTTACACATGGGAGGTTCCTTGTGTAAGGAGTGACTCTTTCCCAAAAATTCCTCTTCATGATTTCCCCAAATTTCTAAATCTTTGAGGATTTGCACCAGCAGGTTCCAGAATATCATAAACTGAAATTTCTTATTTCTTTTTTTCTTATAGAGTGAGCTGAAACTGTTAAAGTGCATGACCAGTCCCAGCAGAGGGTAGCTAATAAAGGAATAGCATGGAGCAATGTTATTCATAGAAGGACAGTGACAATATTTGGGTTACATCAGAAGTGCAATGGAAACAACTTCTTCTTCTTCTTCTTCTTCTTCTCCTTCTCCTTCTCCTTTTTTTAATTAATTTATTTAGAAAAAGAGAGAGAGAGAGAGAGCGAGCGCGCGTGCAGGAGAGGGGCCGAAAGAGGGAAAGAGAATCCCAAGCAGGCTCCATACTGTAGCACAAAGCCCAGTGCAAGGCTGGAACTCATGAACCATGAGATATGACCTGAGCCAAAACCAAGAGTCGGTCACTTAACCAACTGAGCCACCCAGGTGCCCCTGAAACTTCTTAAAAGCATAAAGTTGAACAAAATCCACAAGGCCTGCACAATGCTTCAGTGAAGCTGGATTTTTTTTTTTTTAACGTTTATTTATTTTTGACAGAGAGAGACAGAGACAGAGACAGAGCATGAGCACGGGAGGGGCAGGGACAGAGGGAGACACAGAATCCGAGGCAGGTTCTAGGGTCCGAGCTGTCAGCACAGAGCCCAACGCCAGGCTCGAACTCACAGACCTCGAGATCACGACCTGAGCCGAAGTCGGACGCTCAGCCGACTGAGCCACCCAGGCACCCCCAGTGAAGCTGGATTTTAAACTAAATAACCTTTCTCCTTTCTACTGCAAACCTCCTCTCCTCCCTTTTTTTTTTTTTTTTGTTTATTTTTGATATATAGGGAGAGCGCAAGTGGGGAAGGGGCAGAAAGACAGGAATGGAGGCTCCAAAGCGGGCTTTCCAATGACAACAGAGAGCCCGATTCGCAAAGCCGAGCTCGCGAAGCAGAGCTCGAACTCGCTCAAATTCAGGAACCGAGATCATGACCTGAGATGAAGCCAGCTGCTTATCTGAGACACCCAGGCGCCCCTCTCCTCCCTTATTAGCCTTTTGTTTCGGAACCAGCGCCACACTGAGGCTGACAGCACCTACACAATTCCTGTCTGAACTGGCTAGATCCTCTATTTCCCTCTCAAGCCCCCCAGTTCCTTTCCCAGGGAGGAGACGTGCAGTTTTTGAAGGCCTGAGTCTGCTGCAGCGTCCTTTGCCCTGCAAAGCAACAAAGCTATCGGTCCTCTTTATACCCAAACTCTGTCTTTAGGTTGCATATTTAGGATCCAGAGCACAGAAGTCAGGTTTTGACAACAAATGAAGAAACTAACTCATCTGATGTTAAGATGTCAAGTCTGGTGTTCTGACTGATAACACAAAGCTATAATTTACTATTCTCTTGATACCATAATAACTAATTTTCTCAAAGAATTGTCTGCTTTAAAAAAATTAAAGGTAGCCAATGGTTACATCTCATTTTCATTTCCATCCTCTTTCTTTCCCCCACAACCCATCTCATGTTGTATTGCAGGAGAGATTACACTACTTTTACATGCTTATAGTTACACAGCCTGAGCAAAGCCTTTCTGGGAAAGGAAAAACAGTATGCAATTAATTACATTTTGAATTTTGAAAAATTTAACCACAAATTACTATTACGGTAATGAATATAAAGGAAATAGTGGGGAATCTTTTTTATTTTATTTTTTTATTTCATTTTATTTTAATAGTGAGAATTTTAGAATATAATCCATAGCTTGAGCATTTCAATAGGGTTGGTCTTTCTAAGCTACTTGGCTTTTATACCCTGTTACTCTCAATTTAATATCAGACTTAGAGGAAAACAATATCACACATCAACAAGATGATATCATACATCATCAGACACACAAAGCCAGACATATGTGTATGTTGTAAATACGTTGATTTACATAGCATTTAGTATCCTAGCGAAACATTTTATAAAGTAGCATAAAATACTATGATTTTAATACTCACCTTCTGGCTTACATAAATCTTTAGAAAACAAAATAGTTACATTTCTGCACTGTGAGAGAAGATTTCATCTTTAGAAAATAAAATTAATTAAAGTGAATAAATTCATAGCCTCCCACATATGTTAACTAGAATATGGAGACAATGTAGAATAAAAAGTAAGAAACATTTGTGCAATTAAAAAAATTATTCAAACAGGGTAGGGGAAGAGTGTAATTACAATGACTTTGTACATTCTGGGTGGTACATTCTGTTCCAATTCCCTATTTGGGTTATTAACACCAATTTTGGGCAATGCCATGGGATGAAGTCTAGCCACTATTTTCAAAAAAAGAACTCTTCTCTCACTGCTGGGTGTTCGATTATAGACAATTTTTAAAAACAGGAAATCACTGATCCAAATATAGTAACGAGTTAATATTCCTTCTTAATATTCACAAGATGATTCTCTCTTACTCTTCTATGCCTTTTGACAGTTATTTTTAGTAATTATAGCTCTGCCTGTGTCTCATTCATTATGCAGTCTGTAGAAGCCATCATTACACATTACAGGAAAGAACAGCAGCACATGGCTTAAAAAGTACTCACTCGATCTATTAGCGATCACTACACAGTTGTGTCTTCATGGTAGCCCGGGGATAATAATCCCAAACACCATAACTCTTTAAAAAATATAATGCATGGTCTAAAACCCAAAAGAAGAAACACATATCTGGGAGATACTCCGATAAAATGATCTTATAATTTCCTACTACCTGCAGGAAGGCATTTTTACATCTCCAAAGCAGTTTTTTTTTTTTAATTAAAAAAAATTTTTTAACGTGTATTCATTTTCTGATAGAGACAGAGCATGGGTGGGGGACGGGCAGAGAGAGAGGGAGACACAGGCTCTGAACTGACAGCATAGAGCCTGATTCAGGGCTTAGACTCAAGGATCATGAGATCATGACCTGAGCCGAAGTTGGACACTTAACCAACTGAGCCACCCAGGCACCCCTCCAAAGGAGTTTTAATCAACTCCTCAATTCAATATCTAGAAAATGCTATTTGTTATAAAGAAGAACAATTCACTTCACCCTATACTTAATTGAAGTCTTATTCTGTGGCAGCACACTGTAAGATAATGCGGTTACGAGAACAAATAAGAAGTTAATTAAATAAACTATTCCTTTATTCATAATTCTACACTTTTTTTTTAAACCTTACTATTACCAAGCATTGAGCTATGTCCTGAGAATACACGACACCTGACCTCAGCTCCGTTTTTCATTCTAGAGTGTTTACAACGCAAGGAAGTTTTGTTTCACCATCTAATGTGGCACATACTCATAAATGAAGGCCCAGGTAAACATGCCAAACATACATTTTCCAACACCATTATTTTTGTCATCTTCCTCTTGTTCGTTATCACACCTGCATCTTGATGTAATGAGACAAGGTGTCCTACACCAGTATCTTTTTATATCTTTCTTGCTCTTCAACAAAAAAAAAAAAAAAAAAAAGGAAAGAGAAAAAGAAAAACATCTAATGTATTTTGCACTTATTGTGTGCCAGACATTGGGCTAAGTGCTTTATAGGGTTTGAATCTTTAAATCCATCTAAAAACTCTATCAAGTAACAACTATTATCATTTTAATGTAATGAGAAGAAATTGAGGTTCAGAGTGATTTACTAAATCCCGTGGGTTAACCAGGCTATTAAGAGGCTCAGCTCAAACTCAAACGCAGGTCTGTTTTATAGGATGGTGATACAAAGGGAAGATCTTCCCATATCCACACCTTCTGTATAAAGTCTTCCCAAGTTGGGGCAGTTTGAGCTGATGTTTAAAAGAGTTGGATCAGTAATTCTCTTTTCCTTTTCAATCACTGCTCAGATGAACAGATAGATGGATAAATAAGTAGGTAGAGGTAGATGAGATAGATGGATATTAGATGATAGATGATAGATAGATAGGTAGATAGATAGATAATGTACTTGTCCCTGAATTAAAAATTGGCCAACATCACTTTTAGTCAGAGATGTGTCCAACGTATGTAACCCCTCCATGTTGTTTTTCCCATCTATAAAGACTTAATTCCATCCTTGCCTAGTTTACATCCTCACTTTCAAGAGGATAAAATGAAGCTGTTTGAGCCAGCACTCTGGACATAGGAAGAAGACGCTCAAACATCATCAATAAAAACGAGGGGGAGTGGGGAAAATGAAGGACAGAAAAACTGTCAAGCCTGATATCTCTGAAGTGTTATAATTTCAAAAGGCTAAGGCAGGGTTAGATGCTGTCAAATAAAAAGCTTTGTTCTGTGAAATATTTATTCCCGGAAAACCTTTCAGCAGAGTAAACACAAGATTCTGTCTTTAAAGAGGAAGCGAAAAAATTGTAGGAAGTGATGGAGTGTGGCGGTTAGGGAAGCAGACTTCCATGTCAGCTGTGCCTCCCTTCAAAGGGATTGGCCATTTCATTATCTACAGGACTGGGAAAGTTGTGTAAGTTCTCAAAGCCTCACTATCCTTTCTACTGCACAGAATAATAACAACTACCTGAAAATATGGTTGCAAAAACTAAATGCAAATAATGTATGCAAGGGCTTGGTCTTGTGTCAGGCACTTGTGTCTGACACCTAGAAAATGCTCAATAAATGGTCTCAGCAATGCAATATGTTGGATGATTTCCTACCACAGTAGTCATACTGTTTTTTTTTTTTCACTGTGGGCCAAACCTGAGTGATTTCAGGCCATTTAAGGTGAATCAAGAACTCAAGCAGACAGAAGGGCTAGAACAAATCGTGGCAAGTTTGTCAGACTGGAACAAAGTAAATGAGCAAGGAATGAGGGAGAATGTCCCAGGCCAGATGCACAGAGGCTGTGTGATTCGGGAACAAGAATCATTCAGTTCCATTTCAAATGGACTAGGGAAGAGAGGTCATGAGGACAACGAAGATCTAGTTTGACAATAAAAGGCATTGCTTGGAATCTTCAGGAAAAGAAATCCTTAAGATGAAAGAAACCCTTTTGGGGATGTAGGACTATGTAAGCTTCTGAGCGAAGGAATGGGAATACTCCATTTTGTTCAGGACAGACTTGCTTAAACCTGCTTTCCTGGTGTAATTATTCACGGTGCTCTGAAAGGGTCCAGGTCCAGGCAGTTATACACAATCCCCTACTCATGAGACCTGACAATAAAGGGGGACTCCTTGGAGGATTCCGATGAGGTTTTCATGGGAGTGAGAGCAACAGATCCTCAAATAATGTGTTGAATGCTTCAGAGGTTTTGCACTGTCTCTTAAATTCATGGTTATGTTTACCCAAGAAAAAGCCCCATATTTAGAGTCCCAGAGAACACAGCAATGCTCACCTCTTTTTTTTTAATCTAGATTATTTTCCTCCAAGATAATCGCAACAATAATTTTGAAAAATAGGTCACCTAGATTTCAAAACTATTTTGTTTCAAGCCATCTGGGGCTGAGGATGAATCTGAAATTAGCTGTTCTTGGTAGCATGGCAGAAATCCGACATAACACATTTATTTGCACATCTGCCAGCATTGCAGCATTGTTCTGGGTATTTGATATTCAGAAGATGTATCAAGAATTCGAACCTTGGAGAAACAAACTACTCAGCATTTCAATTAGGATCCGTGTGTTGTGCATACAAAGCATCACCACAGAGAATCTTGGAACATGTAATACGTGGGCTTTTAAAACTAAATGTTGCCGAGCTTTGCAAGTGAAATTATATTCTGTACGGGTGATCTCTTCCTGTGTCCCTGAGTAGTTGTTCTAAGAAAGATGGTTAATATAGACTCCTGATCTGCATCTCCAAACCCCTACCACCTTAGGTTTCCAGTCCATGCTTAGTGAATTATTCTCAACCCATAATTGACTATATATAAAGCTTTGATTAAATGGCATCTAAGAAAGCAGGTCATGTGACTCCATGTATTTCCCATAACACCCCACATAACTATAAAAAAGATTAGTAGCTTCATTTGGAATTGTTGCTGTTTGGGGGCCCTTCCCCCGCCTTGCTGGAATATTTCTTAATGTTCTCTTTCACTGTGTGCTTGTGGGGCCTCCAGTGTTGTAGTCACAGCTGCTATTATCAAAACAGAAAAAAAGAGATGGCTCCATCTCTTGTAAGAAGTGGAGTGTGCTAGAATTTAAATATGGCAATTTCTCCCCATCTGCCTTGATAGTGGATAAAACAGACAGTGGAAAAAACAGGGCTTATTGGGATCGTTCAGATGATAATAATTATAATGAGGGATACTACTACTACTGTAATAATAATAACAACAGTAACAAATGTATAAGGAACATTTTCTAGGTGCTGAAGGACTTGCCTGCATCACGTCATTAATTCTTACAAACCTGATGCAGTAAGTACTGTCATTTCTATTGTTTGAGTTAGGCAATAGGCTCACAGAGGTTTAACAGCTTGCCTGGTATCACACAAGTGCTACCTTTTCATGAGATCAGGATTTAAGCCCAGATCTGTCTGACCTTTGAATCTGCTCTTAATCTCATCCTATGATATTTCTTTTTCACAGTATGAAGTTCTGAATGCCTAACACCATCCTGCCATATGATCTTATGGTGTTATATCAGAATTTTTTTTTGTCTTTGTGACACCTTTAAGGAAATATCTAAAATTAAAATCTTTATGATGCTTATAGAATTTAAAATTGCTAGAGATTACCTGTGCAAAACTGTTACTCACAATTAAATCATGGTCTGAGTGAGAATATTTTTAATTCATGAAACTTTGAGGTTCTTAAGGGGAGAGACAGTATCAATTATTTTATCCTCATTGATGACCATAAAGTTGACAGGTAATTGTCACCAAGTAATGTTTATTTGAATACATGCGAATGTAAAGGGAAAAAAAACAACAACACTTATTCATGATAACATCATTCCCTTTAGTTATGAGAGCAGTTCAGACAAGAACGGAAATGGGCAGCGTCACCCAAGCTGGGCTCTGTGTTTGACAAGGGAGCAAGGAACAAAGAAGAATGTGTGTTTTTACAGTTACGCTGTTCCAGCACTACCTCATCTTTGCCTTTTCTTATTATTATCCTTTTGTACTGGTATTTTCCATCCTGCTCTCTACGCCCTTTGTTTTCCTGCTTATTCTTGATAGAACTTTCCATCCGTGCATTTGCCACTGCTGTCTCAGCATCTTTGTAGGTAAGGTTATTGACAAAACAGATTGCTTTCCAAGAAGAACAACAGAAATTGATTTGGGGGCAAGATTTACAAACTACATGCAGATTATAACAAACTGCTAATAAACTGCTTGCTGTATATGAGTGTGAACAGAGTGTGATTTATCCTCTGTGTAAAGGGAGGAGGTATAAGGGGGGCACTGAGGGCTCTTGCAGACATGTCATATGAGGAGGAAATGCTCTGCTACAAGCAAGAGAGCTAACTCTCTCCTGCTAGTTTTGCAAGGTCCCATGCAGAGGGTAAGAGTGGAATCCCCAGAAAATGTATTCTTGTGGATCTTTATATGCCCGGGTCAGTACCCAAAAGATCCTTGCTATTCAGTTGTCCCTATTTCAGTGTGTTTCCCTCCTGCTCACCTTGGCCAAATTACTATAACTGTCTTAGTTCCCTTGTCTAAAAAAAGCGGGTGGTGCAAAACTCCTATCAACTTTCAGAGTATGAAAGTGATTTTCAAGCAATGAAGCCCACTTCAAATGTTGCTTGCCATAACTACAGGTATCATCTTCCGAATGTTTTCACCAACTGAATTCTCATGTTTGCTCCTGATTAGCCTTAGTTAATAAATGGCCATCTTGAAACTATTAGTCAGTCATGATACTAAATGTTTTTAGCTGTTGTACTTTCTAGCAAACATTGCTATGGGTAATTCATTAATCACTTCTATGAAATAATAAATTCAGCACAGTGGACTAGAATGAGCTTTGATTTAGAAGTCAGGAGTTGATAATTCTGCTCTCAGTTTGGAGTCGAACTTACTACCACTCTGGGCAAGTCATTGTCCTCCTGAGCCTTAGGGCAGATTAAATCAGGCAATTACTATAAATAAATGCTCTTTCCCATCACTCATTCCACAAGCTGGAATAAGAAAGGAATATAGTAAACTGTTTCTCACCTACAAGTCTCAAGACACATAGATCAATGGATCAGAATACAGACCCCAGAAGTAAATCCACATTTATATTGTCAGTTGATTTGTGACAAAAGAGGAAAGAATATGCAATGGGGAAAAGACAATCTATTCAATAAAGAGGGCTGGTCAGCTACATGTAAAACTGGTCAGCTACATGTAAAAGGATGAAAATGGACCACTTTCTAATACCATATGCAAAAATAAACTCAAAACAGATAAAAGACCTAAATGTGAAACCTGAAACCATAAAAATCCTATTAGAGAGCACAGGCAGTAATGTCTCTGACATCAACCACACCAACATTTTTCAAGATATGTCTACTAAGGCAAGGGAAACAAGAACAAAAGTAAACTATTGGGCAACATCAAAATTAAAAGCTTTTGCACAGTGAAGAAAACCAAGACAATATACTAAATGGGAAAAGATATTTGTAAATGACATACCCAAAATATATAAAGAGCTTACACAATTCAACACCAAAACCCCAAGCAATCCAATTAAAAAATGACAAGAGAACCTGGATAGACATTTTTCCAGAGAAGACATACAGATAGCCAACAGACACATGAAAAGATGCTCAAAATCATTAATTATAAGGAAAATGCAAATCAAACCCACAATGAGTTATCACCTCACACCTGTTAGATTGGCTAAAATCAAGAAGACAAGAAACAACAAATATTGGTAAAGATGTGGAAAAAAGGAATCCTCGTACACTAATAATGAGAATGTAAATTGGCACAGCCACTCTGGAAAACAGTATGGATGTTCCTTAAAAACTTAAAAATAGAAATATTATATGATCCAATAATTCCACTATTGGATATATAGCCAGGGAAAATGAAAACATTTATTCAAAAAGATATATGTGCCCCCATATTTATTGCAGCGTTATCAACAATAGTCAAGACATGGAAGCAACCTAAATGTCCATCAATAGATGAATGGATAAGGAAAATGGGATATATATATATATATATATATATATATATATATGGAATATTACATAGCTATAACAAGGATGAAATCGTGCCATTTGAGGCAACATGAACGGGACTAGAAGCTACTATGCTAAGTGAAATAAGTCAGACTAAGAAAGACAGATACCATATGATTCCCTTCATAAATGGGATCTAAAAAAATGAACAAACAAAAATCAGAATCAGAACCATAAATACAGAAAACAAATTGACAGTTGCCAGAAGGAAGGAGTGGAGTTTGGGCAAAATGGGAGAAGGGGAGAAGGCGATCCAGGCCTCCAGTGATGGAATGAGTAAGCCATGGGAATAAAAAGCAGAACATAAGGAATAGAGTCAGTAATACTATAATAGAGATGTAATGGGACAGACAGTAGGTATACTTTTGGTGAACATAGCATAATGTAAAAATCTGTCAAATAACTAAGGTGTACATCTGAAATTAATGTAACACTGGGTGTCAACTATATTCAAGAATAATAGGGGCGCCTGGGTGGCGCAGTCGGTTAAGCGTCCGACTTCAGCCAGGTCACGATCTCGCGATCCGTGAGTTCGAGCCCTGCGTCGGGCTCTGGGCTGATGGCTCAGAGCCTGGAGCCTGTTTCTAATTCTGTGTCTCCCTCTCTCTCTGCCCCTCCCCCGTTCATGCTCTGTCTCTCTCTGTCCCAAAAATAAATAAATGTTGAAAAAAATTAAAAAAAAAAGAATAATAATAATAAATCAAATAATAAAATAATCTGAGGGAAAAAAAGAATTGGGTTTTCTAGTTCATTTAACTTCCTAAATAATTAAAAGTGAATTTTTGTTTCAATCATTGCCAAGAACATTTGAGAAAGATTAATCCATTTGTTTTATAAAACATTAGCTACTAAGGAATATTTTAGAGTTCATTTTATCAAAACTCTGGATTTTGAAGATTTCTGATGTTGAGTATTTATAGATATCTTTCACACATATTTTATGTGAGCCCTATATTGTTTCAATGTTAAAATACTGGGAATACTCAGGTAACTGGTAGCAATTTAGGAAATTTAAGGTTAATACTTCACACATACTCCATACTGAGTATTATGTTTCCCAACTGAGATCCCAAGGGAAAAGAGATTCCTAGAAGAGACACTTCATGTGATAGGGAGAGATTTGTAGTGTCCCAAGTTACTATTATTGCATGAGATAAATGATTTGTAAGACTGTCTAAGTGATCACATACCTCTTTTACTACAGAGAAGTAGTACAGAAGTAGTACAGAAGAAGTACAGATGGGCATTTGTCCTTATAGGTAAGTTATTTGCTGACTGTCTATCTGACGTCAGACCCAGTAATCTCCACTAAAGAACATAAATTTAGAGAAAAAAGCCAAAATATTTCCAGAAATATTTATTGTAATAGAAATTTTGCATGCTGATTTAATTTTAATTTCTTATATTTAAGTACTGCCTGATATTTCAGAATGAAGATACTACCCACTTTAGTGTCAAAATACCTCCTTAATAAAATTAATTTAGAATTGAATCATATGATTATCACTATGGTTTTTCTCTGTGTCCTGTCCTAGCCTTGCTGTAACTCTGCTCTTTTGGGGCTATAAATGAGGATTATAAATAAAGAAGGATGTAACTTTTTATTTTGTCATTTTTATTCTTTTAAATTTTTTTAATGTTTTTTTATTTTTGAGAGAGACAGAGAAAGGGGGGGGAGGGGCAGAGAGAGTGGGAGACACAGAATCCGAAGCAGGATCCAGGCTCTGAGCTGTCAGCACAGAGCCTGATGCATGTCTTGAACTCACAGACCGTGAGATCATGACCTGAGCCAAAGTTGGACGCCCAACTGACTAAGTCCCCAGGCGCCCCATTATTTTGTCATTTTTAGACCAACACATTCAAGTACTTTTTTCTAGAGACAGGGAGAATTTAAGAAGAAAGAACTCACTAACAAATCGCACTGAGACTTTAATTTCCCTTAACTGAGATGGCAATGATATAAATTTAGAACTGAAGTCCTCAAAGGTGGGAAATGTTACACCGAGCAGGATATTCCCATGATTCTCTTACTTTTGTAATCTTTAAAGTGTGTATTATGACCAAGAATGCATTTAAGCTGTGATAGACTTAGATTTAGCTATTTAAAATATTATACAGGAATTGGTTTCAATAGCTACTGACTGGTTTTAAGGTTCTGCTTGTAAAACATGTTTATTCTTCTACTGGAAAATAACATTCTCATTAAAGAGAGCCAGAATTCTTGATTAATTAATGTGAGTGACTTACATGTCTCAGTTAATACAAGTGTCTTATTGAGCACATACATATAAATACGCTTTTTCCTCCCAAAATGTAAACATAATGAGTTTAAGCAGCAATGCCTTGAAGACAAGAGAAATTTAAGTTGTGCATTTTGTAAGAAAATTCAAGGTATGGAAATTCAATGTATAGGTCAGGAAATTACTGGATGAAGTTGTTGATTAAGAACTTGGGCACTGGAGTAAAAATAATCAGGATCAAACATTGGCTTTGCCACTTCCCAGATGTGTGGCTTTGAGCCAGTTACTTTTCTAAGTTTAAATCTTCACATCAGAAAGAGTGTCAACTACCTTCCATGACGGTTACTAAGATTGAATGCGATCATGAGATGATCATAAGTAGAAGAGTGTTAATGCTAATCTTCTAACTAAGGTCAAATAGAGGATAAATGCTACAAACCAAAGAGAGATTCCAGACCAAAAAATAAGTGCTCATGTCTGTCCTGAGAACAGTTTTATGACCTCTGGGTCTTTATCCAAGGATCTTAAAACAAGGGGTAGGATATAAAATGTCTGAAGGTGGAAATAAGGAGGGTTTTGTTTAGTTGATTTTGGACAACAGGCTTCAAAGGATGGTACGTCACACCTGCTCCCTAACCCTCCCCAAAAGGGAAGGGGTGAGGGAGGGCCATTCCTCTCCACCGAAGCCTAGTGAGGACCTTTAATGTGACCACTGGGAGACCTTGATATGGTCTCCCAGAACTTTAGAAGCAATGGACTTGAGTCTGGCTCCCCCCAAAGAAATGTGGAGGGAAGAAAAGTCTGGTGAGCTGCTTTTCTAGAAGAGTGGAGACAGTTCCTGCTGTAACAGCAGTCTAACAGCAGATAAAAGAATATGTGAGTTTACACTCAAGTTTAAGTCACAAGAGAGGAAAGTTGGCCAAGGGCTGTTTTTACTTACACCCAGAAGAACCACCTGGAAGGGGCAACGGAACTCCAATTGTGAGAGTCTATATGTGGGTCCTTCCAGACAACCAGCAGTGGAGTGAGGGGGTGGCCAACCAAAGGAGCGACACTGCCTGGTTCATGAGAGTAACAGCTCCAGAGGCCCAAAGAAGAGCCTCTGAAGAATCCTCAAAAAATGTCCACAAGGCAAAAGAGTAAGCTTTGAACACTTTTCTCTTGTGGAAAAAAAGAAAAATGCCCATGATAGAAGAGAACATGAAACCATTTTGAAACCATATCAGTTCAAGTAAAATCAACTTCTATATGCTCCTCCTTTGCCCTTTCATTTTCTGAAACTTCAACAACAGAGGAGCTGGTGGGTGAGAAAAAGAACACCCCTACACACACACACACACACACACACACACACACACACACACACACACACACACACACTCTGCAAGAGGCTAGACTTCACTGTGGGTAGAAGAAAATCCAACATTAAATCAACTTCAGAGTCCTGATCATCCTCTGGGAATAGACAGCCTAATTCCTAAAATGAGACTATCTGTGATTTTAAAAAATTGCAGGACTTTCTGTCTACTAAAACTGGCCAGAAAATTCACAGCCCCTGCCCATTTTCTGTCCAGGGTCATAGAAAGACTATGTCTAGTAGGCAAATTTTAAAGGAATAAAAAATAAAAATAAAGTTTTGAGTATGTTCCATGAGCTATACTTGTGCAAAGCATAATTGATTATAGGTATAAATACCTCTCTCTCTTTTTGTAATCCACTGGAAAACATTTTACTGCACACTAGACTCTTATCCATACAATTATATGGTGGTTTTTCATGAGTCACACTCATAATGGCACGATGGAAGAGGTGTGCTTATACACATAGTGCAGCACAATGTTATATAAGGGCAAATAATATATAAAGTGGAAATGTAGGTAGCATTAAGATATATTAGCTAATTATAGATTCAGAATGCAAGAAACACATTAACCTCTCAGATATAAAGAAAAAATTAAGGAGGCACCTGGGTGGCTCAGTGGGTTTGAGCGACCGACTCTTGATTTCAGCTCAGGTCATGATCTCAAAGTCATGGGATTGAGCCCCAAATTGGGCTCCACACTGACAGCACAGAGCCTGCTTGGGATTCTCTCTCTCCCTCTCTTTCTGCCCCTTCCCCTCTAGTGTGCTCTCTTTAAAATTAAATAAACACTTAAAAAAAAAAGTCTGCAGCCCAGAAATCCTGGTTTATTATTGAAAAAAGAAAATAAAAGGAAAACTTAAGGACTGATTGCTATTACACACATAAAAAAATACATTTTTTATCAGTGCATCGTGAAGCCCAAATGAACATTGCTGGGGGAGGGGAGAGGCTTGGGGAGCTAACAACCATGGCAGCTCTAACAAGCAGGTCTTATTACAGACTTGTTTCTAAGGACAGAGCCACCTTCATGAAATCTCTTTTTTCTGCTAGTTGACTTTCAGCTTTTCCCATGCTGGAACCTGGTAGTTGTCCCAATGAACCTTCTCTGCAATGCCAAGTCTTTTTCCACTGATGCTCAGCATGCCTGCATTTCCAAAAATATTTGGACATCTTAGAAGTAGTATGGGATAGTCACAATAATCCTGAAATCTTTGTCTTGCAGGCCCTTCTCTCATCTTCCAGGAACCCCTGGTATAATAAACAAGCTAAAACTAAAGCTCCAATATCAGGTTCCCCTCCCCCTGCCCCCCACTATCAGAATTCGGCACGGTGACTGCTGCTACATATGGGCTTGATAAATGACAGCTGGGCAAAAAAAAATGTGTCATTATCATTACTGCAACCCCCTCCCGAAGAGCAAACCTCACATACAGGACTGGTGAAGAACACTGTCTCCACAATGGGCTGTGGGGCTTCTTTTATGTGGGTAACCCTGTAATATCATCATAAATCACCAGAATTGGAAGGTCCAATGAGGGGCTTTGCTGTAGCTCCTCATGGTATCCTACACAACGGACTGACTCTTCACATGGGTCACCTTCTTAAGATGGTGTTGATCAGTACAGAGTCCTGTCTATTCAGGCCTGGAAGTACATTCCAGATACATCTTGCTGAAAAAAAATTAACTAAAATATAAACATGTTAAGCTAAATTAGTTACAGGGATATCACTACATGACATTTTTTTTTTTACCTTACCTAAATACTAAAGTAATTTTAGTACTTTCTCCAAATGTAAACTAAAAACATTTGCATAGAGTATATTTTAAATAATTCTGATGAGAACTACATTGCAAAAAACTTAAGACATATAATTTTCAAAAAATACACCTTTTCAAGCTATTGAATGTGAATGTCAAAATGTTATCTCTTAGAGATAGCATTGTAGGTGGCATTTATTATGTATCTATTCTTTAAAATTTTATTACTTCATTTTCTAAGTTTTCTAAAATGAACCCATATAACTTGTTTAATACATAAGAAGGTAAAAATTATAAATATAAGTATACACAATTTTTTCTTCCTAGAAGCAGGGAATTTTGCTCAATTCACAAGCAAATTAAGAAATCTTTGTTTTATTTTGTAATTGTCCATAAAAGTTGGTAATATATTTGTTATTTTATGAAAGAAAATACTTTGAAAGGCAACTGATAGAGATGGGCAATATTCAGTCTAGATTTTAACTTAAAGGCAAATAATTTTTCTTTACTCAAGAAATACACAAGAAAGCGTTTTCTTTCTAGCTTCAGGGAAAGCTTGTGAACTGTAATTAAGTACTGAATTAACACTACTAGTTTAGAATTAATAGTACAATCAATATCTGAGCTGGAATGAAATGTGAGCATGGGCATCAGCAAAATGGCTGAAAAGAAAGAGAATTCAAGACAAATTCCATTTGCTGTTCCAGGTCACCTAACCTTAACAATCAAGGTGACAATAGTATTAATATTGACCAGATTAGAAAAGGTTCAGCTCAAGATTTCATTTGAACACACATGTGCACGCACACACACACACAGGCACACAATATTAAAAGACAACAGCTTTGCCACATTATCAAACCATACTGCCAAACGGCATATTGTTACTTTGATATTGGATCATCTGGAACCTTGTCTTTTTGTTCCCCACAAGCCATGTGGACCATATAGATTTACATTAGTGTATGGTACTGTTAGTAATTTTTTTGCCAACCTTTGGTGGGATTACAGCATGTTTATTAAGATAACTAAAGCCCCCTGAGCTGTCACAAAAGCAGGGCTAGCAAATACTGACCTATTGGCACAAATGTGCATATTATACCCTGATGCTTGTTTACTCGATGGAACTAAGATACAGCTCCCTCTCAATCCTGCCTCCCAGGATCATGCCCTCTGAGATCCTGCCCTCTTCTTAAGTCAACTCATTCTTGAGCTCTTCTGTGGCAAGGAATAAGTTTATTTTCATTTATTCATTCCTTTATTTATTCAACACCTATTTATTGAAATCCCAAAATTTGTATGGAATCATAAAAGACCCCAAATAGCCAAAGCAATCTTGAGAAAAAAGAACAAAGCTGGAGGTGTCACACTCTCTGTTTTCAAATACACCACAAAGCTATAATAATTGAAACAGTATGGTACTGGAACAAAAAGAGCATAGATCAGTGGAACAGAATGCAATCCAGAAATAAACCCACACATTTATGGTCAATTCATCTATGACAAAGGAGGCAAGAATATACAAAGGGGAAAAGACAGTTTCTTCAACAACGGCTATCAGGAAACTGGACAGCTACATGGCAAAAAAAAAAAAAAAAAAAAAAAAAAAAAGAAACTGGACCACTATCTTATACCACACAAAAAAATAAACTAAAAATGGAATAAAGGCTCAAATGCAAGAACAGAAACCATTAACCTCCTAGAAGAAAACAGGCAGTAAGATCTTTGACGTCAGTCTCAGAAATATATATATTTTGAATCTGCCTCCTCAGGCAAGGGCAATAAAAGCAAAAACAAACAACTGGAACTACTAAACTGTGAACTGTAAATAAGTACGGAATTAAACTACTGAATTAAAACTACTGAATTAAAACTACTAATTAAGTACTGAATTAAAACTACTAAGAAGTTTTTGCACAGTGAAGGAAACCATCAAAAAATTGAAAAGGCAACAGACTGAATGGGAGATAATATTTGCAAATGATATATCTGGTGAGGGATTAATATCCAAAATACATAAAGAACTTACACAACTCAATATAAAAACAAACAAACAAACAAACAAAAACTGATTCAATTAAAAAATAGGCAGAGGACCTGAATAGACATCTCTCCTAAGAAAATACACAGATAGCCCAAAAGACGTGAAAAAATGCTCACCAACACTAACCATCAGGGAAATGCAAATCAAAACTACAATGAGCTATCATATCTGTCAGAATGGGTACTATCAAAAAGACAAGAAATAACAAATGTTGGCAAGGAAGTAGAGAAATGGGAACTCTCATGTACTATTGGTGGGAATAAAAATTGGTACAACCACTCTGGAAAACACTATGGAGTTTCCTCAAAAATTAAAAATAGAACAATCATACAATCTACCAATTCCACTTCTGGGTATTTATTCAAAGAAAATGAAAACACTAATTTCAAAAGATATAATAGAGCTCTAAGTTCATGGCAGCTGTATTTACAACAACCGAGATATGGAAGCATCCCCAATGTCCATCAACAGATGAATGGATAAAGAAGATATGGTATATACATACAATGGCATATTACTCAGCATTACTCATAAAAAAGAATGAGATCTTGCCATTTGCAACCAAACAGATGGACCTACACGGTATTATGCTAAGTAAAATAAGTCAGACAGAGAAACAGAAATACCCCATGATTTCACTTATATGTGGAATCTGAAAAACCAAACAACTTAACAAAACAGAAACATACTCATAGACACAGAGAACAATCTGGTGGTTGACAGGGGCAAAAGAGGTAGGTAGATGTGTGAAATAGGTAAAAGGGATTAAAAGGTACAACCTTCCAGTTATAAAATAAGTAAACCATGGAAATATAATGTACAGCATAGGGAATGCTAGTGTCAGTAATATTCTAACAGTGTATGGAGACAGATGGTAGCTAGACTTCTGCTGGTCATCACTCATAAGGTAAGGTACATAAAGTAAGGTACATAAATGTTCAATCGTTACGTTGTACACCTGAAACTAACATACTATTGTGTGTCAGATATACTCCAATAAGAAAAAAAAAAAAAAAAAAGAAATACTTATTGGATATTTACTATGTGCCCAGTGGAAGGGAAACAACAAATGAAGTATGGCTTCCATGGAATTTACAGTCTTGTAAAAAAAAAAGGGCAGACACATAGTAACACAACAAAAATAAGCATGCAGTATGGCGGGTGGTGATAAGTGCTAAGTAGAAATAGTGAAGCAGGATAAGGGATAGAGAAATGAGGGTTTATTTATGCAGCATGGGCAAGAACGTGTGTTGGTGGTGCTCAATAAATGCCTGTTGCATGAGTGAGTGCAACTATACACGATCTTGTATCTGTTCAGTTAGTTGGTCCTTCAAGAAGTGATGTCCTGAACTTAGCTCTGTTATCCTTTCTCCCAGGTGTTTTCATCTTAACTTTTTGAATTGTTTATCATCCTTACACTATTTTTATGTTAAGAGCAAATTAATTATTGAAATATAAATATTAATGGCTTAGAAAAATGTCTAGCACAATGCTTCGCATATAGTAGGTATACTAAAAGGCTGGTTGACTTATAACAGTGAAAACCTGAAATGGGACTGAATTTTGACTCTCCCTCTGAAATCCCACACACTATCCCAACTCTTCATGTTTAGCTTTCTCTGTGAAAAACCTTTCAGATAATAATTGTAACCATTATTGACCTTACCAGATAAGGTCAGGTTTATCTCTGTGATAAACCTTTCAGACAATAATTGTAACCATTATTGAGTTCTTACCCTGATAAATAAATGAGATGTTGTGTTAAGTCTTTAGATTATCATCTTGAGAATCCTCATAGCAACATTATGAGGGAATCACTCAATGATCCATATTCCTGTATGGATAAGGAAACACGCTCAGAGAGGTTAGGTGACCCACTCTTCATCACTCTCACATACACTGTCTAAATAAATTTAATATTATTTATTTAATTTGAAATAGCTTTTATGTAGAAAGCTGTTTAACCTGTTAAATAAACAAAAATTGCTCATGGTACTTGAATAATAGTACTTGAGCCGGTGTGTATATGGAGGAGAAATGCTTTCTTCTAGTTGGAATCTGTGTAATCCTCACAATAAAACGCAAGCATTAGACTTGACCTCAAAGAAAACTAATAGCCCAGATATTTTAAAAATCTCTTCTGTTCATTGATGAGATGAAGTTGAGGTTGGGCAAGACAGAAACCCAGATTAGTAGATTATTCTTACTGTCTCTCCATTATCTTAGACAATCATTCATGAAAGAGCTACTTGATTAGACAGTACAGTGCTACATCAATTTTTATTTGAGAGTATTACACATAGCACCTAATATCCTAATCAATGCAGGGCATCTGTCTAGGGGATTTGTCTACCTTCTCTTGTTTTTGGTCTAGGATATTACATTCTAATTGGCTCTAGTTTCCTTGTAAACTCTCCAGAGCTACCAGAAGGCCCTTGAAGCCTCAACCATGTAGTAATATTCTTCTCCAAAAGGCTCAGCCTCAAAAAACAGAACAGAAATTCATGCTCCTCTGAGGAGGCTGGCATTTTTCCAAGGTTAATCAAAGCCTGAATTCAATATCCCTCCCCTGCAGCACCCAGACATTTCCCTCTCTTGGTCTCCCTCTGTCTCTTTCCCTCCTTCTTTCCTCCCTTCTTTCCTTCTTTCTTTCCTTCCCTTCCTTTCTAGCAAGTTGCCTCGTTTGTTTTTCAGAGAAAGAAGACAAAGAAATGAGCCCACAGAGAATTGGCCTGACTCCGAAGGGTAGTTGGAGATACCAAGGAGAAGACTTAGGATGGCTAAAGAAATTTTTTCCCAGACTACTCTTGGCAAAGCAAACCAAGCCTTCCCCAGCTTATCATGCCCTATTTTGTGACGACAGTGGACACTATGCTCATGATAAGGAGCCACCAGGTTCCAACTTGGCCCTTTGTGTGACACTATTAAGAACATGCTGAGATTCTTAAACATTCATTGTAGAAACATTCTATGATATTTACAAATAAACTGCCAAAGACTCTCAAAGGCCAACTGTATTAAAAAATAAATAAAAGTCCAAAACAATTGTGTAAAATTTGTTACATATTTTAAACCTATTTAGCTCCTCAATACGGTTTTCAAAGCAAAAGATGCAAAGCAAAATAACTGTGCTGCTTACAAAAATAATTACAGTATTTATTTTATAAAAGTAATCACAGTTCACTAAAGACTTAAGTCTTGCAATGGGACAAAACTTCTGGATTTTATGATGGACGAATTTCCATCCTGTCAAGGTATCTGACTGTACACAGATCTGTACATGGACATAGCATCAAAGTTTAAATGTGAGACTCTCTTTGGAAATGAGGTCTGCCCTCAGCCCCTATTAGAAGCCCATTGAGTGCTCCCCAAACAGCAGGTCTGAGAGGAAAACACAGACAAACCTTGGGGGATGAAACTTACAAACACGAGGGACCTAAGGACCGCACACTAGCAAACATGTTTGCTAGTGCAGGAAAATGAAGACTAAAATGGTCTTGAAATGATTTGGACCACTTAAGAACTCTTCTTTTAGATCCCCAAACTTTTGCATTTGTTCAATTCTGCTTGATTGACCACTCTTTGCTTTATTAAACAGAAATTACCAAGAGTAACTATCTCGGCTTGCGGTCTCTGTGTCACCTCTATAATGACCAGTGGCCGATTGTCTTTGCTGTGGCCTGAGTCTACCCAGGAGGACAAGAATGTCCATCCTTCCTTCATGACTACAGACCAACATGGAAGTTTCAGCTGTCAGGCTTGATTTTTATGGCCTTTTGTACTCCTCCCTTTACAGTTATATTTCTCACATCTGCTATTGAAACTGCAAATAATAGACTCTCCTCTGGCTTGTTCTTTTGTTTTTTCCTGAGAGCTTAAAGATTAAAGAACCAACTTTGATGGCTGCGTTTAAAAACAAAAACAAAAACAAAAACATGTCTTGGAGTGACGTTATTATGAATTCCAAA
Organism: Herpailurus yagouaroundi; assembly: GCF_014898765.1. Lineage (NCBI taxonomy): Eukaryota > Metazoa > Chordata > Mammalia > Carnivora > Felidae > Herpailurus > Herpailurus yagouaroundi. The sequence goes on along the minus strand of NW_024412377.1, from coordinate 117,165,047 downwards.
TACAGGACATTAACTTTAATACCTGAACTTTTATGATTTTATTTTTGTTCTCTTGCCTATTCGGTAGCATTCTGAGCCTGAGATTCATCATCCATAAAACTGTGCATACAATTTTGATAAATATTAATATAGTCATGTAGTATAATAGAAATAGATGATATGCCCTTATACTAATACAGACAGGCATTTATAGTTATTAATGTTTGTGATTAATTGTTGTGTTAAAGACAGATGGGATTTCCAGAGAGCTGAAGTCTGGGGAGGTGATATTGGATTTTGAAATTCTGAGGGTATACAATCCAAGTTGAAAAAATCCACAATAAATATATAGTTAGAAAGAAGTGGATGCTTTCATTTATCAGACTCAGCCAGAGGAAATAGGTGTACGTTCTCAGGATTCCTTGGAGCATCCAAGTTATCCTAGCATAACAAGGCTTCACCAAACTTCATGTCCTGATTAATGGCCTTTCGTTCAGATGAATCTGGTAGAGGTATTTTCTCATCTAATTCTCCCTAGAAAAAAGCCTGACGACCTGAGTTCTATCCAGGGATTAAAAAGTAAGAATAGAATAAACACAGAGATAGACCTTTCATCTGACAGAAGAACCATTTTATGAAGTCAACTGTGCACCTGAGACTTTAGATGGTCTTATGCTTTATAAACTATTATTTATATATAAACATATGTAAATATAATATAAAGAAACAAATAAATGTATGAATGAAAATATACAATTTATAAATATATATATTTATGCAAAACATTGATCATGGACCATGAAACATGTAAAGTATTCAAGAAAAATTAGCTAGTCTCAGTGATTATCTGCCAAAATATCAACCAATTATACTACTCTGTATTTTCTTCCATTTTTATACATGCATTTTTATTCATTCATTCAGTAGCATAAAGATATACACTTTTTGTTTCTGTAAAAATGATTATTACTCAGAAATTCTCATTTACTTACAGTTGAGGCATTATTGCTGTTCACATATTTGACTTTATAATGGGTAACCCAGTAGTCCATTGGTTTGCTTCAGCATAGCTTGTTTATGATTTCTATGTCTTTAAACATTTATAAGCCAATTACTCTGCTAATAAAAAAAATGAAGTCACCAAATGGGCCAGTGCCCATAAGTTAGTGCTTTAAGGCAGAAGATTGAATTTTTCTCCTAATAGCCTAGGACCAACCCTCCATGCAGAAAAAGCTGTCTTACGTGTTCAATGCTTATTAACGATGAGGCAGCACTAGGATTTTAAGGATGTGAAAAAGACTCCATGTAAGTACAAATGCCCCCCTACATGCCCACATACCACAGAGCTGGCATTATTTTACCCAGTAGAGTCATTATGAGTTCTTTTGAAAAACAAAGTCCTTATCAACTTTGGTGATGCCATGGTGGAACCAGAAAAGGTTGTGTAATCAAGCACAGGAAAATGAACTGCTCCCCATTTCTCTGCCGGGGATAAAGGCCAAAAATCATTATGCCTATAAACATCACTGTCTGAGAAAGTGCTTCAAACATCACTTCTACCTAGATCCCGCGAGGTTCTGTTCTAAGGGTAAACAAGTTGAAAACCAAAAATTATGACAATGAACCCAGCTGGCCTGAAAATACAAGGATGCTAACAATAAAAACTAGTCATTACCAAAGATGTAAACAAACAGCTGATGTCCTCTTCTGATGTGGTCTCATGGCCACCTGGTCTACCCTATCAGATGTCATGTGAACCAATTGAGTGGGCTTTTCCTTGTCTCCTCTTTTCCAGCCTTTGCTTCCTGCAACCCATCTTCAAAGGGCCATGGAAGTTATTGCCTGACAGTGTCTCTTTGTACTCACAATCAGTAAGTGACTTCCCCTTATCCGATCTCTTCATTTTATTTAAACCACTCCAAAGTTCAATCCTAGACTATCTTTTCTTCAGGCTTATTGTCCCAGACTCTTCCCTCATCCTTTGTTCCATCCAAATTGCGCTCTCACTATTTTCCAAATAGGTCCTGTGTCTTCCTGCCTTTGTATTTTTGCATAAGCTGTTGACTCTGTCTAGAATGTCTACACACAAAAATGCCCTCAGAGCCTGGGTTTGCTTCACTATTTACTTGCTGATGTATATTCTTCAAAGAGCATCTCATAGATGCTACCTCCTCTGAGGAGCCATTTTCCCGTACATTATTATCCGTAACAAAAACTGCAAACATTTACTGAATGTTTACAGTGCACTAGGCACTCTGCTAAAGGTTTCACAGACTTGAGTAACAAATGAGAAAAGTATAGCCTAGTGTTGGAAAGTGCAGAATGCCAGGGTTCAAATCTTGGTTCTACAGATTATTTGCCGATGAATTTAGGAATGCCTGCACTTTCTGTGTGTATGGTGTTGTCATGTGTAAAATGGAGACAGTTATAATGGAGTTAATACTTAATAAAGTTTTTATAGGGATTATGTGAAATGATACACATAAAGCCCTTAGAACAATTCCCAGCACACTGTCATTACAATATAAATAGCTGAGGCTGCCATTATTGTGCCTCACAATATGCTACAAAGTGGAAGTTCTCATTCTTCCCATTTAAGAGATGAAGATACTGAGGCTCGCTAATGTTGAAAAACATGTCCAAAGTTACACAGCTAACAGGTGACAGATTCAGAACATACACACAAACCTGCCAACTCTAAACCTTGATCTTCTGTTTTGCAATACGGGAAGACTAGCTGTGTTTGTTTTCAATCCAGTGCTTCCCCTGACTGAAATTTCAACAACAAACACCGTGTTTGCTGACACTGACTGGATGCTCACTATTTGGTATGTATCAGGCACACTACTCAACACTTCATGCATTACCTCATTAACTTTCACAGTGGACTTAGCTGGAGACCATCTTTGTCCTCGTTTTTTAGAGGAGGAGACTGCTTTTGAGAAACTTGTTCAGTCACACAGCTTATAAGTGACACAGCTAGGACTCACACGTCCGACTCTTACCAAAACAATACTCCACCTTGCTTTTAGCTGAAATGATTCCTTTACTCCTCTGTTCTTCCAGTTCTCGTAGCAGAAACTGTGTCTCTGTCACTGGGCACTTTGTTGCTTATGCTTCTGTCTGAGGCCGCTGCCAACCTGTCAATCACCTGAAAAGCTGGGCCCTGTCCCTTTCACATTGCCTGCCTAACAGTGTCTTCCAAGTAGTAGAAGCCTAAGGAAATCTTGGACTGAATGGAACTTCATGTTGAAACTTGGATCATAGAGAATCAAATGTTGCACAGAAAATATTTTGCATATATGCTGACACTTTAAATTATAATAACAAAGGGCTTGAATCCAGTTCTCTAAGAATGACTAATGAATGAGAAACAACTTTCACATTAGTTAAGAGACTCAGCCTTGAAACTGGATTGAGCTGGAATCAAGCCCCAAGCTTATTAACATTTTTGCTTGCTTTACTTATCCATTCCAAACCTCAGTTTCCTCATCTATGAACAGAAGACTAATACCTCCCTCTTAGGGTTTTTGATATGACTAAGTGAAAACATTCATGAAAGCTACTTAGCATTGAAAGGGCGGGCCTACGCCGGCCGACTCCATCTTGTTCTGTGTCCCTCACCTTGACCACAAGCCTCACCTGCCTAACAGGACTCGGACCCTTCCCCAGCCAATCGGCTGAGGCCATAGCCATTACCTCACCAACTGCCCCTAGGCCCCAATAAAACCTTTGTCCTTTTGAAACTTGCTCTCTCTCCCTGGTATCTCACCGCTGCGTCGGTGCAGGTAGGGGATTGAGCTCGAGCTAGCTCGAATAAAGGCTCTTTGCTTTTGCATCGGACTCGGCTCCCTAGTGGTCTTTGGGGATCACGAATTCTGGGCATAACAAGCATGGTGACTCATACATGGTAACCACTCAGCAAAGTTTGCTTGATAAATAAAATTTTTTAAAGTTTTTAATTTATTTTTGAGAGCAAGAGAGAGAACACATATGCACACAGGAGAGTGCACGAGCAGGGGAGGGGCAGAGAGAGAGGGAGAGAGAATCCCAAGCAGGGTCTGCCCTGTTAGTGCAGAGCCCCACGTGGGGCTGGATCCCATGAACCATGAGATCATGACCTGAGCCAAAATCAAGAGTTGGACACTGAACCAAGTGAGTCACCTAGATGCTCCTAAAAACTATTTTTAAAAGTCAAATAATTAAAAGAATAGCTCCTTGATCATTCAAGTGATTTCTCTTGTTGAGATCTAAAATCTTCCTGAAGGAAGATCACAAATATTATGAAATAAACTTCAGTAAAGGTGAAAGAAAAGAAAATAAATAACTCTCCAGGAAAAGGTGCCCTGAAAGGACCATGCATGTGAGAAATGGCAATACAGCAGGCCATTTTGTGGTAAACAGCTTCATTCTTAACCCAAGGGACACAATCTCCAGAGGGTACCTTTGTGTCGCTACAATGTATCATGAAGGCCCCAGGAAGGCCCCACAGTGAGGGTTTCCCTTTGTTCTCAGGTCACACTGAAAGAGTGAATTTCACTGTAGTACTCATTTGGAAACTCCCATCTCCAATTTACTGAGTTGCAAGACTGAGATTGGGTGAAAAGTATTACAACCAATGAGAAAAAGAGTAAGCACAGGTTTCCCAAGGAAGATACCACTCATATTGCAAGCAAATAGAAATATATATGTGTATATATATATATATATGTATATATATATATGTATATATATATGCATATATATATATACATATATATATATTTGTGTGTGTGTGTATACACATAGCAACATATATATGCATATACATATATATACATTAAGCAACAAAGAAGTTGGTATTACATGAAATTGCAGCATTTAAAGATTCCTGACTGAACTGTGATTATGGATTGAATTGTGTTTCCCCCAAATTCCTATGTTGAAGTTTTAACCCCCAATGTGATGATATTTGGAGATAAAGTTTTTAAAGAAGTAATTAAGGTGGGGTGCCTGGGTGGCTCAGTAGGTTAAGGGACCGATTTAGGCTCAGGTCATGATCTCTTGCTTCCTGAATTGAAGCCCACGCAGTTCATGAGTTTGATTCCTGCATTGGCCTCTCTGTTGTTACCGTGGAGCCCACTTTGGATCTTCTGTTCCCTTCTCTCTGCCCCTCTCCTGGCCTCCATCTATCAAAATTAAACATTTAAAACAAAACAAACAAAAAAAGAGGTAATTAAGTTTAAAGGAGGTCATAAGGATGGGACCTATTAATCTGATAGGACTGGCGTCCTTACACGGAGAGGAAGACACTCCACATGCACAGGGGAAAGACAAAGTGAGAGGCAGCCTTTTATAAATCAGGAAGAAAGGTCTCACCAGGGACCAGCTGTGCAGGCAACTTGATCTCAGACCTCCAAAACCATGAGAAAGTGAATTTTCTGTTCTTTAAGCCTCCCAGTCTACATTCCATTATGATAGCCTAAGCAGACTAATATACTAATATTTATATTAAATGATTTCTTGTCCTCCTATAATAATAATGGTTACATTTTTCCAATGAAGAGTCAGAAGGGTTTATTAGATAAAGGACTTTCGTGTCTCTTTCAAGTCAAGGAGTCCATTTGGGAGCTGTAGTTTGGATCTTCTACCTTTGATACTTCGGAAAAAAGGGAAAAAAAAATTAATACTCCCACACATAACACTTGTTTCATAAAGTATCTCTTTACTAGGAATCACTTCCCCACGTACTTCCCTCCAGACATTAAGCAGGGGCAAAGGGCCACAGTGAGACAAAGACCAGTCACACAGCAGAAATCAACACAAACTTAGCAATGATACAGGCTGTTTGTTACATGGATTTTACTCTTTGTCCTTCTGAAATTTAAATTCTTTCTGGTTGGGAAAAATCTGAGAATTCCACATTTTTAGGCTAGCCACACCTGGCAATTTTTGGTGAAGGAGGGCAGAACAAGCCAGGGCCTGCACTGACTGATGAGACTCTCCTGACCTTCTGGAACTACAGGCGTAAAGGGGTGTTAGGGTTTATACTGACTGAGAGCATTCGTTTATTCATTCGTTCATTCTTCCAAAAAGTATTTTTTGAAGCCTCCTCTGTGTCTGGTACTGGACAAGGTTCTGGGGAAACATACAGCCTCAGTCTGCCACCAGCTAGGATGTAAATACAGACAACCACATGAAATCAACCACATTAATAAGTAAGGTGTTTTCTGATGAGGGTTAAGTGTTGAAAAGATCATCAAATATAGTAATGAGTGACGTTAAATTGTCATTGGAGTGAGTCTGGAACTGTGGTCACACTAAGACGGGGGAGGAAAATCCAGGGCAATAGGTACCACGGCTCTAAGTTGGGAATCAGCTTGGTGTGTCTGAAAATCAGAGGCAAGGATGGCATGGCTGGAGGGACAACAGGCACTAGATCAAGAGGGCCAGGCAGAACATAATCAGGAGAGTTGAGGATGTATTCTTACTGCTTTGAGAAACCATAGCAGGGTTTAAGCAAAGTGAGTCTAACTACAGACATTGGACCCACAGGCCAAATCTGAGCTCTCAGCCTGGTTTTATAAATAATGTTTGTTTGGGGCATAGCCAGGCCCAGAGCTTTAAGTATTGTCTGTGGCTGTTTTTGTGCCACGAGGGCAGAAATGAGTGGTTGTGACAGAGACTGTAAGGCCCAAAACACCTAAAATAAATCTACTATCTAGCACTTGACAGAAAAAGTTAGATCTAGTGGAAGCAGGGAAAGAAGTCAAGAGTCTGTTGTCAAGAGCCATTGGAGAGGCGATGATGGCTTGGACCAGAATGGTTGGCAGAGGTACAGACGTGGGGAGGTAGATAGATCTAGGGCATGCTTTGCAACAAGAGCTGACAGAAGGGGCGTCTGGGTGATTCAGTCGGTTGGGTGTCCGACTTCAGCTCAGGTCATGAGATCTTGCACTTCACGGGTTTGAGCTCCATGTCGGGCTCTGTGCTGGCAGCTCAGAGCCTGGATCCTGCTTCCCATTCTGTGTCTCCCTCTCCCTCTGCCCTTCTCCCACTCGCACTCTGTCTCCCTCTCTCTCAAAAATAAGTGAAACGTTTAAAAATTAAAAAAAAAAAAAGGCCAACGTTTATTAAAAAAAAAACGCGACAAGGGCGCCTGGGTGGCGCAGTCGGTTAAGCGTCCGACTTCAGCCAGGTCACGATCTCGCGGTCCGTGAGTTCAAGCCCCGCGTCAGGCTCTGGGCTGATGGCTCGGAGCCTGGAGCCTGTTTCCGATTCTGTGTCTCCCTCTCTCTCTGCCCCTCCCCCGTTCGTGCTCTGTCTCTCTCTGTCTCAAAAATAAATAAAAACGTTGAAAAAAAAATTAAAAAAAAAAAACCCGACAGAATTAAAGAATTAAACATGGTGGGGGATAGAGGAGAGGATAGACAGAAATCAAAATATTCCTAGCTTTTTGGCATGAGCAACTGAATGGATAAGAAGGTCATGCTACATTAAGGAGTTCTAGACTGGGAGTAACTTCGCGGGGCAGGTGAGAATAAAGAACTATTGGAGAATGTTCAGTTTGAAATGCCTTTTTACAAGGCCTGCCCGTTACTTTTGTTTTTTCAGTCCAGTGTAGTGATTCTCGAAATAACCAATGACTTTCCCTTCCTCGTTCCACAACACAAACAAAAGCCACATGGCCAGGAAAATGACAATGGACATTTCCTTGGATGCTCAACTATAAACATTCTGCAGGCAGGGACCACGCCAGTATTGCTCACCACTGTATCTCCATGCCTAGCCCAGTACCTGCCACATAGTAGGAGCTTAATAAATACAGGTTTTGAAAGTGAATTGAATAAATAATCACCAACCATTTACTAAGAACTTACTAGAACCTCAGTAACTTGATGAAGTACTTCACAAAAATTACATTATTTAATTTTTACAAAAATCCCACAAGCTAGTTGCTGATATACCAATTCTACAAATTTGGAAACTGAGACTTAGAGAAAGGGATCACGAACTCAAATGCCTGTCCTACAGCGTTGAGTTAGGAGATATAAATGGGTGAAAGGAACCATGTACTGACTGATGAAAACTAGTACAATGATGTTCTTCCTTACGCAATCCATTCAATGGCTTATTAGCTGTCACTAAGCTTTGCTCTTTAAAAAACCACCACCCAATATTGCCAGCTCTGAGTTCCCAGGAGAAGCTGGAAATCAAGTTTATTTCATAAATGTAAGATCTCTCAAAGAAAAAAAAAAAAAAAGACAATGTCCTAGAGGAAACACTAAAAAATCTAGACCTAGCAGGCACCACTTGCAGTTTCCTTTATTCACCATCTTTCCAGTGGAGAGAAAAAGCTAATCCACTCCTTAGTAATTATTGGTGAATCTGGTGTAACACACTGTCCCTGTGTGCTCAGCCAAATGTATTTTTTGTTGAAGATGTTTCTTATAATAGCTTAGGGTTGCACTAGGCACTTGCTTTTTGTGTCTCAAACACTGTAGCCATTCTCTGGTGTTTGAACATCTGCCTGATAACTAGAGTGAAAGCCCAAATCATCTTGTGCAAGTGGCTAATGAATTCATGTAGTCCTCCTAATGCAATGATGCAACTAGGCTGACCTCCCTGTGCCAACAAGCCCTGCAATTTTAGAACTAAAGATATCGAATGCTTGCTTTCTTTTTCTTTCTTTCTTTCTTTCTTTCTTTCTTTCTTTCTTTCTTTCTTTCTTTCTTTCTTTCTTCTTTCTTTCTTTTTCTTCCTTCCTTCCTTCCTTCCTTCCTTCCTTCCTTCCTTCCTTCCTTCCTTCCTTCCTTCCTTCCTTTCTTTCTGTTAAGATTCATTCTTTGTTACTAAGTCTGGTTTTTGGAGACTGGGTATCGTCCTGATGATTCCAACTTAAGTTAATTTCATACAAGCGGGAGATTAAAAAATGCCATCACTGGCTTATCATTTCAATTTTAGCACAACAACCTCTAAAAAATGTAACAAGGAGGGTTATGAGATGTTTAAAATATCTAACAAATTCAATTTGGTGAACAATTACTAAATGCCAATTATATGCCAGGATCTGTGCTAGGTCCCAGGATACGAAATGAACAGGCCATTGCCCCTGCCCATGAGCACTCATGTTCCATTGGGGGAAATAGATTCATAAATAACAATAGATTGAAACACATGCTATAATAGAAGGATTACAAATGCTCTGGGAGCTTAAATAAAAGGATGATTAATAATGATTTCATGGGGGCAGAGCTGAGAGAAGTCTAGGTCAAGGAAAGCTACATAGGAAAGTTTACAATTTAGCTCTAACTTAAAGATGGCTGGCAGTTCAGGGAGGTGCATTCTGGGTAATACAAGCTAATATCTATTAAAGATTTACCATGAGTAAGGTACTGTGCTGAGCATTTACACTTCATTCTTCACAACAACCCAATAAGTTACACATGTTTTACATACCCATTTTTCAGGTTAAGAAACTGAGGCCCAGAAAAGTAAAATAGTTTAGCCAGGGCCTCACAGCTAGTTATTGACAAAACTTGTACTCTTTCATGTCCACATGACTTGAAAATCTGGGTTTTTTTTTTTTCTTTAGATTTTTTAGGGGCACCTGGGTGGCTCAATTGGTTAAGTGTCTGACTTCAGCTCGGGTCATGATCTCACAGTTCATGAGTTTGAGCTCCACATCAGGCTCTGTGCTGACAGCAGGGAGCTTGGAGCCTACTTCATATTCTGTCTCCATCTCTCTGCCCCTCCCCTGCTCATTCTCTGTCTCTCTCAAATGTAAAATAAAGCAAAAAATTTTAAATAAATAAAAAATTTTTAATGTTTATTTACTTTTGAGAGAGAGTGAGCAAGGAAGGGGCAGAGAGAGAGGGGGGACACAGAATCTGAAGCAGACCCCAGGCTCTGAACTATCAGCACAGAGCCCAACGTGGGGCTCAAACCCACAAACCACAGGATCATGACATGAGCTGAAGTCAGATGCTCAACCAACTGAGCCACCCAGGTGCCCCGAAAGCCTGACATTTTAAATGTTATACTCAATCACTAGGTAGGATAAGCAGCATGTAGACAAAAAAAAAAAAAAAAAAGTGTTTGACGATTAGCAATTAGTCCATTGTAAGTAGAAGATAGCTTGTATTTATGTGTGTTGGGGTAGAAGGTACAGGTAAGGAGCTGCTGTGAATGTTCAATATAAGACTTGTAAACTGGGTCCAGACTTTAAGATTGAAGAGTTGGAGCTTCATAGGCAAGTAAGGATTCTGGATGCTTGAAAGAATCAAAATAATATGATCAAGAATGAGCTCATTAGATAAATCCAGGAGTTCTGAAGCAGCTTTGGAGAAGCCAAAGGCTAGAAAATCTATAAAAAGCTTACTGAAATAGTCCAGACAAAATATGATGGTCTAAACTCAGGTGTGGGCAGTGAGGACAAAGAAGATAAGGATGCATCAAGTTGTCGTGGAGGGAGAATCAACATGATTTCCAATGGACTGATTGGAGAGATGAAGGAGAGGTAGCATGGGTGACACTAGGAATTCTGGCTTGAATAACTGGGTAGGTGTTGATGTGAAGTTTGGGACATAAGGGGAAGGACCATGGACGTTCAAGTTGATAAGTCAAAGAAAATAATTGGTAATATAAAAACTTTCCTGGGGTGCCTGGGTGGCTCCGTCAGTTAAGCATCCGACTTCGGCTCAGGTCATGATTTCATGGTTCATGAGTCTGAGCCCCACGTCAAGCTCTGTGCTGACAGCTCAGAGCCTGGAGCCTGCTTCGGATTCTGTGTCTCCCTCTCTCTCTGCCCCTTCCTTGCTCATGGTCTGCCTCTCTCTCTCTCAAAAATAAACATTTAAAAGAAAAACTTTTCTTAAAAACATAGTTTTAGGAGCCATAAGAAAGGAAAGATCACCTGTACCCAGGCAGAATGTGGCCATGAGAGGAAATGAGGACCTAGGCACAGTAGCAACACCAGAGTTATACTCACACATGGATGTTCACAGTAAGGTTTAACCTGACAATAAACATGATTCTTCCCAGTGCCTCTGTAATGTTTTTACTAATTGTCTGAAATTAACCAAGGCTGAGTAACTTTTTTTTTTTTACAAGTCCATGTATAAGTATTTAATGGCTGCCGGATCCAAGCATCACTGATACCTCAGGATCAGTATATGGAACATATTCCAACTGGAGACCCACAGTCAGACTGAGATCATTTAATTGATCTACATCTCGGTGTATATTGTATAGAGCTTTAATAAAAACAAACATAGGTTACTTACAAACATCCATATGAAAGTATCATAAACAGATGAGTATATCACTGCAAAGAGAAGGGACCCATTATAAATATTATATTTTATTATTTTAGACAGAAAGCGTGCATGAGAGAAGATGGGCAGAGAGTGAGAGAGAGAGAGAGAGAGAGAGAGAGAGAAAGGACGCATCTTAAGCAGGCTCCACACTCAGTGAAGAGCCCAACATGGGGCTCAATCCCACGACCCTAGGATCACGGCCTGAGCCAAAATCAAGAGTCAGATGTTCAACCGACTGAGCCAGCCAGGGCCCTTTAAATGATTTTTTGAAAAAGGAATGGTCACTGTAACTACTAATGTTCCAACTTTAGTGAATTAAAGGAAAGTACAATGCTTTGAAAGAATTACTTCTTAAAGCATCTTACAGAAGAATTCTATAGAAGACAATTTGCATTTGTGTTGTCTTTACAGAAGAAATCATTTGTCAGTAAAGGTCAATAAAAAACAATAGGGAGGCTCTTGCCCTCACCTCTTACCCTGGTACGTGCAGAGATTAGAACATTCTAACCACTTAGCTTTAATAATTACTACATACTTTACCTTCTCAGCTATTCAGAATGGCTTTGTTCATGAAAAGTTCTCATGGTTATAAAACATTAAACAAAAAAACCTGTCCAGCGTGATATGTTGTATTTATATTTCTTTTTGTTTGAGGAACTGAAAAAGCTTTACAAACGAGACCTAATAAATCTCTGTAAGGCAGTTGCCCGTGGGAACTCTTCACCACTGAATGGAGACTGGGGACAGGTAAAGGGAGAACAGAGACTGAGAGGAGAAAAAGAGAGTGGACATACACCCACTGTCATCTAAAGTCAACAAAGAAGCACAGGGCTGCACACATTTGTCCTCCGATAGGACTTGTCAATATAAACAACCAGTGCTCGATGCTCCCCATGTGACAGCTGCTACTTCTAGATTTTGCCATCTGTTAACACAGGTGAGCAACAGGGAACAGAACACCAAAAGTGTGGAGGGTAGGGGAGCAGAACAAGGAAGACAAGAAAAAGGGACAAATACAGAGTGCTTCCTGTGCTCAGCAAACTGTGCTGGATGCTGCCACATTTATAATAGGCACTCAGTAAATACTTATTCTCATCCCTAAATTATGCTGTGTTCAATGAACATGAGGTAGAGACTGGCAGACTTTGACATAAATGCTATAATTTATTCTATTTGATTAAGGAAACTGGTTTTGTAGAGAAAAAGTGAATTAGAACTGCTGATCATGAAAGAAAGTAATTTATTTCAGTACTTGGAGACATGAAAGAAAGAGGGGGCACAGTGCTGGGTCAAGGTCGGTTAACATACTGCATATGCATATAGTGATTACACCCAGGTAAGACCCATTCCATTTACAGAAAATATTACGACCAAGAATGAAGAACCCAAAGGACAAGTGAAGTAGCCACTGAAGTGGCCACAGAAGTAGCCACTGGAACAAAGAATAAAAACGATCCACAAATCTTTTCCTTAGTGGAGTGGACTATTGAGGGTAAGGAAGAACTTTTCATAAATGAAGTCATTGTCCTAATTCCTGATTTTGATAGCAGAGCAGAGACTGTGATGTGGCATTAGGGAGACATCTTATGCTTTCTACGCACAAAATTAAACTTGTTCTTAGATCTTTAGAAAAGTCTAAAGAAGTCCTTTGAAAAATTATAGCTTTCACAAGACGGAAGAATTACTCAAATCAACCAAGTCAGGTATAGTATCCCAATGGCCCTGTTGTCACACAGGCCTTGGTGTGAATCCAGCCCTTATCACTTAACCTGGACCTAGGTATGTAATCTCTGACTGTAATCCAGTACTCTCTAGACCCAGGTTTCCTTTTTTATGAAATGAGTAATAATAATTAATAATAATAATAATAATAATAATAATATGTATAATATATACCTCTCAGGACAACTATCATAATGAAGTGAGACAAGGCATGTGGACATTCAGCACAGCATCTGGCAAGTGGTAAGAATTCAATATATATTAGTTTATGCTGGTAGCAATTTTTTAAATCCTGGGATGATAATTTATTAACTGTGATAATTTACCACCTATACCATTTTGAAAAGCATTCTGATGATTTTTAATATAGATAGGATTTTGATATATATATTTAGTTTTTATATCAATCAATATAAAAGTGTGTGTGTATATATATGCATATATATATATATAAATATAAACACATATATATTTATATCAACCCATAATCTACAGGATCTGCTGCTTCTTTTTCTTTTCTGGAATGTATCAAATACTAATACCAATTTTTAAAAAACATTTTTTTAATGTTTAGCTATTTCTGAGACACAGACCACGAGCGGGGGAGGGGAAGAGAGCGAGGGAGACACAGAATCCGAAGCAGGCTTCAGGCTCTGAACTGTCAGCGCACAGAGCCCAATGCGAGGCTCGAACCTGTAAACCATGAGATCATGACTTAAGCTGAAGTCCGACACTTAACCAACTGAGTCATCCAGGTGCCTCTCAAATACTGATACTGGTTAACTTGTTTTTTCATTTCAAAATGTAAGTCATGATTTTTTTTTTAACTCATGCATAAGCTATATTATGTGTTACTTAACTTTTAAGGACAAATTTATATAGTAAAATGTTATTCATCATAGACTTTATTTTAGGTAAAATAGATGCAGTAATGCACGGTTTATTAAAGATTCAGAATATGAGTCCCTAAACTTTGATTCCTCCAATTAAAATGCTACTAGACCAATTATGAGAATACAGAAGTACTGGGGTAATCAAAATAGTGCCCACTATTTCCCAAATCTGCAACCATATTGAAACAGTTATAGAAAAGCACATGGCAATGTAACAATTAAATAATTTAAATAATTGCTGTTGGTAATGGAAAGACTTAGTAATTGCTAAAATGCACATGATGGCTAATTTTAGGAAAGGTAAAAAGCCACTTCTTTGAAAAAAAGATGCAATGTGAAACAGCAAAAAAAAAAAACTATTTTGAAAAAACTTAGATATCCTATCGTTTATACCATATATCAAAATAAGCATCAGGTTGTTTAATGAGCTACCTAGGACTTTCAAATCACAGAGAAACTAGCTAAAATGGACTATCAGATGTTCAAAGGTGCAAGCACTTTCTAAAGTTTGAAAACATATAGACTGTAAATTACAAAGGAAAAGTCCATGAAGAAAAGGTCCAATGGAATCTACCATAAAAGCTTTAGAGTTTTATACAATGGAAATCCCAGTAGAACAGATAGATACCATATATGCATGCAAAAACTAAACAAACAAAAAAAAGAAACCAAATGCCCTAAGAGTGCAATTTGTGAGCCTGTGTGTAGTCCAGATGCATCAGCAAGATATTCCACACTCTGGCTAATGCTACTTATTGGAAAGTGTTCATCATCCACTCTGTTACTCTTGGAAACCTAACTATCTAATCATACATTGTGACTTCTCTTGTTTTTGGTGATAAAGGACTCAAGGGATGAAGAGAAAGGCAAAAACTTTGGCCTCACTTTCATTACCAGGTAAATTATTCCCAGAAAATAGTCAAGAAAAAGAGTAAAAGGGTATGTCTAGAGATTTTCATATCACATTTCATATCACATTATTTTCAAAATACATGTTGACAAAGATGTGGAGAAAAAGGAATCCTTGTGCACTGTTGGTGGGAATGCAAACTGGTGCAGTCACTGTGGAAAACAGTATGGAGGTTCCTCAAAAAACTAAAAATAGAATTGCCATATGATCCAGTAATTCCACTACTGGGTATTTACCCAGAGAGTACAAAAACACTAATTCAAAAAGATATATGCCCCCCTCTGTTTACTGCAGCATTATTTGCAATAGCCAAGATATGGAAGCAACCCAGTGTCCATCCACAGATAAATGGATAAAGAAGATGTAGTATTTATACACAATGGAATATTACTCAGCAATAAAAATGAATGAAGTCTTGCCATTTGCAACAACATGGATGGATCCAGGGGGTATAACTGCAAGAGAAATAAGTTGGTCCAAGAAAGATAAATACCATATGATTTCACTTATATGTGGAATGTAAGAAACAAAACAAATGAACAAAGAAAAAAAGAGACCAAAAAAGACTCTCAACTGTTGAGAATAAACTGATGGCTACCAGAATGGAGGTGGGTGGGGGATGGGTGAAATAAAAGATGGGGATTAAGGAGTGCACTTGTCTTGGGGCACTTAGATGCCTCAGTTGGTTGAGCATCTGACTCTTGATTTTAGCTAACGTCATAATCCCAGAGTCGTGGGATTGAGCTTCACATTGGGATCTGCATTGAGCATGGAGTCTGTTTACAATTCTCTCTTCCTCTACCCCTATTCCTCCCTTGTGTGCTCTCTCTCTCTCTCTCTCTCTGATTTAAAAAAGGAATGCACTTGTCTTGATGAGCACTGAGTAATGCACAAAACTGATGAATCAATATATTGTACACCTGAAACTAACACTGTATGTTAACTATACTGGGATTTAAAATAAAATAAAATAAAATAAAATAAAATAAAATAAAATAAAATAAAATAA
>NW_024412377.1:117143771-117149227 GCF_014898765.1 Herpailurus yagouaroundi | reverse complement strand
AAAATAAAATAAAATAAAATAAAATAAAATAAAATAAAATAAAATAATAAAATGTTCATATCAATGTTATCTAATAATGAAAAACAAAAGAAAATAAAGGAAGGAAGGTAGAAGGGAATAAAAAAAGGAAAGAAAGAAGGAAGTGAGAGAGGGAAGAGATCAAGGGAGGAGGAAGAAAAAAAAAAAAAAAGGAAATGACCTGAATGTCCAAGAAACAAATGGTACATCAATGAAATTAATGGTTAGTTTTAAAGGTAGTTTTGCGGACCACATAGGTAGTTACATGGAGAAAGGTTTCTGCAAACCCTAGTGTAGGGGTGTTCACCCAGCACATATGTGAGTGCCTCCTCAAAGTAAGAGAAAAGAACATTCCAAGAAGAGCACATCTGAGAAACAGAGAGGGGAGCACATGAGGAAGAGACTAGTAGAATTTGACATTAGAAAGGTGTGTGAGGTCATGGGGCGCCTGAGCGGCTCAGTCTGTTGAGCATCCGACTTCGGCTCAGGTCAGGATCTTGTGGTTTGTGAGTTCGGCCCTGCATCGGGCTCTGTGCTGACAGATCAGACCCTGCAACCTGCTTCAAATTCTTTGTCTCCCTCTCTCTCTGCCCCTCCCTTGCTCATACTTTGCCTCTGTCTCTCATAAATAAATAAATGTTAAAAAAAAAACATTTTTTTTTAAACGAAAGGTGTGCAAGGTCAATTTGTAGGACTATATAACTTTGACAAGAAGTTTGTCTTTTTCCATTGTTCTAAAATGAAAGTTGTGGTCTGGTTTATGTTTCAAAGGACTACTCTGTTTTCTGTGAGGAGGGGAGAGAAGCAGGCTATCCCACTAGTGGGTTCTTGAGATTGTTCCAGCAGGAAAATGGTGGCTTCAACTAAGAAGAAATACAGATGGAAAAGTAGGCCAATTTAGGGAATGTTTTGAGGTGAAATAATAGAATTGTTAATAGATCAGATGTGCAGTGTCAGGCAAAGGAATCAAAACCAACTCCATAAATTGGCTTTAAAAATTTAGAAGATATTGGGGCACCTGGGTGGTTCAGTTGCTTAAGTGTCCAACTCTTTTTGGTTTTTTTAATGTTTATTTACTTTTGAGAGAGAAAGACAGAGACAGAATGTGAGCAGGTAAGGGGCAGAGAGAAGGAGACACAGAATCCGAAGCAGGTTCCAGGCTCTGACCTGTCAGCACAGAGTCCAATGTGGGGCTCGAACCCATGAACCAAGAGATCATGACCTGAGCTGAAGTCAGACACTTAACCAACTGAGCCACTCGGGGGCCCCAAGTGTCCAACTCTTGATTTCAGCTCAGGTCATGATCTCACGGTTTGTGAGTTCGGGCCCAGCATTGGGCTTGCTGCTGTCAGCGCAGAGCCTGCTTCAGATCCTCTGTCCCCCTTAAAAATAAATAAACATTTAAAAAAAGTTAGAGGATATTAATGCCATTTACTACAATGGAGACTGGGGAAGGGTGAGTCTGTGCTCAGTGTGACATGCATGTAAGTCAAGAGTTCTACTTTGTCCCTGTTAAGTTTGAAAAACATATAAACACATCAGTGGAGAAGTTAAATAGGTGACTGAATCTGTACTTCGGGGAAGTAGGACTGGAAATGGTGCTGTCATTCTCCAGATGAGAATTTGTAAAATGACCTGGGGGAATGAAGCTAGACAGTTTGAGGAGATCTGGGATGGAGCCTGAACTCAAATACTTAGCAGTAGAAAGTAGAAAAACGGACATGCCACAAGAATAGAGAAGTGAGAGCCTGGGAAATAGGAGAACTAATCAGTGGGTGTAGAGTAATAAAAACCATGAAGGGAAGAGAGGTCAATAGCCTTATCTGAGACATCAAGACACAAAAAGGTCAAGAAAAGTACTAAGCGACCAGAATTTGGCATCTCAGAGGTCATTGGGATTTGACAAATGCAGTCCCAGAAGAGTGATGGGATTTGAAGCCAGTGTAGAGCCAACTAAGGAGAATGTGTGGGGTAGATGTAGGTAGCATTGAGAAACATGTTTCTCGGTGCACCTGGGTGGCTCAGTCAGTTGAATGTTGGATTTCGGCTTAGATCATGATCCCCAGGTTGTGGGATCGAGCCCCAAGTCGGGCTCTGCGATGAGTATGGCGCCTACTTGGGATTCTCTCCCTCTCTCTCTCTCTCTCTCTCTCTCTCCCTCTGCCCCTCTCCCCCACTTTCATGTGCACTCTCTCTCTCTCTAAAAAACAAAAACAAACAAAAAACAGCTCTCCAAAAAAAAAAAGAAAAGAAAAGAAAAGAAAATGCTTTCTCAACAGGTATTGCTGAGGAAGTCAGGATATAATTGGGGCAGTGATTAAAGGGGAAGTTCAGCTGGAAAGAGGAAAGGCAAGAGCATACTAAATGCTGATGTGAGCAATAGAGTTGAGAGGAAGAAATGGATGATTCAGGAGAAAGAGAACACAATTGCAGGAGCAAAGACCTTGAGAAGGGGAGAGGAGCTCTGCTCTGGCCTCAACAGGTTACAGGGACATTCTTCAACTGTGAAAGGTAGGAGACCCACACACATGATAGTGTTGGGAAAATGAATAAAGTTTTACACCAGAAGATGGCTGAAGGGACTAAAACAAGCTCTGGTCGCTAGCTTGGAGACCCCTCTTCCAGGTTCTTCTTGCCCTGTTTGCCGCGCACGCCAAAACCCACCACACATATGGAAGCTGACAACTATAAATTACCCTTCCCCCTTCATTGGGGGCTCAGATCTTTGGAGAAATGGTCTCCTCTGAGCCTGCCGGTGTTAAATAAATTTCAGATCCACCAAGATCTCTGAGTGCCACTTGGTTTTTTTCTGCCAGCTGGTTTTTTTTGCCAGTGTTCCAGCTTGGTTCCCTAACAATAGAACAATTACCTTGCATATGTATTAGGCAGGCCAGAAGCAAATAGAGGTAACTTAAGAGTTAAATAAGGGCACTGGGGCGTAATCTTCTAGTGTCCCTTAGTATCTGTCTTTATAATAAATAGAATTTTCAAAAGAGGTTCTCAAACAAGCTCTTAAATCAAGGTGTTCTTAGCAGTTATACAGCAAGAAAAGAGGTGACAAATATACAGATGTTTCCAATATATGCAAAAACATCTTGCTACTATAATTGACAGTGTGATGCTCTTGTTGATAAACATTGTACACTGTATTAATTCTTCATAGACTTAAAAAAAATTTTTTTAATGTTTATTTTTGACAGAGAGAGAGAAAGAGAGAGAGAGAGAGAGAGAGAGAGAGAGAGAGAGACACACGGGGCATGAGTGGGGGAGGGGCAGAGAGAGGGAGGGAGACACAGAATCTGAAACAGGCTCCAGGCTCTGAGCTTGAGCTGTCAGCACAGAGCCCAACGCGGGGCTCGAAGACCCTGAGATCGTGACCTGAGCCGAAGTCGGACGCTCAACCGACTGAGCCACCCAGGCGCCCCAGTTCTTCATAGACTTAATAAGTGCCTACATAGTCTTACTATGTGCCAGTACTATTTTAAGAATTTTATAAATATTACATTTAACTCCCAAAATAATACCCTTTTAGTATGTAGCATCATGATTCCCATTTCACAGATGAGGCCTCTGAGGCACAAAAAGGTTAAGTAACTTATTTAGAGCCACACAGCTAAGCCAGGGAGCTAAGATTCGGACCCAGGCACTCTGACGCCAGAATCCTTGCCCTGAATCTCTCTGCTGCACCTTAGGTATATTATCTCATTTCATCTTAACA
Organism: Herpailurus yagouaroundi; assembly: GCF_014898765.1. Lineage (NCBI taxonomy): Eukaryota > Metazoa > Chordata > Mammalia > Carnivora > Felidae > Herpailurus > Herpailurus yagouaroundi. Next base: position 117,145,491 of record NW_024412377.1, on the reverse strand, counting down.
TCAAACTTGTAAGAAAACTATATTATCATATATTTAACAGCTAAGAAAAGTGAGACTTTCTATGTTTAGGTAACTTTCTTAAAGTCATACTATTTAAGGGGCTGGGCCAGCATTCTATCTGGATTTTGCCCTCTACAAGTGTGCATTCGTGGTGCTTAACACTAAATTTTAGAAACAGACAAGGTAGGGGCACCTGGGTGGCTCAGTTGGTTAAGCGTACAAATTTGGCTCAGGTCATGATCTCACAGTTAGTGAGTTTGAGCCCTGTGTCGGGCTCTGTGCTGACAGCTCAGACCTGGAGCCTGCTTCAGATTCTGTGTCTCCCCTCTCTCTCTGTTGCTCCACCTCTCATGCTCTGTCTCTCTCTCTTAAAAATAAATATTCAAAAAAATTTTTAAAAAAAGACACAGACAAGGTAAAAAATTTACATTTTCCATCACTCAGAAGTGTTGAATAAATACAACAAGTGGTGTAGAAAGGGATTTTTTTGTTCACAGGCAACAGATTAAATTATAATGATGATGAAGATAATTAAATATTCAATGATATTATATATGTGGGTTCATAAGATACTAGTTTGTGAGCCAAGTAATTTACAATCTATACACATTTTACTCCATATAAAAGCCACTTTTAAAACATGGGATTAAAATATACATGTTTATATGAATATTTCAGAAATAATTCATGTTCATCAGGAAAAACAGACAAGCAAAGAAAAAAGGAAGGAAGGAAGGAAGGAAGGAAGGAAGGAAGGAAGGAAGGAAAGGAGGCTGAGAGGAAAGAAGAAAGAAAACTGTATTTAGAAAGGATATGAAGGTTTGTTGTATATATTTCCAGACATTGTACACATATACACATGCACATGCACAGAGATAAATTCACTTTATACAAATAGGATCACACAATATGTGTTTTTCAGTAACTTACTTTCCTAACTAAAATCATACTGGGAGCATTGTCTTTATCAATAAACATGATAAAAATCACTATTTTTTATGACTGCATTATATTCCATTGTTAGAGTACACACTAATTCATATAATTTTCTTGTACTATTGGGCAATTACACTGTGAACCAATTTGCTAGGGATATAATAACAAAATATCACAGAGTGGGTGGCTTACATAACAGAAGCCTATTTTCTCACAATTCTGAAGACTGCAAGTCCAAGATCAAAGTGCCAGCAAAACTGGTTTCTGGTGAGACCTGCCTTCTTGGTTTGCAGGTAAACGCCCTTCTGATGTCCTCACATGGCCTTTCCTCTTTGTGTACACATTCCTCGTGTCCCTTCTTCTTCTTATAGGACACCACTCATTTTGGGTTAGGGTCCCACGCTTATGACTTCACTGAAGCCTAATTATCTCCCAAATGGCCTTAACTCCAAATACATCCCATTAGGGATTAGGGCTTCAACATATAGATATGAGGAAAACACGATTCAGTCTGTAATAGGTTATTTCCAATTTTTTGGTAGCATAAGTCATACTGATGACAAATGATAAAGTGAGCTTTATCCAATTATTTCCCTAGGATATAATCCTAACAGCATAATTGCTAGGTCAAAGGGTATGTCATTTAAGGCTTCTGATATTAACTGCCAACTTGTTTTCTGGAAATGTTTCCCCCTGTGAACTCTTGCCAGTAGTATATCAGGATAAAAACACAACTATTTTATTTTATTTTATTTTATTTTATTTTATTTTATTTTATTTTATT
>NW_024412377.1:117141793-117143761 GCF_014898765.1 Herpailurus yagouaroundi | reverse complement strand
TTTTATTTTATTTTATTTTATTTTATTTTATTTTATTTTATTTTATTATTTTATTTTAGAGAAAGAGTATGCACATGTATGTGGGGTGGGTGGGAGGGGAGGGGCAGGGGGAGAGGGAGAGAGAAAATATTAACCAGGCTCCACGCCGAGTGCGAGCCCAATGTGGTACTCGATCTCATAACACTGAGATCGTGACCTGAGTCGAAATCAAGAGTCGGCTGCTTAACCGAATGAGCCACCCCAGGCACTCCAAAACACAACCATTTTGAAGAATAATATATGTGTGTAAAAATCTCTAGCCCTGAACTAAATCTTAGCTCTGTCCATCATCTCTTGACTCTCTATGACAAGTGACCCCAGACTACCACTGGCAGCCATTGGTTTGTTCCTGCAGTCCCATCTGAATCTGGGGAGTGTAGGAAAACTTCATGAAGACAGAGAGACAGAACAGCCTGGCTTGGTGCATTCGGACAGCTTCCTTTAGTATCTTTGGTGTTTGTTTCAAATTACTCCCTTCACTTCTTCATGTTGCATTAATGGGAAGATGAAACCCAGTTGTTCTCACTGACACACAGTGAGGAACACAGTGAGACAGAAGAGGTGTGGGAAAGTGGTGGTTAATTTGGGAGAAGCTCGGAGACTGTCTTAGTCTTTCTTCCTGCTAAGCTAACACAGTTGAAGGGGAGCCTTTCCATTTTCCGCATTCTCTATGTAAATATTCTGTTCTGCTGTCTCCTGTTGGGCTCAGGTTACAATAGGCTTCTGAATATCCTAGAGGCACCGCAGGGAATGAAGTTTGGAATCACTGCCTCCTCTTCATTGCCTTTTGTCTCTGGAGCCTGGAGCCTCCACAACTGGGAGAATATTTTAGTTTAGAGGCAGAAAACAATCTCAAAATGAAATAGAGAGAAGTACGTTCTTGCACGCAGGGAATAGAGAGGGCTTATTCATGTATCCGTGTCTTTTTTTTTTTTTTTTAATTTTTTTTTTTCAACGTTTATTTATTTTTGGGACAGAGAGAGACAGAGCATGAACGGGGGAGGGGCAGAGAGAGAGGGAGACACAGAATCGGAAACAGGCTCCAGGCTCTGGGCCATCAGCTCAGAGCCTGACGCGGGGCTCGAACTCACGGACCGCGAGATCATGACCTGGCTGAAGTCGGATGCTTAACCGACTACGCCACCCAGGCGCCCCTATCCGTGTCTTTAACATGGTTCCTGGGCTAGAAGAGCAGTTATTGAATTGGGCACTTTGAGGTTGAATGTAGTTTTGGTGAGTGGCAAAAATACCACAGGAGAGGGGAAGAAAAACTTGACAGGAACAGGAAAGGCCATTTAAAAGCAAGTAACCAAAAGTTGACTTCACTTAATGCTTCTACCATTACATTTTACCTCACTTATGTCAAACAAAGCAAGAGCATGGGAAAGTAGAATATTAAATAAAATTATGTGACCTACCACATAAAATGACTTGTTGTCAGTCAGACAATATGGTAGAATGGAAAACGTTTAGAGACACAGAGGCAGACAGCTCTAAGAAAGTAAACCTCTCTCAGGTTCACTCATGCCAGGACATAGGCAGCTATTAACACCAACTGAACAGAGTACTATATCAGGTATAAGCGATACGACGTGCAAAACACCCAGCATGGTATATGCCATACAGGATTCTCTCATAAAACAGAGGTTTTTCTCTACTTGTGAGAGAATTTCCTCCACTGTAAATTCTCCAAGAGCCTTTCAATCTAGACGTGCAGACAGAATTAGAACATTTGAAACAAGGAGAACAATTATGTGCTGAACAGTGTGGTAGTGATCGCAAGCACGACAGGAATTTAGACAAGGGGAGACGTGAGTGCAACAGAGTACACTGCCAGGGGAAGATTTGCCTAATTATTGGGTCTCACACACTGGGTGTCTGCACTAAGTCAGAGAGAAGCGAACTGAGGAAAGAGGACACTGAAAGCGG
>NW_024412377.1:117087525-117141393 GCF_014898765.1 Herpailurus yagouaroundi | reverse complement strand
ATAAATGGTAGGGAATTGAATACAATTAAGCAAAAGAGACAAATGAAACTAGGGAACTGGCTTATAATTTATGAAAAGAGCAAGGCTCATAATGGACACATTTAAAAAATAACTAGAATGACAAAGAAGAATTACAGTATGAGTATGTACTGAATAGATACTAATAGATGGCAATAATGGTTTATCAGAATTCATTTTGTAAATTATAAGAAAAAGATCTGCAAATACAAACCAATTGGTCACATTTTCAAAAAAAGAGAAATGACCTCAATATTAATTTGTATAAGTATTAGCTCATGAAATATCAAGAAAGCTCTTTATTTAAAAAAAATTTTTTTAACACGTATTTATTCTTGAGAGAGAGACAGAGCATGAGTGGGGGGAGGGCAGAGAAAGAGGGAGACACAGAATCCGAAGCAGGCCCCAGGCTCCATGCCATCAGCACAGAGCCCAACTCAGGGCTCAAACTCACAAACCGCGAGATCATGAGCTAAGTTGAAGTTGGATTCTTAACCACGTGAGCCACCCAGGCGCCCCAAAACCTCTTTAAGTGACAGTAATGACATAATCACTTTACTTTGCTTGACATGATTTTGGGACTTTTCCTTCAGTATCACTGCACTTTGATACTGGCAGGACAGTGCTACTGGTCTTCATTTGTCTTATCTAATTCCCAGGTCTTTCATTTCCTGCATTTACTTCTGGCTGATAATTATTTTAATTCACATTTTTCAAAAAGGAACAGTGAAATCATTCACCTTAATAGTGAAGAATATGAGCCCTGACTTTCACCTACTTAATAGCCATAAGGAACTTTCTAAAAATGTTCAGGTAAAAGCAACTTTAAAAGTTCTTTTTGGGGATGCCTGGCTGCTTCTGTTGGTAGAGCATGTGACTACCACCGCATGGAGCCTACTTTGAAAAACTAATAAATAAAAGCTCTTGGGGCACGTGGGTGGCTCAGTTGGTTGAATGTCTGACTCTTGATTTAGGCTCAGGTCATGATCTCATGGTTCATGGGTCATGGGTTCAAGCCCCGCATCAGGCTCTGGGTGGACAATGTGGAGCCTGCTTTGGATTCTCTCCCTCTCTCTGCCCCTCCCCCCCCATTCTCTCTCTCAAAATAAATAAATAAACATTAAAAATATATTAAAAACCTTTTTGGTGTGCTTCTTTTCTTATTAACCAAGTAATGTATGTTCATTGGGAAAAACCTAGAAAACCTTCATCAACAAAAAATAAAAAGTAAATTCACCCATATTACTACCACTTAGTATTTTTTGTATTTTTATATTTCCTTGAGGACTTTTTCTCCATACATATATGAACATATTTTTCAGAGACACAGTGCTGTTATGTCTACATGTTTACTGAATGTATTCTAAACATCTTTCCAGGTCATTCACAAAAATTGTTTAATCTGTAACTGTTTAAAACATTGAAAACACATGCCCTCCACAATGTTCTTTCACTAGTCTTCACTACATCCCAACCAGTCGAGGCCATTTTATGCAGTATTACAAACTTCAAGGTTAAATCAAGATGTGTTTCTGTGCCATCTGCAATCCCCTCACCCCTTCCTGCATTCTGATTTACCCTTAGGATTCGGTTTCCCCCTTCTCTCCTTCTTCCTCCTACCTCACTTCCCTTGAGGGGATTGTAGGCTAATGGGGGAAATAAGTCAGGTCCATAAATAATTGTAATCACTGCCAGAGGCAAATAAAAGGGCAAATAGAAGGCCTTCCGATCTCAGAAGATTCCTTCAACCAGGTTGCAAACACGCCTACACACACACCTGACAACGAAGGATTTAGAAAACCCTTCTGGACTTGACTTATTTTTTTCTCCTTTCAAGGGGAACAACAAGGAAAAAAAAAAAAAGGAGGTGATGTCCTTTCTCTGTCTTTTTACAGTTGGGAAAAAAAAACAAAAACTACTAACAGTCAGGATGCCTGTTTGCGTCACACAGCTAGTTGGTAGCTGAACAGAGAGATTAGACTCAAGATTTCTGAATCCCAGGTTTGTGCTTTCACAATAGCACAATGGTTCACCCTAAAAAGTACCTAGAAAATGCTCCCATAGCAAGACTGTGAGTAAAGAATACTTGCCAAGTCAAGGGATTCTTTTTGTTTTGTTTTGTTTTTTGTTTTTACAACAGCAAAACATGTCTTGAGAAATGGAAGGGAATGAAAAAGATAATCCTTTCATTTGATTTTTTTCTTTCAAATAGAGCTATATTCATACCTTGATTAAAATATCACACAAATGCAAATTGGCTTCCAACATGCCGCCCCCCCCCAAAAGAAATATCTAGAAAGTGATTTTCTGAATGTGCAAGAGCAAATAATTTTTTTAACTTTTTTTAATGTTTACTTTTTTTTTTTTAATATATGAAATTTATTGTCAAATTGGTTTCCATACAACACCCAATTGCAAGAGCATATCATTTTGCACGACAGAGAATGTTCCTGCCTTGGGGGTCTACTTACCACACTCATAATGTTGAAAGAGACCTTAAATATAATCTAATATAACCCTTTAAATAAACTAGAAACCTTCTCAATAATACCTCTGTCAATAAGTCATTCACCTTATGCTTGAACATTAGCAATTAATGCATGCAGCATCTGGCTGAAATCAAGAAAAAGTAAACACAGTGCCTTTATGTACTGGACTAATTAGTCCAGCAGCATACCAAATTATATGTCTTTTTAGCTGTATGGCTTAGATTTAATGAGTTGTTTGCTAAATTAAATGTCAACATCTTTCTGTTAACACTCATACACATACACACACACTTGTACACCATGAAAGAGGAAAATAATCAAAAGTCAATATTACTGTATTATCTTGGGAAGCAATGATATGACACATGACTGACAGAAAACATGATAGGCAGTCACAGACTCATAAACATACAGGTTTCTGGCTAGAATAGTCCTTCTTGTACATAATCTATCCCAAGACTTTCCTTTTACTTAAAGGGAAATCAAGAGTTTAAGAGATTTTCCAGGGTTTTATAGGTTTCTGCCTCAGTGGCATTTGACAACACACACAGAGGAAGGGAATTTATAGATTATTTAATATGGAGGTTGTAGTAGTAATAATCATAGTTCAAAAAAGGAAAAACACCAAAGTGAAGGCAGGCAAATCAGGATCAATACTCTCATCAAATACTCAATGACCTTTTCCCTCTGGATTTATATTTTTCCTTATTGTTTAGGTTGCTTTTTATGCATTAAATACAGAAAAAAAATAATGAAAGAGTCCCTTAACTGTAACTGGAATCAATGTATCTAACATGTTTTCCAATACTTACTGTTTATATCGCCTCATTAGATTAACATACTAGGAAGGGTTCAAAAAGGAAAAAAAAAAAAAAACTTTAGAAAGCCATTCATAATTTTCTCTTCAGGATTTAACAGTTATTCCTTACTTAAGTCTTACAGTGTGTTTTCTAATACATCCCAAGTGATAAAGCTTCAATTATGCTGAAATTCAGAGCCCAGGAAAACAAACAAAAACATTTGCTGCAAAGTGCTTTATGTGGATTTGTTTTGCTTTATTTTGAAAATCCATATTCTCATTATTCTCTGAAAACGAAGGCCAGTAGTGGCTTGATTTCATGTCACTGTAACATTCTTTTTTAACTTTAAGAAAAAGGCAGATTATGATGCCCCCTCCCCCATCCCCCACTTCCAGGTACAGAAACTCAATCTTCATGAATTTACTGTCTTTCTTCATTCGTGTTCCTTGATTGATGTTGTTAACCAAGTTTTCCTGTATACATGTTCACGTTTGATAATGTGAACATTTGCAAATGTTCTTATGTTCTGATAAAGGTCACAGGGTCTCTTGGCATGATATGATTTGATTCGATTTGATTTTTCTCTATTTATTTTTTCTGTATTTTGCCCTTGTAATTTTTAATTTGTCTCTTAATTCTTAGTTTACTTATCATCTCTGCTTTAAGTTATTCGCATTGCACCTTATGTTATGAGGCTTTTCGCTTGTGTCCTCAAATATTAACCTTAAAGCAAATATTTTCAATAACAATGAAGACAGATGAAAATATGAAAAAATAAAAATCTCTACACAAATCTTTTTCTTCTAACTGTAATCCTCTCTCTTATGTCCTATTTTATTTTTTTTTTAATTTTTTTTTCAACGTTTATTTATTTTTGGGACAGAGAGAGAGCATGAACGGGGGAGGGGCAGAGAGAGAGGGAGACACAGAATCGGAAACAGGCTCCAGGCTCTGAGCCATCAGCCCAGAGCCCGACGTGGGGCTCGAACTCACGGACCGCGAGATCATGACCTGGCTAAAGTCGGACGCTTAACCGACTGCACCACCCAGGCGCCCCTCTTATGTCCTATTTTAAAAATTAGTAGTCTGTCCCCACTTTCTCCATATATTTACCAGTTGATCTTTTACTTCCTTTGCTCTAATCTCATAGAATTATTCTCCAGAGTTTAGAGATTTTAAGGTAACAATGACCTTCTAAAGGATGAATTCAAGGAGAATTTGGTAGTCATAATTCTTCTCCAGGTCTCTAATACCTTTGATCATACAGGATTTTCTTTCTTTCCAAAAATGATCTGCTTCAAAGATTTCTAAGTTTCTAAAGTGATCTGGTTTTCCTACCCACTTTCTTTTTTTTTTTTATCTTTTGCTGCTTGCCCCAAATATGGAATCTACAAGTGACCCTCAAATATATGTTATCTATCAAAATTCTTTGAGAGATCTCAACCCACAAAACCTGCCTTTACAATGCCTGCCCTAAATCCTAAGCAGGTTCTGTGGCATTTTTTTGTATCTCACCATTTGTATAAAAACCATTGTTGGGACATCCTTGAAACCCTGAGACATAATGAATATGAAACAAATGTAGGTATAGTCAAATGACTAAATTCTTGGCATGATTTTAGTGTCTAAGTGCTTACTGCTTTGCTATACCTTTAAGAATGAATCTTACTCATCTTTGTAGATTTCCCACTCTCTACTCCTCCACACATACCTGTAACTTAGAGAACCCATCATAGGTGTTAGAATTATCTTCAAACTTAATTTTTTCTTTGTATTAAAATCAGGACCACAAATTGAAAGACTACTCATTTGCATTTGGTATGAAGAAAATATTAAACTTCTGTTTTAATTCAAAATGTTCAAATATACTCCTGGTTTTTCAATGAACAGGTTTCGCAGGTGATGTCAGAAAGAAAACTAGATAACCTTTGGTTAATAATTCACATAAGGAAAAGATATTTGAGTTATCTTAGGATTCATCACTGAGATGGGTTTGGTCAGATAAAATTAAAATACACAATCTAAGGTACAGTACTGCAGTGTGTAGCATACGACAGGAAGTAGGCACTACAAAATCATTCACATTCTGTTTTTATTTCTTCAGGAAAACAAAATTCAATTTAGCTTAAGTAAGACTCCGTATCTTGATGGCAAAGGTTAAAGTATTCAAATTTTTTTTCAGGCCATGTCCTCTGGTAGCTGAATGGGAAAGCCATACCATCAATATATACTTTTATTTTTTTGGCTAGACACAGTGCACTTTATTGATGATGCATGACAAGTTAGGGCCCTCTAAGCCCCTCCCCTTTAGAAACTGTGGATAGAAACTGCGTGGAGGCTAGGAGATTCACAGTGTGTTGGAAGAAGAGTTGGGGCAAGGACTTTCCACCAATTGAGGACCTTTGTCTTCCCCTTGTTCTCTTGCTGGGGCTGGTAGTCCAGGAGTCTCTTATTCCTTGAAGGCCATGTGGACCATAAGGTCTGCCACCCTGTTGCTCTAGCCAAATTCACTATCTTACCAGAAAACGAGCTTGAAAAAGTAGTCACTGAGGGCAATGCCAGACGAGCAATGAAAGTGGAAGAGTGGGTGTCACTGTTAAAGTTGCAGGAGACAACCTGGTCTTCAGTGAAGCCCAGGATGCCCTTGAAGGAGCCCTCCAGTGCTGCTTCACCACTTTCTTGATGTCATTGTATTTGGTAGCTTTCTCCAGGCAGCAGGCCAGATCCATGACTGACACACTGGGTGTGGGGGCCCGGAAGGCCATACCAGTGGGCTTCCCATTTAGCTCAGGGATGACTTTGCCCACAGCCTTGACAGCACCAGAGAAGCAAAGATGATACTCTGGTCATCACTTCAGCCATCACATACTATCATGATATTAGCCACGTTTTATGGTTAATGCTTTGGCTGTCTTCCCTACTATTCTATAAGCCTTTTGAGAATAGGACCTTGATCTTTATCCCATATACCTAATATAAAGACAAGTACTTAGAGTGGTGCCTGGGGGGCTTGGTTGGTTGAATGCCCGACTCTTGATTTGGGCTCAGGTCATGATCTCATGGTTGTGGGATTGAATCCCATGTTGGGCTCCATGCTGAGTGTGGAGCCTACTTGAGATTCTCTCTCTCCCTCTCTCTGCCCATCCCTTGCTTGTGCTCTCACTCTCAAAATAAATAAACATTAAAAAAAAAAGACTAGTTAGAAACTATTCAGTCAACCATCTGTTAGTTGATCATCTCTCTCTCTCTTAGATTCAACTAAAAAGGCAAGAAGATACAACAGTACCTACCTCAAGGTGTCACACTTGTCAAGTGTTCAAAACTTCACCCAGCACACAGCAGGTGCTATTTCAGTACTTCCCTACTGTACAGCTTTGGAGGTGTCTTTCACATAGTCCTCCCCAGAGCTGTGCAACTCCAGACCTCATCCTCAAAGTGGGAACAACCACCATCCTCCTCATCAGGCCCCCAAACAGAAAGACTTCACTTCATCTAAACTGCAGAAAGAGCAGCAAAAGTGTAAGCAGGTCCTTCGTGTTGGGGATAACTGTGCCTGCCTCCTCAAGGGAAAATGGGAAATTTTTTTAAAACTGGGTATGGATTTTTGTCCTCTCATCCAATAATCCTTGTTAGGTTTTCAATAAGAATGAATTATGACTGAATCACATGGAGTTAAGCTTGGAGTTCTGTCCTATTAATACTGAATGCAGTAACTACTGTGAACTAAAACCACTCAAGGCTGTGACAATAAGATGATGAATATCCAAGTGAAAGCTGAAAATTTTAGTTAGTTTTTTTTTTTAAATAGGTATTTGGCACACAGAGTATCAATTTTATCAGTTACATCATTGGATTTTCAAACTATCTTGTGACAGAATCTTCTTCTCAAAATTTTAGTAGGAGGACATGCAATGAGTCTTTTGTGTGAAGAGCCTGTATGCTGTCCTCTTAGCCATTTCCTTCTCTCTATGGCTCACCGGGAACACACTGTGTACACCAGTGTGGAATCTTTCACCCAAGCACAACAAACCTTCTATCTTCCAGAAGACCTGCAGAGTCACTTCAGATACTTAAATATCAGGTTTATGGATGATTTACCAATTCTGATGACAAAATCTGTCATTTAAAAATATATTCACATTTTGCTAATTAAATACATAAAATACATTTTAGCAAATTTGGAAATCATAAAAAAAACCCAAAAACTCAATGAAGAAATTTTTCACAAAGTCACCACCCAGAATTAGTTCTTGTTAATATTTTGAGTTATGCTATTTTGGTCTTTTTAAAAACATATATATGTTTGTGTAATTTTTTCTCTTTTCACAAAGTTGAGATTAAATTCCATCTTTTGATTTTTGAGCTTTTACCTTAAAAGACATACCTTACATATTGTCCTGTGTTACTAAACCTTTTTCTACAATATAAACCTTTTTTGAAGGGTCTCACTGTATTCCACAGGTGTGACAGGTCACAATTATTTTATCATACATCTCTGATCTATACAGAGATAGATAAATCAAGTTTCAGTGTTTTCTCACCCAAAAATATCCTTGTCAAAACTCCCGCTATTCACTATAAGCAAAAATTGAAACGAAAAAAGTCTTAAGTTGCATGAATTTTGTTCCACGGAAACTATAAGAGCACAGAAACTGTATTGTTCACAACATTAAGTGCTAGGATTTGTGCTGCTCAGTCTGTTTTGCACTTGGGGATTTTTTTCAGAGATGACATTTCTGTAAAACTGCTCTCTGAATCTCTTTAGAGAAAAAGAAAATGTTCATAGTTTACAGAACTGTGGAAAACACAGCATAAGATGTTTTCCTGCTTCTTTATTACTTGAAAAAAAGTAGGAAGAAAACCTAGGTAGTTTTCTGTTATTAAAATATATTAAATGATATTTAAAACTTTGCTTTAAAAAGAGAACCCCTGATTATATTGTACAAATACACATAACTCATGCATCATCAAGTAGTTACTTAAACACAGACTCTCCAAAAGGTTTACAATAGAACTGGGATTCATTCAGACCCTTCCTTGTTTTCTTTCTTCTCTGAGGAAACTGGTTATATGGGCCTTGCTCTTGAATGTACATTTTCACACATTGCCGCTATCCTTTCTTTAGCAAGAAGTGGGTCTTGATTAATGTTGAACAATAATAATAACATTAAAAACGTATCTGCCTTTCTCTTCATTTACTTTAATTTTCAGGAGCACAATCAAATTTTTGTTACAAAAGGGAAGTAATTAGCATATTAGTTAAGAACGACTTGGGAGTCCAGAGCACTTGATTTCAGAGTTTGCTTCCATCGCTCACAGATAATCTGGAGAAAGTATTACGTTGCTTTACCTCCATAAACCCTAGTTTCATCATGCATAAAATAAGAATACTACTACCTTCTTCAAAGTGTGCTGGTACAAGGTATGCAATGACCTCAGTGCAATGCTTGGCATCTAGACAAAGTAGTAAAACAAAACCCAACAGCAACAACTGACATGAACGTCGAATATGTTTTGACTGCATTTTTTTAGACATTTTTAAACCTAAATTTAGTCTAAAGAGTAGATTGATATACCTCAATAATCTCTATTTATTAATGGAAGCATTATTACATTTGGCTCATCAAATGAAAGATACACCTCAGCAGGGGAAAGATAGGATTCAATACTGATTCAAAACCATCCTCATCAGCATATGCATCAATAGTTTAGGCTTAAAAAAAGTAGGCTAGGTTTGTTAGCTAGAAGCCATGGAGGTCACCTCATAAAGACAGAGACTTGGGCTGGTGACCACGGTGCTGGCTATACGTTCCATATAAGTGTTACATGTGCTACCATTCTATTAAATTTGGCCTTTTTTCCTTGTGAAAACAGAGGTTCCTTTTGGACAGGGATCAAAGCTCTTGTTTATCTAGTTGTTCCCATATACAGACATACACACCTAGATTATACGTGAAAAGAAGGAGCTGGGAGGAAGAACCAAAAGACTTAACTTACCTTAGCACCTGACTTAAGGCTTAGAGGCCAGTTCAGATCATGTCATAAGTTTTTGGCCCTGATCCACATCACTGATGGATTGTTTGATTGTTTGGGGCAGGATCTTATAGAAAAACAATGTTTAAGTAAAGAAATCTAGATTTAAGTTCCGTACCTTTCAATTAGTAGTTAGGTGATGGTAACTAAACACAGGTAGACACTCTGAACTTTACTCTGAGGATGATTATAAACAACACAACATAATGTAAAATAATACAATATAACATACCATATGTGAGACTTTATCAAAAGTTCTTTATAACTTGTATTAAGTTATTAAAGTATTAAATACAAATCAATTGTGAAAAAATGTCTTAGCTTACTAATTATAAAAAAGATAAATAATTGATGGGGCATAAAAAGAAACACTTGAAGTTGCAAATTATCATTGTGTCATTGTGATTACCCCAAAAACAGATCAACAGCTTAAAGTTCATGCAGACAGTTCATTTTTATCAAATTCTTATCTGCTGGGTCATTCTTTATCTTCAATTTCAGCTTTTATATTAATGAAATCTGGATGTTTCCCTGAAGAACAAAATCCATGTTTTACTGGGAAATAACATGGAGTAATGAAATGAAAATGGGCCAAACGGGAGTTAAGACCCCAATTGTCTCAAGTGCAAAAGAGTTAAATCAAATGAGTTGAGGGGACAGAAGGGGGGCGGTCAATGCAGCACACACACACTGCAGAGCACGGTACCCACCCAGAAGAGTGCCCATTAGCAAACTCATATGTTTGCCATGAGGGGATGTGGGCCTAGTGAGGCCAGATTTTCTCATTTGCTAAGAAGAAGCAGATACTCAGGTGTGTTATAAAATGTCAAAATTATAGGGGTGCCTGGGTGGCTCATTCAGTTAAGTGTCCAACTTCGGCTCAGGTCATGATCTCGCAGTCCATGAGTTTCAAGCTCCATGTCAGGCTCTGTGCTGAATGCTCAGAGCCTGGAGCCTGCTTCAGAGTCTGTGTCTTCCTCTCTCTATGTCCCTCCCCCACTTGTGCTCTCTCTTTCTCTCTCAAAAATAAATAAACATTTAAAAAAATTTTTAATGTTAAAATTATAAAATTTGGGGATAAAAGTGTGTCTTAAAAACCTCTGTGCTGGAGGCATAGACAGTTGTTTACAAACACTTAACACACGTTTACAAACACTTCCCTGAGCTGGGTCTACTCCACAAGGCTCCAGATTTGAACTACTGTGCTAAAAAATTGGATAAATCTTGCTTCAATCTCAGCTCTAAACTCACTAACCGAACGGCTTTAAGAAATTTAACCTCGCCAAGCTCCATTTTCCTCTTGCAAAGTGGGAAGAACAATGTCTCTGTTGTGAGGATTGCAAAAACGGACATGGATGAAAACAGTCTAGTAGATACAGAATAGGTACTCAAAGAATATTGCTGCTTTTCTTTTTGCGGATGACTTAGAGAAAATAAGTTGTTCTATTTTCTTCTTTTCATACTTGTTATACTCAGAGCATGTCAGATATCCTTGTTATTAAGAGGGTCAGGATTATCCCATTCATTGTTGGAATAAATTGTTTTACTTGAATTATAAATAAAATTGTAAATGATGGATGTCCCTAATTCTTGTAAAGAATAGAGACAAGTCAGCATCAAGTCTGAAAATTTTGCAGATTGACTCAAGAGAGAGTGCTTCTTTGCAAAATGACAATCTCCTAAACAAAATGCTTTTCCACTATTTCATCAGCTACTCTCTGTCATAAAGATCCTTTTGTTAGTCAAACAGCATTTAAGGACATCAAGAATGTAGTAAGTGATGATACCATTTGAACTAAGAATGGATCAATTCTGCTTAGATTACAGCTAACAATACAGCCAAAGGTCGATGTTTCAAAGCAAAACGATTATATAAAACAAATTTAGACAGTTAATATTTTCCAACTATACAAATGTTATTGGAAGTTCAGTAAGAGATGACCAGTGACTGACTAGAAATATTAATCTTATTTCTTTACTACCTTTCAGGGGCCCAGGATGAACCATTTAGGTTTGATTTCAAAAAGTAAAAACAATATGAAAAGAAAAAAATATATAAAATCACATATTAAATGAGATGGGACAGTATGTGTAGTCAAACCTGTTCAGACAAGAGCATTAGTATGAATCAGGCATCTTTAAGCATACATTTAGAGATTGGGTTCATTCAAATCTATGGGGGATAAAAGCCTAACAGTCACACAGTGGTGAAGAAATCAATTTCCTTTATAGCAGGCTATTTTCCTTTTTCTTGTTTCAGAGCATAGCACTGCACCCTGTGGATCCCCAAATGTGGATAACCTACCTAAGAGAACAAGATGGCCAAACTGTTCCTTCTATGAAAAAGTAACTAGGGTAAGAGGTTCCTTGCTACTTCATTTTTTAAAAGCTAGGGTTTATTTTTAATGATGGCCGATGTTTTAAGCATCTGGCTCAAAACACTGTAAATGTGAGAATTGCCTGGGTGGCTCAGTTGGTTAAGCATCTGACTCTTGATTTTGACTCAGATCATGATCTCACAGTTTCATGAGTTCAAGCCCCGTGTCTGGCTCTGAACTGACAGTGTAGAGCCTGCCTGAGATTCTCTCTCTCTCTGCCCCTCCCCTGCTTACCCTCTCTCTTTCTCAAAAATAAATAAATTAAAAATTTTTTTAAAACACTATAAATTCTAAACTTTGTAGATGCTTTTATTCAATGCAGTGTTTTAAAAATAAAAGTAAATCATAATTCAAATGTTTTCCTTAATAAATCAAAATCATCTATTTTCTAAAATATAAAATTTATCTCATGGTTCAATACACTTAAATTCCTCGTCAAGAGGTAAGAGAGACAAAGAATGAACCAGTGAGGTAAGAGTAATTCTTTCCCCTGGATCTAGGTAACTGGAGCAGAGCAGATGATGGAGAAACCCCAATAATTCCAGAGTACCCATCTTCATAATCTGAATTATCTAGGAAATTCATAAGAAAGCACATTTGGGATCTAGAGTATCTGCAAAACACCCAACTCCTTCTCTCTGTCTTGTCAGTGCTGATAAACAGAATTTTGAGAATTCTCATGAGAATTCAGGGTGTTCATTTTTGTACCACCTCCAGGTTGGTGATTGTTATATAAAAAATTATTGTCAGTTGTCTAATGGGTTTTTTGGTAGAATGACCATGTCATGGATTTTAAAAAATTTTTTAATGTTTATTTATTTTTGAGAGAGAGAGAGACAGAGCATGAGCAGGCGAGGGGAAAAGAGAGGAGGAGACACAGAATCCAAAGCAGGCTCCAGGCTATGAGCTGTCAGCACAGAGCCTGATGTGGGGCTTGAACTCATGAACTGTAAGATCATAAGTGAGCTAAAGTCAGACACTCAATCGAGACACCCAGGCGCCCCACCATATTGCGGATTTTTAAGAATGGTACTCATTTAAAGTATTTTTTCTAGTTGTTTTCCTCAGTATGTTCTCATTTAAAAAGAAAAAGGCTTTTGTTCTGGAAAATATGTTCAAAGTAGGTATATCTGACCTATGAGTAGTTTATGGGAGACATAATGTGGATCAGTAATGATTACAGAGTACGAGCTCAGTTTATTTTTGGAAGGTAACCTCTCTCCATGAAATGCTGCACAGGAAAGAACCAGATAAGGAATGCGGGAAAGAAATATTTGCTTGGTTTACATTTTCATTGTAGTTATACTGGTAGCATTTTCCAGGGGAATATTTCCAGTGTGGAACAGAAGTCATGAGGAAAATATCACCCTTTTTCTTTGGCACATGCTTGCAAAGTTTTTTTATTTTTTTTATTTTTTTTCAATGTTTTTATTTATTTTTGGGACAGAGAGAGACAGAGCATGAACGGGGGAGGGGCAGAGAGAGAGGGAGACACAGAATCGGAAACAGGCTCCAGGCTCTGAGCCATCAGCCCAGAGCCCGACGCGGGGCTCGAACTCACGGACCGCGAGATCGTGACCTGGCTGAAGTTGGATGCTTAACCGACTGCACCACCCAGGCGCCCCGCAAAGTTTTTTTAGAGTCCCAGTGATTTCAGCAAATTTCCTCCTTGAAAATAATACCAGGGACTTGTTTTCTGACAGAGATTGTCAACTAAACTTAGTCAGACTCTTGGTTTTCTAAGTATATTTTTGCTGCAGTAGGCTCCGGAATTTCAAGCACTGCAGTAAATGATCTTGATTTAGATGTCAAGCAAAGAAAGGGAACAAAGACTTCTACCTCATCCTTAAGTTCCAGAATTTCCATGAAGGCAAGATGCCACCTTAATTTATCTTTTCAGTAAGGATATTACTTCCATTTCTGTTTAGTCTTAATTTCTGGATACAGATATGAAGGGATGATTTGTTTATGATTAGCGAATTTAGTAGAGTGGATTTCCAGAATAGCAAAATAGCTGAGTGTGGATCATGTAATTTGATGCTAATAATAATTAAATTATTAATTTATTTTAATAAATTACAATGAATCCAAAGGTATTTGCCTACTGGTGTCATCATTTCTGACTTGCAATTCAGTTTTGAAAGGAAATAAAAGGAGCCACAGAAATGTTCACGGCTTTTCTTTTTGATGTCATAGCATGTAGTGAACAACTCTTAATTACAGATTTTTAAAGCATTGTGGTTTATTGCCTTTAATGATTTGGTTTTCCTTTATCGAAACCTTAAAATCCTGAGAATATCACAAAAAAGAATACAATCCACTTTGTTTTTGCACCAAAATAAAAGAATGATAATCACAGCTATTCCACAATCTTTTTTTTAAAGTTTATTTATTTTTGAGAGACCATGCACGTATGCGCACACGCAAGTGGGAGAGGGGCAGAAAGTGAGAGGGACAGAGGATTTGAAGCCAGTTCCATGTTGACAGCAGAGAGCCTGATGTGAGGCTTGAACTCATGAACTGGGAGACCATGATCTGAGCTGGATGCTTAAACAACTGAGCTACCCAGGTGCCCCAACAGTTTCATTTTCTGCCCTCACAGAACTTCAAATCTACTGAAGGGTATGGAAAATCAAGTAAGCAAATAAATAGCTCTGTAATTACAACTTTGATAAATGCTATGAAGGAAAACCACAGGGTACAGAGAACAGAAATATATTTAAGAAAATCTCTCCAAGGAGTTATATTTAAAGCTCAAACTTCAAGTATAAGGAGATTCCAACCATTCATATTTTAAAAGAGCCAGATGACTCAGCTTTCATTTAAAAAACATAATACAGGGGCACCTGGGTGGCTCAGTAGGTTAAGCAACCAACTCTCAGTTTTGGCTCAGGTCATGATCTCACAGTTTCATGAGTTTGAGCCCCACGTCAAGCTCTGTGCTACAGTGTGGAGCCTGCTTGGGATTCTCTCTCTCCCTCTCCCTCTCCCCCCCACCCCTCCCCCACTCATGCTATCTCTGCCTCTCTCAAAATAAATAAATAAAACTTTAAAAAAATTAAAAAAAAATAAAAACCATACACAGGTTTAAGAAATAGATGCCAAAAATATATCTCAGTTTAGTCTGAGAAGTCATGTGACAGCTAATATATGTTAAGTCTGCTTTCATAGAGCATTTGAGTTGGACAAAGAGGTTAAGACTGCAAGATGCCACTACCATACTGAGGAAAAAATGACAAAAACCTGAAAGAAATTTATTTTGTTTTTGCGTTGGCTTGTCTGCTTATGCATGTACATGACGATGATTTTAGTGATTCAAAGATTTCATTGACTTGGGCTTAAAACTCACTCATTATGAGCAGACAAGAGAAAACCAAGGTTAATTTAATACCCATTCGTGAGGTGCAATGGCAGTCAGGGTAACAGAGCTCAGATTTCCTGAAAAAAAAAAAAAAAAATGCTTGACTCACAGCTGCTGTAAATCAAGCAAGATCTACCTGTTTCATGACAAGTATTTGAAACAAAGCATACAGACCCTTGAGTGGGGAAAAAACAGCTTGAATCATCAGGGGAAAAAAAGCACACAGAGATTGGAAATTTAGTAGAGACATATTTTGTTGACATGAAAAGATGGTTACCTTGTAAGAACTACAAAACAATGCCTAGAGTATGGTCCCATTAATGAAATTGTATGTCTGAGTGTGTTTATAGTCGCATGTTTAAAAAAATCTAGAAGGAAATATTTCAAAATGCTTACAGTAATCATTTCTTGATGACAGGCTTATGGGTGATTTTCCTTTTACACATTTATATATTACCTTTTTTTGTTCCTTGCAATGAGGATATATTTTTTAAATGTGAAAAAAACCCTTTAAAAGATAAAATTTAATTATATTGGTGAATATTTATTTAAATTAGAATGTCTAGTGTGACAGATCTCACTTGTACTACAAGCTAGTTAATTATAAAGGACACTTCCCAAAGGTGGAATCATAGTTCAAATGGCTTAATTTGCTCTTTGGCCACTGCTGAAGTACCAAATAGTCAGACACAAAGTATGTGCCTAGGGCATTGGCAAAGAAAGGAAGACACCAAAAAATTAGAATATTTTTGGAGAAAAGTACTAAATTGTTGGTATTTCACAAAAGTGTAAAAGTATTTGCCGAGGGAAAATATCAGAAAGCTGTTGAACTGATGTACACATTTTTATGATTTAATATCATTTTTAATTATAAGAACATGTACATGGAACGATGCTTAGGAAGTATAGGTGGGAGGTATGGCTAAGTGTTTTCAAGGTCCGAGGTCTACAGAAATCTTAATTTGGTCCTAAGCACAGAAATAAATTACGTTACTTCCCAAGCTGGATGTCACTAAAAATAAAAACAATACTTAGCCATAAAATAAGGGCACATCAATCCAACAAAGTTCTGATTTTTCCCCAAACAAATGCAACTATGCTTTTCTAAAATATCAAGAATCCAGCTTTTCTCCAAAATAATTTTTGCATACACCATTTTTGGAGGGGGAGGCTGATACCCTAAGCATACACTGAGTCTATTTGGCAATTCAATGTGATCAAAGAGCAAATCATGGCACCTGACGTATTCAAATAAAAAGTCAAATACAAATAGCCACATTTAATGCAGATTTGCTATATTTGATATTTTAAAATTCTAATTAGCAAGATAATATGTTAAATGTTCTAACATGGTAGATGTGGGCTCATGGGATTTGATATCCAGGTCCAGTTAGACCATTTACCAAACCCAAACTTGGACAAGTCTAACTTCTCTGAGCCTGTTTCCACTTATTTAAAATAGCTATAATGATGGAGTACCCGGGTGGCTCAGTAAGTAGGTTTGGCTCAGGTCATGATCTTCAGATTTTCAGATAGATTCCAGTGTGGGGCTTAGTGTGGAGTGTGAAGCCTGCTTGGGATTCTCTCTCTCCCCCTCCCCTACTCGTGCACAGTCTCTCTCTCTCTCTCTTTCTCTCTCTGTCGCACACACACAAAATAAATACATAAACTTAAAAAAAAACATCTAAAATAGTTATAATGACACAGTTTTACCAGCAAGATAGAATGTGGGGGAATATTAGATGAAAAATAAAGAATGTAAAAAGACTTTGTGAACTACAAAAGATGATATTAATGTAAGGTGTAATGGTAGTACTTATTACAACTATATTCTTTCCACATCTATATATCTTACGTATATATCTGTATATCCTACAGAATATGTAGGATATTCTACATTCCTAGGATATGCAAATTTGTCCAGTCATATAAGAGCTCTACAAATAGTTTGATTATATGATTAATTCCTCTTCTGTAAAAACACAGTTTTTACTTGGTAGAATAATAGTTGGGATATACAAACAGGAGGAATTTTGTAACTGACCTCTCACATTAACACTCAGGTATAAATCTGGTTTATTTATTTCAGGCAGAACAACAGATTCTTGAGTTATTTATGTTGAAACGTCCATGATAAATTTGGTTTTCTTTTAGGTTGTAATCATGGAAAACAAATCATTAATCTTTTTACGAATCTATGAGAAATGTAGAAAATGGTTTTGACTTTTCAGACATTTACTAAGTCATCCTTTTGGAGTCTAGAAGCATGTACATAAAATTGAAATATGTTCTGAGGTCACTTGAAGAAATAGGGAACATCCTATTACAAAGTGAGGAATTAGATAATGTATGCTATGCTCTAACTAAAACAAATTTCTAGTCAAAATATTTAACATTCCAACACGATTGGCACTTACAAGACAGTGTTTGAGAAAAGGGTAACTAACAAAATTTGTATGTTGTTAAACAGCACATTTACACAATAACTTGCATGTATTTTTCAAATACTTTGTTCTGAAATCAACTTGATGGCTTCTGAATTATTTTGTATCTAGACCCACTCAACCACATTTTAGTTTTCAAAATTAACCATACAACAGGGAATAATTTTAATATGACTGTTAGATATCAGACTACACAAAGTTGCGAGAAAAGAATCTTATGAAGAGGCCAATATTTAGTTCCGTGCATCCTGACAAGATGACATATAAAATTTTCCAAGCAGATGGTCAATCGATTTCTTTAAAAATATACAGATTCTGTAATTTAGAAGCCCACTGCAAAATGGAGTCTTAATGTTACAGATCTCGAAGTACCAGATATTAAACAACTAAAGCACACTTTAAAATAGACAGTTTACTCTAGAAAAAGCCAGAGAAGTTCTTGACAAAGAATCTAGTCTACACTATCTGAAATAAGTGCATGTCTAGGTCAAACTTTTGGAGGTTTTGATGAAAGAAAGAATGCACGGTCTAATCTGGTTGCCCAGTTGACAACTCAACTTTGCTATCAGGAAGTTCTACATTGTCTATATATATATTTTTTAAGTTTATTGATTTATTTTGAGAGAGAGAGAACATGCAGGGGAGGAGCAGAGAGAAGGAGAGAGAGGATCCCCGATGTGGGGTTTGAACTCATGAACCTCGAGATCATGACCTGAGCCAAAACCAAGAGTTGGACGCTTAATGAACTGAGCCACCCAGGTGTCCCTCTACATTCTATATTTCTAATCTTCATTCTTCCTGATGACGCCCACTGACTAAATTTTAGGCTCCAAATAAACCCCAGGTCTTCTGAAGCAAATGATTGTCTTCTCTCAATTTTCTCTTCTCCAAATGAAATAATTCTAGTTTCCTTATCCTTTGTTAGAGAATTCCACTTGTAGTCCTTTAAACACACTTCATTTTTGTGTGGCCCTTCAGCAAAGGCCATATAATTGTCTCAAGCTGTGGGATCAAAAACTAGGTCTATGATTCCCATCAGGGTCTTACCACACAGGTGAAACGTACTACTACTGATAATCTGTTCTGTGTCCACGGCCTACAGTGATTGGCCTCTGCCCTAACTATACCAACTTCTCCTATAAAACCACAACCCAATGAAAACTCAACACAAAGGAAATAAAACAAAGCCCCATTGCATGAAACAGGGTCAACCAAAACATGTCTTAATTTCTTAAGCTTACTGTTCATATATCTGAAATTTTAATTTTTGGAAGTCGAAAGTTATTAAAAGATGTAGGATGCAGTGTGTTATAAATATTTGATATGACATGTAAGACCAGTACCTCTTTCCTTGCTCTACTTTATTTAGCTGTTATAATTAGGCACACGATAGCATGACTTTAGAGTTGTGAATCTACATAATATATGACATGCTGTGAGCATATTAAATCCATTCTTCCACTAAATCTTCCTATACATAAACCAACTAGAATATTTATTCTCTGAGAAATTAAACTATAAACTTGATTCAAACACATGTAAAAATTTTAACTGAGGGGGCAGTGTGTAAAATAAAATGCAAGATTAAGACAAAAAATAATGTTACTTTACATTGCAAAAAAATGTTTGCACTGACAGTGATATTGTTTGAGAAGAGATGGATGGATAAAACTAGTCCATATGATGACTGTAATACACTTTTACCTGCAAGGATTTTTCTGGCTTTAATTCAATGAGATCCATTATCCCGGGTAGTAATGGAGCCCTGTACCCTACTCATTTCAGGCATCTTCAGTCTCCTGAGCTGCCTTAAAGCCTTGACATAATAAAGGTCAAACAGATCCCAGTAAGCATTTGTAAACTACAACAGCCCCCCATTTCGGGCTACAAGCCACACATTCTCATGCTAAGCTTTGCTCACTCTCTTGTTTCATTTCATTGTATAAGCAGGCTAATTTGGAAACGGCTAAGATACTTGGGAACACCTATATTTTCAAAACAATCCCACTTTCCTACTTAACCACCTAAATAAATAGACCCATAATACAACATTTGAGAGAACTATAAAATGGTGCCTGGATACTGAAGGAATGAAGACCAAATAGCAAGCAGCCTTATCAAATAAAAATGAATGCATTTCACCTTCCAGCTTGTCTGTGCTTCCCTGGGACACAAGGCATAAACATGAAGGGGATGGAGTGGAATTTTGAGAAAACTGATTTGTTTCAATATTCACTTGGCAAGATGCTGGACACAAAATAATACCACAAGCCACCTCCCTTTCCCATCATTGTAAATTCAGGGCTCTCAAGTCACCTCCCACAAACCCAATTAAAAATAAAGAAAAGAGGCAGGCTGTGAATTCGTATCTAGTGCTAAGATACAGAATTAAATGATAGGCATCTGTCCTAATTGGTCACAATGAAACTAAGGGACAATAACAAGAATAAATCTCACATTAATCCAAATGAAGCCACTGAATAATAATACAAACCAGAAGCATAGTTTCAAAAATGTGCAATTACTTCCAAGCATGCAAGGACATTTATAACCCATAAATATGATTGCAAAGCACAGTATGCATATAAATGTTTCCTAAATGCACTAGAAACATGTGTATATAAGATATGTATATCCATAGGATACACATTTGTATGTTCACAATCACATCTATCTACTAAAAATCAAACTCTCTCCAGCAAATCGCTTCTCAACAAGAGTGCATTAGAATATGAAATGGAATGATAAATTCCGGGGCCACCTTTTCTTAGCGATGAAGGAAATAAGCAAAATCACCTTATAATTAGGCCGGGAAGCTCAGGAGGCACCAAATGGGTTTTTGAGGAAGGCCCAACCCTGTATGTGAGAGCTGCAAATTAAATGAGTCCTTTCAATAACACCCATTTCTTGTTAGGTCTTTTTCCACCCCTGATTCTGCTCCTAAGCTTGGAAGGAAAGGGACCAAGTGGCTCAGTCTGCATTCTGAGCCGGTTCAAGATAAAATCAGACCTTTTTTCTTTTCTTTCTTTTTTTTTTTTTTTTTAAATACACAGCGGATGCTTTCTTACTTCTCTCTTCCTGGCAACCTTCCTCTCCCTCCATCCCCATCTCTGTCTCCACATCTTCCTCTCCTACTCTGAGGGAGTCATTGTTCAAGTGCTGGCCGCAAATGTACACACAGGTCCTTTAACAGGCAGCTACACCAAGAAGATAGCCCCACAGTCTCCTGCTTACCATGCTGAGACCCGGAGAAGCTGTTGAAAGGAGGGAGAGATGCAAACTGAATCCATTTTCCTTGTGACCGAGTCGGATGCAGCCTCCGAACCCAACATCAGCAGCTGCCGGTGGGATTTTTTTCCCTCGCTCTCTGGTTGGCGACGGGGCGAAGAGGAACCACCCTTCCAGCCTCACTAGAGCATCAGCAGTCGAGGCGACAGGAGCAGCGGCATCACCACTTGGCCTCCTCCCTCTCGGAGGATGGGGTGAGCTCAGAAGCAGCCAGGAACTTGCAGCAGACACCTCCTCTGGCTCCTCCTCTCCTGCCCCCTCCCCCAAGGCCCCACCCCTGCTGCGGTAGAGGCTGCCTGTCCTGGCAGCTGCTGGTTGTCATGGCAACGACCAATGGTGAGCCACCAGACTAAGGGGGAGGGGAGATGGGTGAAATGAGCTGCAGGGCTGGAGGGGAGTGAATTTGTGCTGCTGCCCTCTGGGATGCTCTGGGTCTCTCCTACCCTGGACTCTGGGTCTTTAAAAATGGGGCAAGGGTGCAGAGGCAAAAGAGGAGAATAATTTGAATGTAATCGAAATCAAGGCTGAAACATACAAAATAGCTTAGCTATTTTTTGCACTTTCTAAGGTTTTCCAACAGAATGTATTAAAATTTGCCATCAGAAAAAAACATAACAAATGAAGAAAATCATATCGTGTAATCAGAGATTATAATTACTCCAAATATGTTTGTCCTTGATAGTATCTTTTACCCAATGTCACTCAAGGTTGTTAAAAAGCAAAGTAAGCGGCTGGACTTTGCAATAAAATAAAAGTCTGATTCCTTAGCACTACTCTCTGCTTGTTCTTCTCAAGTGAGTCACTTGGTCTCACTGTTTTTCCAGTTCTCTCTCTGAATAGGATTTGGAGGTATTTGGCACTCCCCTGTGGAAAAGAAAGTTGAAACAGAGGGAACAGAAATTTCTTGAGTAATCGTGGTTCTCGGTAACACCAACCAGTTGGTGGATAGTTCCAGGCCTTTATAATGTCAAACTCCTGGAGTGTTAAATTTCCTGCAGGAAATTGTATGCCATTTTCACGGATGCCACTTTCATAGATGCCCTTTTGGAGTTCCCAAGCCAGCTGGTAGTCAGGGTGGTAGGTAGAAAAAGGAAGTGAAATCAGCAGTGTTCCGAGTTCTTGGTGAGTTCTGTTTCTAACTATAAATTACAGATGATGTTAGTATCTATCTCATGCAGTCATGGTAAAGATTAATGAAATAATGCATTAAAAGCACTTGGCATGTAGTAAACATACAAACAAATGCTTACTAGTAGTAGTTAGTAGTAGTACATCGTAGCTGCCTCTTAATCCAAGGGATCAAGGAATAGCATGGCAAGTTCAGAGAAGGCAAAAAATTGAGAGAAAACAATACATGATAAATGTGATGGTGATGATGATAGCAAAGACAGAGAGATCCTGAGAGATTAAAGGTTCTGTAAAATGTGACAACTGAGGATATTCTAAGTCTTTTTTTTTAAGTTTATTTATTTTGAGAGAGACAAAGCATGAGTCAGGGAGAGAGAGGGAGAGACAGAATCCCAAGCAGGCTCTGCACTGTCAGCACAGAGCCCTACTCAGTGAGATCATGACCTGAGCCAAAGTTAGATGCTCAACTCACAAAGCCACCCAGGTACACCCTAGCAACACTGACTTGAAGATAGTTCAGTGGTCAAGGAAAGGGGTGCACTCATCCTTAGCACTTGGCATCGCCTCTTGGTTCTCTGCAAGGAGAAGCCTGCATCCTGCTCTGTGCACCTCGTGGCCCCTGCCTCGCCCATTAGCCCCTGAACAGTCATGCAGTCTGCACATAATTCTACATCAGCGTCATGTAAATGTAGTCGCGTAACAGAAGGGAATGGGTTGTAATGGTCTTGCTTCTTTTTGTATTCTTCTCTGCATTTCACCTTCTGCTGTCTCCACAGAGGTACTCATGTAAGTAAGCAGGAAATAAGGGTTGTAGAATCTCAGGCGTGATGGGTGACAGAACCCTCCCCTCTGGCCTTGTGAGGAAGCATTTCATCTTTCACGCCAAAAGTTGACTTGATTGGGGAGAGTGAGTCCAATTTTTCTCCCTCCTCCCATCAACACAGGCAGAATCAATGGGGGAAGAAAAAAGTGTTTGGTGCTCCCTGTGTGAATAATTTAATCATTCAAATGCTCTTGCACTTTTTGCCACATCCATGCAGCATTATTATCATTATTTAATAATAGGTTTTTTTTTAATATTTAATTGTTTACCATTTATTTTTATCTACTTTAATTATTTGTTACTTATTTTAAAATGAAATTTGTCTCTGGCTTCAGGAGAATATAAATAAAAATAAGCATGGTACAGAGAGTGTCCTCAGAGAAAGGAACCTGAATCAAAATAATATATTTTGGGAGGCTAACACAGAGACTTCAACTTTATTTGTAATCATTTTAAGTGTTTAAAATTTCACTCCTTCTCTCCATTGCCATCTCCTTTCTTAGGATACTCTGTTTTTCCATGGTATTTGTCATCTTCTAACATAGTATATTATTTATTTGTCCTTCTACATTTTTTGGTATCTGTTTCTCCCCACTAGAATGGAAGCTATAATGGGGCAGGGATTTTTTATTTGCTTGTCTTTTTATTTGTGAACAGTCCCTGACCTATATTAGGTGTTCAATAAATGTTTGTTGAACAAATAAACCAGTAAATAAATAAAATATCAACAACTTCTGCACTAAATCATGGCTATAGAAGTTATTGTTATAACATTATTTCTCCAGTTATATATTTTTGATATTTCTCAAATTAAAAACCAAGATAATTACACAAAATATCTTATCATAATGCATATTAGCATAATGTCTATCCGAAGCATATTTTAAATATACATAGCTATGAATATGGAACCGTTTGCTCATGCATATTCAAAGTCACCTAGCACATCGCCAGTAGTATGCATGGCATTCTTTGAGAAATACTGATTTTGTTCTAAGAATGTCTTCTCCAGGAGTACCAACAGTGAGCAGACTGTCTACCTCTTCTGGGACCTTTCCAATTTTGACTTCTGGATTCTATGAGATATCTGAAAAAAGCATAGGGTGTGGGTCTTGGCTCCAAAAGCGGCATTAAATTTTCAGGAGAAACCACAGCATAATGGGAGGAAGCTGCAAAGTGTAGGCTTTGAAGACCGACTTTTTGGATTGAATTCATGTTTCACCATTTGTTTTCTGAGTGACCTTGGGCAAGATGCTTCATTTCTGTGTGCCTCAGTTTCTTCATTGTAGGACATGAGAGCAGTATCTACTTCTGTGTGTTGTTTTGAAGATCAAAGTTATTACTGCAAAAAGCTAGTAAGTATCTGGCATGTAATAAATAACATAATATTTAGCTCATATCATTATAAATATCATTTTAAGTAACTATGGTTATGCATAGCATATTTTTCAAGATGTTTCCAAAATACTCAGATCACTCAGAGTTATTCTAAAAACTTTGTTATGGCTGCACACTGGTTTTCAGCAGACCATGAGGAATTCTGGAGATGTTTATCTCAGAGATAGGCCAATGTCTTCATTTCCCCCAAAAAGGGGAAAAAGGGAAAAGGCACAGTAGGAAGTGACTGTTTATTCTTGGTCTACTCTGTAAGAGGTTATTAACATATTATGTATTTACAGACAACATTAAACATAAGCAGTCAGGATCTTTCTGAGTTCATTAAGGATAACATTCTGACCTCACTGCATATCCCTTATTAATACTATCAGTAATGGGCTGGCTCGGTAGGTAGAGCATGTGACTCTTGATCTCGAGGTTATAAGTTCCAGCCCCACATTGGGTGTAGAGATTACTTAAAAGAAAACAAAATCTTTAAAAAAAATACTACCAGTAAGCAAATATATTAAAAGAACCCTCCTGTGAACTCCATACGCCTATGGCCAACCATCTTGTGAATGCCTTCCTGCATAGCAGGTGGACACACTGGCCTTTGCTCACCCTGTTCCACTAGCAGTGTCTTCCTTCCTCTAACTCTTCAACCTTCATAATGTATCCATCACCTCCTTTGGGGAGTCTTCAATGATACCAAGATTAGCATTAGAAGTGAGGTTCCCTGGTGCAGCCACTCTGGAAAATAGTATGGAGGTTCCTCAAAAAATTTCTAAAAAACTACCCTACGACCCAGCAATCGCACTACAAGGCATTTATCCAAGGGATACAGGTATGCTGTTTCAAAGGGGCATATGCACCCCAATGTTTATAGCAGCACTATAAACAATAGCCAAGGTATGGAAAGAGTCCATATATCCATCGATGGATGAATGGATAAAGAAGAGGTGAGTATTACTCGGCAATGGAGTATTACTCGGCAATCAAAAAGAATTAAATCTTGCCATTTGCAACTACGTGGATGGAGCTAGAGGGTATTATGCTAAGCAAAATTAGTCAGAGAAAGACAAATACATGAGGACTTTAAGACACATAACAGATGAACACAAGGGAAGGGAAGCAAAAATAATATACAAATAGGGAGGGGGACAAAATATGAGAGACTCTTAAATGTGGAGAACAGAGGGTTACTAGAGGAGTTGTGGGAGTGGGGATGGGCTAAATGGGTAAGGTACATTAAGGAATCTACTTCTGAAATCATTGTTGCACTATATGCTAACTAACTTGGATGTAAATTTAAAAATTAAATTAAATTTTTAAAAAGTGAGGTTCCTGTGGTTCCCTGTCATGTCTTTACTGCTGGCAAGTAGTTTCTTTGTCTTTCTTCCCTATTTGATTGTAAGCACTCTGAAGTTAGGGATATACTGTTCATTCATTAATGTATTGCTACATTAATATAGCAAATATCTATTGCTAGCTGTTCCTGTGTGCTGTTCAAAAACTAGGGATATAGCTGTGAATAAGGCAACATGAACAGTCTCTTCATGGCGTTTATAGTCTAAAAGGAAAGAGAAACTACAAAATCAAATATAATTAAATTATAGGGAGGGCTACAATAGAGAACCATCTGAAGCTCTGATAGCTCATAAAGAGAGGATATAATTTAATTTAGGAGCCCAAGGAAGGTATCACTGGAGGGATAATGGGGTAGGGTAGGGGCAGGTGGTTTCAGACAAAGGGAAGGAAATGTACACAGGTGCTGAGATGTGCAAGAACATGCGTGTTACTCACTTTTTACTCAGTCCTGGCTTCCCGCACAGTACCTGTGCACATTAATGTTTGCTGAAAGCATCTACCTCCTTCCCCAACACCACTCACACACATAAGCACACAACTTCTTTCCTCCGTGTTTTTTTTTTTTAATTTATTTGAAGATTTAGAGTCTGTCAATAGCTAAGGAGCCGACAGGCTGCATGGGATGAGAAAGAACGAAGGGAGGCCAAAAGGTTAACTGTTCTTACAGTAGAAAAAGAGGTGTCATGCTAACAGTGGTCACTGCTCCATTACAGATTTATTAAGTAAGATTTACATGGTAACACAAACCTTTGCTCTGATATTGAAACGTGAAACAGTTTTTCCCTTTCAGGTCCTGGGCAGCTGTATATTACCCCATGGCCGACAGCACATGGGCTTAGGTTATCAGCAAATGAGGGACACCAAAGAAAAAAGTTCCATTTCAGTGAACTTTTACAGAATTTTGCAATCAGAAAATCTATAAGTCAGTGTGTTTGATTTCAGAATATATGCAAGTTCTATTTTAATTTTAGTACAGTTTTTGCTTTTAGTTGTCTATTGGAGGCACCATAATTTTCGTAATTCTTACGGTGCTTAGTAACTCAAAACATCTTACTACATACAGCTCTAGGCGTAGAGAACATGAGCCACCTAACACAATAAGCACATGCATCCCAGAGTGAACGTCATGATGGAGCTTAGAGTCTAATGGGTGGGGCAGCCAAAGAATGAGAAAACAAACCACAAAAATAATAGCAAATTTTCACAAGTGCTATGAAGCAATGAACCACTGAGAGGAAGATAGGAATGGGGGTGGGGAAAGTGGGAATGACTCACTATGGAGGCGGCATTTAAACTGAGAAGTGAGGTATGGGTTATGGCAGTCATGTGGGAGCTGAGAAAAGAGAGGTTCACATGGAAGGATGAGCTCCGAGGAGAAAGAAAGCCAGGAATAAGAAATACTGCTGAAGGTCAGTATAGCTGGAAATGGTGAGCATGGCAGAAAGTAGCAAGAGAAGTTGGGAAGGTGGACAGGAACCAAATTACACAGCACCGTGTAGTAAAGGTAGTGAAGACCATTGAAGAGTTTAAATTTGGTTTAAAGCATTGTAGGGAAGGACCTCATAGTGGGCAAAAGTGGATGCCATTAGGGTGCTACAGACATCTAGGCTGCAGGTGATATTGGTTACATGAGGATGGTAGCAGTGGATATGAGAAGATTGGACTATTTTGAAAGAATACATTTTAAGGTGACACTGAGGACTTGCTGGTGGACTCACTTTTTACTTAATGGTGATACCCAGCACAGTATCTGGGGCTGAGGGACAGAGAGGTACCACAACCACTGCTGAGTAGACAGCCAACTCTTCCATTTCAAATGTCACACTGGCAAGGTTTAGTTTTTACCTTCTGTAGGAAGGAAAGGCCTCAGGGCTCTGACTCTGGCAAAGTGTGGGGAAACGTGAAGGGGTTTCAAAGTGCCCCATTTTCAGGGGCCTTTCCTCCCTCCCTCCCCAGGCCTAGTTCCCTGGAGAATTAGGCATTCACAACTGACTGGCACGATGGGCAAGTCACCAATGAGCTCACGGTGATGGAAGCAACTTGGCTGACAAATGTAAATGAGGCCTGTAAGAATACCATGATTTGGATTCAGAAAATCCCAAGTCTGGACAAGTGGATTGCCATCAAGAAATGGCCTTCCTTGGTGGCTTAACCAGCTAAAGCATCTGACTCTTTATTTCCGCTGGGGTCACAATCCCAGGGTTGTGAGTTTGAGCCCCGTGTCGGGCTCTTCACTGAGCGTGGAGCCTGCTTAAGATTCTCTCTCTCTCTCTCTCTCTCTCTCTCTCTCTCTCTCTCTTTCTCTCTCTCTCTCTCGCTCTGTCTCTCTCTCTCCACCACCCCCCATGCTCCCCCACTTGAGCGTGCTCTCTCTCTCTTTCTAAATAAAAAAAGAAAAGAGAAGAAATGAAAAGAAATGGCTTTCCTCTGCTCTGAGCCTAAATATCTAAACCATATTCTCTCCCACATCTACTTTGGCTTCTTCCTAGGTTACAACCCCAAGTCCCTCTAACTGTGAGACCCTGTAACCATATCTTCTCTAGGCCTCAATGTCCTCATCTATGAAGCCAGGGTAGAAATTGCCTTTGCCTACTAAATGGACATCTAGATGAATTCTGTTTAACCTTAGTACACTCCTGGCATGTAGACAGGTCTCAGTGACTTCCAGCTGTTCTGTTATAGTATGCGCACTCCCACATATGAACCTTTCCTATGAAAACCTACAGACCCAATTTCCTTACAGATTCTAAATTTAAAAAAACAAATGTCCCCCCCCCACCTCAAATGCCCCAAATTATTTTTTAGATACCTCAAACGACTGAGTGCTTATTTTCCTCTGATAGGTATCCCAGGTGCAGAGGGACTGAAAGGAGAAAAGGGCTGTTTACAAGCGGAGCTTATAGACTGCACGGTCTGTCTCATATTTATGAGCCAACTTTCTTTAAATATTTACATCCTGTATTTACATTTTATTACTATTCGATTTGTTTCCTACAGTTGATCTGAAGTGTGAAATTGGGAGCCTGGAGCTTGCTAACACTTCCATGTTAGAAAAATGCACAGTGAAGGAATTTGAGTTCTGTGGCTTCCCCCCACTCCCACACCAAGGACAAAAAAACCTTGTGAGGAGATCTTCGAGATGTCTGTGTCTGCCCAATGCTTCCTGAGGCACTCTTGCTTAACATGCCCCTACCTCCAGCCATGGGTACAAGCTAAGGGGCCTTTCAAGCTGAGGAGCCAGAGACTCCCATTGTGGACAAAATGGGTTTGATTCTGAGTGGGGATGATGCAGGGAAGACAAAGTCACACCCAGAATTGGGGAGCTCAATTTCAGCAAAGCAATTTTCTTCCTTTTAACTCTTTTAAGCCTCTTTTCTTTTATCTTAATTCTGAATTCCTTCACTTTTCTCAGCATCCTTTTCTCCTTATAATAAATTTCTCAGTCCTTAACAAAACCCCAAACCATCTCTCAAATAAATCTAAAACGCTGAACTCTTGTTGAAGTATAAATTTCAATATGATAAAATTGGGACCCTCAGGCAAATGCAGAATGTACACATCAATGATTTTAATTAACTAATTAATCAGAGGGCCTGTAAGATGTGAAAACTGGCCCAAAGAGCATTGGAAAAGGTAGATACTTA
Organism: Herpailurus yagouaroundi; assembly: GCF_014898765.1. Lineage (NCBI taxonomy): Eukaryota > Metazoa > Chordata > Mammalia > Carnivora > Felidae > Herpailurus > Herpailurus yagouaroundi. The sequence continues at coordinate 117,112,242 of NW_024412377.1, read as the reverse complement.
TAGGTGAAATACAAAAGAGAGGACAAGAGAGGTTACACAGTCTTATTTGAACTTCAAGCCTTGAGATATAAATTTATGCACAGGATTAATCTTTATGACCCTGAATAAACTATGCTTCTGGGGGATCTTTTGTAGGTCATACTAGCCAGCCCTTGTACCACCTGAATCAACAGATGAAATGAATATTAATCTTTTCTGTTGTTCCTGGGAGAGACCTCACACAGGATGTTCAGGGCACAGTGGTCTGATACTGAAGTCAAAGAAATGGAATTTCATACCCTTTCCCCTAACCCTTCTTGGTCTTGTCAGATTATTTCTTAACCTATCGACTGGATCCCAACATGCCAAGGACAACAAAACCTCTTAAGGAAATCTTCGAGATGTCTTGTGTCTGCTCACTGCTTCCTCCTGGCAAAGTTAAATTTGGGGGTTCTCATTTCATACAATGTCTTCATCTCTCACATATTCCTCCCATTTTACAACTATATTTATGGCAGAGAGATAAGTAACTAAAAGTACAGGATAAAAAAAGGAGAATGGATGAAAGCAATGTTTGCAGGTGGAACGTGGCACTGGGCCTTACATCAGTCTGGATGCAGTCACACTGGGGGACAGTGTGGGGTGGGGGAGGTGTCAGCTCTTCCGTGTTCTGCGTGGAAACTGAAAGATCCATCCTACTCAACACTTCCACACACTGGGGCCCAAGCAGTCTTGCTGTGCCAACTCTTCTAAAAAGAAGGCAGGGAGAATTGTTCTATCCTCACTAAAAGAGCTTTACATGGAGAGAAAACAGCTTTCTCCTTCCCTAAAAAGGGCATAAGGTAGAGGCGTGAGTGAATTCCCCTCTCTTTGAAAGGGACTGCTAAGCCTGTCTGCCTGACAAGGATCGAGGGCATTGGCAGGGAGGGTGAACTGGTCCACCATTGCACCACAGAGGAGATGAGGACTTGTGCAGAGAGCGGTGGGGAACACAGAGGACCACATGTTACAAGCATCCAGAAGCAGCACGGTCTGTATGTTTAGTGACACCGATGAAAGACCTGGTTGTGAGAAACAAAGACCAGAGCTGCAGCACTGATTCTTGAGCTCAGATAATAATCCTCTCGGAGACTTACAGAGAAATATTGAAAGAGCAGATGTGGAGGGCTTAGGCAGTATATTTGGCGGGAATGCCTTTCAGTGTGAGTAGGTCAGGGCTTATTCATTCACCCAGGCAACTCAGAGTTCAGGATATCTTGATTATACAACATGTAGGTATTTTAAGGTTTCATCTCCAATCCCTCCTATCTTCCTTGCAGTCAGATAAAATGAGACTGAGCTACAGACATGCAGAGCAGAAACCATGTACATGCCCATCATTTGTCTGATTTTTTATGTGTCCTTGCCTCCACATGTGTCCCTGTTCATTAGGACAGGGGTAGAAAAATATAGACTCTTACTCATAGAAGTTGCTCATGCCCAAACCATCTATTCATTTCACTGTTTGTCTTTATAAAAAAAGAACTTTTGGGGTGCCTGGGTGGCTCAGTCGGTTGAGCATCCAACTTTGGCTCAGGTCATGATCTCACAGTTTGTGAGTTCAAGCCCCGTGTCAGGCTCTGTGCTGACAGCTCAGAGCCTGGAGCCTGCTTCAGATTCTGTGTCCCCCTCTCTCTCTGCCCCACCCCTGCTTGTGCTCTCTCTCTTTCAAAAATGAATAAACATAAAAAATTTTTAATTAAAAAAAAGAATTTCTTGAGGGCACAGGAAGAAGAGAATTTATGCTTTGTGAGTTTCCCTTGATTTGTCGATTGTTGTCCGGTGGAGACCTTCACAGCCCAGAGTCACAATGAGAAATCAAGCCTAGAAAAAGGACTTCATGCCTCTCCTTGTGTTCAATTTAACTGTAAATTCTGTGGACCTCACTTCTCTAGTGACCCTTCAAATGGAAGCTCCTCTTAGAAAGCCTAACACAATGTGTCCACAGTTCCCTACAAAGTAATGATAGCTGCTTCTGGGCAATGCAGACAGTCAATGGATTTTACACCTCAGAGGTCCCTTTGGGGGTCACTTACATCACCCCAACTCAAAAGCAGACTTAGATTTTACATTAATATTATGAATAATGGGGCCAAACCCTTTTCCTGAGTTTTGAGTGCTTTCAATATGAAAGCAGAGTACCCGTGGTAGAATTCAAGACTGTACTATTGTTAGACCATCCTCATATCTTGTGAAAGGGCTTATGTGTAAGAATGCCATGAAAAGTGAATTTAACATTCCCTTTCAGGCTACTGTACTGGCCGGAATGAGGCTTTGAAAGTCATTATATAAAGAGAAAATTAACACTGAGTGAGAAAAAATGTCCTTTCTGTATCTCCAAACAGCTCAATGTTCCAACCCTTCTTTATTTTATCTATAGTCACTGAGTAACTGAAGACCCAGACAGGAGGAACAGATCACATTGCTTCAGTATTATTTTGCCTAGATTCCCAGTAAGCTGTAATCTGCTGTAAATACAAGAGCAAAAGGAGATGTGGCATACTGAGCTTCAGGGAAATTCCTTGGTAACTCTTACGATCTGTCTAGCCTTCATAATTGAGAGTAGATCTTTATTCTTTCTTTTGACACAGTGGAATGGCTAATGACTATGTAGTTTTAATACCTAATTACTGGGATTAGAACACCCACTGTGAATCAGAAGGGATGAGGCTCCTAATATTTTCTCCACTTTTCCTACCGTTTTTATTTTGGCCCTACGACATAATAGTATGAGGATGTCAAAAAGGAAGAGCAAAATGTTTTATGTCATGAAATGTCCTAATTTTGCAGAATTTTCTGGAAAATGACCCAGGTCTGACTTTATGTAAATATCTGTATGGATATATTATAGACCAAGTATAGGTTTGTTTCATATATCTTCCCTGAAAGGGAAGCCTTCATGTCCCAGACCTCAGTATGGCATATCACACCAGAAAGAATATTTTATGCCTAGTCTACATTAGACTAAGTCAAAGGCCTGGCCATTTATAGGTCATGATGACAATCATTTCTATTTCTTGAACTAAAGGTTGGAATGAGTATTAAATTTAGTTTCTGAGCCTTAGTTCCTCAGATCAACCTGGGTAAGTCTCTATAATCAGGATTTTAGAAGCAAATGGTATGAGACCAAGAATAAAAAGCTTCATACTTTGGCTACAAATATCTCCTGGGCTCCCCAAATTTCTTTAATCTAAGTTTCAGTTGATATATCACCAAACAGGAGTGACTAGGTGGCTCAGTCATTTAAGCATCTAACTCTTGATTTTGGCTCAGGTCATGATCTCACAGTTCGTGAGACTGAGCCCAGGTTGGGCTCAAGCTCAGAGTGAAGCCTGCTTGGGATTCTCTCTCTCTCCCTCTCTCTCTCAAAATAAATAAATGAGCATTAAATATATCATATGATATATATGAATATATATATGAACATATCTATATATAATCTAATAATTGTTTGCTTCATTCAGTGTCCTCAATCCTTTTCCATTCCTTCTTCCATTCTGCACCTTATTCTTAGGTCAGAAAGATTCATGTATAAAATGGAGGATGAGAAGATGAATGGTTGAGATTCCAAGTACAATTCCAAGCACAATTCCAAGTACATGATATGGCAATTTCTTAGTCCAGAGCTTGGAGACCAAACTTCAAGAGGAGCCCTGATATTGTTTCTCTCCTTTTCTTTCAAGACACATCTCTGAGTGATGAGTCACCAACATTCCTAGTGTCCTCATAGTGAGGGTATTTTCCCTCCACCTTCACCTCTCAATAGAGAGTAGAGAATAGGGACTCCAAGACTGTTATCAAGATCCATGCAAAATCCTCAGTCTTTGTAGTTGTGCATGGAAGCTGCAGTTGGAAACCAGAACTGGACCTTTCCCTCCCCAGTGAAAAACCTTCTTCAGTGAAACACATCTTGCTTCACTCTTCCTCCAGTCTTGGCTTGATTAGAAATTCATCAGTAGAACACTGAATTTCATCCTTTCCAGGACTATCTCCAGAACTTGTTCAGTCTAACCAGAAAGACCAGAATCTTTTCACTCAAGCTTTCTGGCAAGACCTCATATGAACTATGGGGCAGCTGTGGATCTATCCTGTGTCCTGGTTTTCACACATACACTCTGTGAGCAAATCTGCCATGGCAGAATCAAGTGGAACAGAACTTGATGCTAACTCTTTTATCCTATTTTTCCTTTAATTTTTAAAAAATGTTTATTTATTTTTTAGAGAAAGACAGAGTGTGAACGGGGGAGGGGCAGAGAGAGAGGGAGACAGACTCTGACAGGCTCCAGCGTCTGAGCTGTCAGCACAGAGCCCAATGCAGGGCTCAAACCCTTGAACCAAGAGATCATTGTCTAAACTGAAGTCGGACACTTAACCAACTGAGCAACCCAGGTGCCCCAATCTCCTTTTAGATGTTCTGTACTATGGCCAAGATTCTTAGCACTTAGCCCTGACGGCAGGCAAAGAGGAGTAATGCTTTATGTCATTTACTCATCTCCCCAATATTCCTTTCTACTCTTGTCTTTGTTTTACTGTGTAGCCGTTAAAGCCAAAATGGAGGATATTTTTTTTCCACTGAGGTGCTCCTAAGGACTCCAGAATTAGTGGGAGTCTTAATAATCCAATATCAGGAAAAACCTTCCAGACAGGGCTTCATGAACCTCCTGTGATTTGTGCTCTGATTTATGTTGGCCCTTCTTATGTCTCCCATATACAAGGAGGTAGGTAGACACAGATTACTGGGAAATACCTATCTTGTCTTGTACTGAAAGCTGGAAGCACAACTTGAGTCATAGATGGTCACACTGAGGGGAGTCCTTTGTAGACATCTGACCCCCATGTTTACAGGTTAGGACACAGCATACATGTTTTTTAAAGATTTTACTTTTAAGTAATCTCTGCACCCAATGTGGGGCTTGAACTCACAACCCCAAGATCAAGAGTCACACGCTCCACCGACTGACCCAGCCAGGTGCCCCCACAGTATATACACTTTTAAGTGGCATGGTGACCACTGCCACTTCCTAGATTTGTGTGAGTCTGGCCTTTATGACCAGAACAGACCATTAGAAACTGTCTTATAAAATCAAGTTATTATAGGGGCACCTGGGTGGCTCGGTTGGTTAAGCATCCAACTCCTGATCTCAGCTCAGGTCTTGATCTCAGGGTCATGAGTTCAAGCCCCACATTGTCATGGAGACTACTTAAAAACAATAAAATCAGATTATTACAAAAACAGCTTCTGTTGATGAAGTTGTGGTGAAATGGACGCTCTCATAGATTGCTTGTGTGAATACAAATTGGTAGTGAGATGAGGGGGGAGAGAGAGAGAGAAATACAGTAGCTCCATCCACTGAGAGGGCCTAGCAGCAAGGACACACCGGTATCCAGATCATGGTTTCTAAATATCATGCTTCATTAAAAGAAAAGAAGCCAGGTATCCTTGAGGAAGTGGCTGATTCTGGGGCTGGAGCAGTCAAGTACAAGATGAGCCTGGAACATCTTGCCACATCAGAAAGTAATGAAGTACTCAAAGAATCATGGGACACTTCAAAAGTCAAAGGAGACAATTTGAAAGGTCTGCCATTAGCAAAATATGGGAAAGTTAGAGCATAAACAAGAATAATGGCAGTAAGAAAATATTATTCATAGAAAAAAACTGCAATGCATGAGTCCACACTGTTATAAATAAATAAATAAAGTGGAATAAATGGGGAAAAGAGAAAGCTCTTTCTTACAGTAAAATGTCAACTAATGAATATGAAAGGAATGATCGATCCATCATTTGGCAAATCGTCATTTGGCAAACATCATAACAGTATGTTTAAGCATACCCAGTTCATGGACCCTAAAACTAATAAGTGGAAGTTTGATGAGGAAGAGCAAATTTACAGTCTCAAACTATCTCCCCACAAGGTCCCTATTAATCCCAGAAGGAAAAATTGTAACTTTGCAGTGAAGAAGGCTAAGATGATTCACATCTCTTTAATCAAGTGATTACAGTTAAAAGCCCCAAGAGGAGAACAAATAGAAATCATGTGCCTCTTTAACATGATGCACTGAAAAGTACACAGCATCACTTCTGAAGGTATTTCTGCCCAAATGCAATCTATCTAACCCACGAGGAAACAGCAGACAAACCCAAATTGAGAGACATTCTACATAACAACTGACTTGCCCTCTTCAAAAATGTCAAGGTAATAGACAAACTAATAGAACTGAGAAAACCTTCTAGATTAAAGGAGACCAGAGACATAATTATTAAATGCTGTGGAATCTTGGAATGAATCCTGGAGAACCAAAACAAAATAAAGCAATTTGCCATAAAGAACATTAATGGAATAAGTGGCAATATCTGAATGAGGTATATAGATTAGAGAGAATTATATTAATGCTAATTTCCTGATTTTGATCATTGAACTCTTGTTATGAAGAAAATGGTTTTTATTTTTAGGAAATATGCACAGAAGTATTTAGGGGAAAGAACATGATGTCTGGAACTTATCTCTGTAAGTTTTCTCTTTTTCCTCCCCCTCTTGCTCCTCTGATTCTTTCTATCCTTCTCTTCTCCCCTCCCCATTCTCCTCCTCCCAGTGATGCTGGAGTGATGCTCACAGGAACCTCAAGCACACAGGATGCAAATGAAAAAGAACAAATCCCCTTTTCCTCCTACAGTCTGCTAGTCTTCTTTCAGCACCTCCAATTGGCAGAGTTGGCTGTTTGGTCAAGAAGCAATGGGGTTTGCATTGTCCCAGCTCTAATATCACAAATCAAAGTACTGAAGGGTTAAGACAAGGTGTGACAGAGAGTGCTTCCTTGTCTCCTAACCCTTCAGAGCTCAGGGAGGGGTCTTCATGACTTACACTTCACTGTAAGAGACTCAGCCTTAGAGGGGTAGCTTCATGTTGCTTCTTCAGTAGATAGAACTCTGATCCACGAGTGCTTAAAATTCCTAGTGTGATTTCTTAACAGGGGCACTTCCATCCCATAGGAAGTGAGCTATATGTTCAATTGACTCTTGTGGCACAAAGTTGCTATAAAATTCTCAGCAAGTCTTTCACAGCACTAATGTTAGGACTTTATGTGAGAATCAAGTATTATAAGCCCCTTCTCCAGGGAAGACTGTTTAGAAATCATCTACCTCATTCCTCCAGATTTTATTAGATGTAAGATCCTTCCATTGCATATTGAGTGTCTCTCCCTCACAATAGCATAACCAGATCTCTCTAAATTTGACCCTCAGGGATGACATGTTTACTTATTTTTAATAGATTATACCTTCTAGAAGAACATCATCAATTTGCAGATCAGTGAACTGTGTGGTATGCTCTGCTTAATACCAAAGAATTGGGGGTGGTACAGTTTGGGAACAAATTCAGCAATACAGAATTGGGAGAAATAAAGCCAATTCATATTGCATCTTCTGTTGTGCTCCCTAATTTCCCAAGGATTCTTTCCCCACTGTCTCAAGCCCTGAGATGTAGAGGAGACAGACAAGAAAGAACAGGATTCTGTGCCTCAGGTAATGTCCTTATTCCTTGAGACTCTTGTCTACTTTACAGTCATCCTTAATGGAAGAGAAGTGCAGTCAGGAGACATCAGGGGGAAAGGAATGCTTCTTGCAACCTCCGCTAAGCCTGTCAGATCTTTCTAGCAGGAGTCTTCACGACCCAGTTCTTAGCATGAGAGCCAGGCTGCAAAGAATAGTTTAAGAAGTTATATATGTGCAGGTTTTCTGTTGCTCAACTCAAAGAAAGTAAATTATCCCCTCAGAGTCTGACTCTCATACTCCATCATTGTGGTTGTCTTTTCCTGCCAGATTTTCATTCAGGTTTCTTTACTGTACAGTGGGTAGCCATGACAAGGCAGAGTCTCCGAAGTTAGACAGGGACACTTGAGATTACTTAACTCTACCCCTTCCTCCCAGATGGGCTAGATTTAACTCTCTAGAATGAACACAAAGTCTTTTCCAATGAAAACCTTGGAAATGTTTTAATAGAGTGATGGGAAGAGATGAACTGAATGTAGGAGACATGAAGATTCATAGTCTTATACTAAACTATTCTGCATTCTCCCAGACTACTTCACTCTGGCTGAAGTGCTGCATCCTAGTGAACAATGAAGGACAAGAAAAGGATCATTTTCATATCCCAGAGTTTCCTATGCTTTAGCCTTATGGAAAAGGTACACATATAGTCCTGAGAAGATGCCAATAAGGGATGGTTTCATACAGCTTTTTCGTATTCCCCAACAGCTGTCTAAGAGGGTATTTGTAGGCCAGGTTAAAAAAAAAATTCTGGAAGGAAAACTTTATCTTCTGTCACCCACAAATATATGAGCTCTCTAGGGACTCTGTTCTATTGTCCCTTCTAAGGGTCTTAACTCCTGGATAGTTCCTACAGGTCACAGCCTAGTGTGGGCAACAAATCAACTCAAGCAGAATCAGCAGGAATGTGGTTTTCTGTGTACCTCCAGTGCATACTCCCAATTCTCCCATGGTTCTTAGTCTCAGCGTGGATGGAGTCATGGAGAAGTATAACAGAAGGCTGGGTTTTATTTCAGACCCTTTTACTCTGTTATTTCTGCCCTTCTTTTGTGGTAGGGATCTGATATAGGTTGGCCTAAGAGAAAAAGGAAAGGAAAAGCCTCATAAAGCCAGTTGGGAGTTCCCCATCACCGTTGGGTGTTGTCTGTGAGACCCAAAGCCAATCTGAGAAACCAGGGCAGATGGAGGGACTTGAGTCCAATGGGATGCTCATTTCTATGCCCCTCTCTACTAATGTTCCTGGTGTTCTTTCAAGGAATGATCTTCTAGTTCTTTATTTTTTGTTAAAAGAAGTCTCTAAGTCCACCATGGAGCTTGAACTCACAACCCCTAGATCAAGGGTCACACGTTCTACCAACTGAGCCAGCCAGGGACCCCCTGCTAGTTATTTCTTCATTAATTCAGGGAGGGCTTACTAAGTGTCAGGCAACTGACATAAAATATATAAGATATAAAACAAAACAAACAACACACACCTAAAACTCAAGCTGAATCCCCAGAATCAGTGGCAGTCAGTGGCTATCTTTTCTCCTCGAAGTCTTAACAATGAAACCACTTGACACAGCACTTACACCTGAGGCTGGAGTTAAGGCTTCTCCCCAGAGGTGATTTGTAACAGTCCTTTGGGCCTCCACCTCCCAGCAGTCCTAGATCAATCAAATGTCCCCCTCCAAAGAGCTTCCCTGAATAGGCTTCCTGCATTAAGGAGAATACCTGAGAAGCTGACACTGAAAACATGTTTAAGTTTCATTTCCTTCTGTTCTTCCTCTCTTAGAAAACTAACATTTCACAATACACCTCTGAATCCAGATTTTTATAACTCACTTAATTTCTATCATGACAAGTTATGCCTTGCCCTTTCTCTCCTTTTCCTTGGCCCCTAATACTCTAGCTCACATCTTCACTAGCTTTGAGATGCATCGTAAACACGATTCCCATCTCGCTCCCCGGTGAACTATCTAGATTTGACTCTGTGCCCCAAGTGGAGTTCCGATTTCCCCAAGAATTTCTATCAGAGTTCTTGGTTGTGCTCTGGTATATACTCCATCTACACTGAAATCACAAAATGTGTAATCAGTAGGTGGCCCTAAAGGTATCAATTGTCCCCTCCTATGCCCAATTGTCCCCTCCTGTGCCCAAATATGGAGGTGCTTGAGAGCTTTGCATGGGATGATCTTGCTAAAATCAGCCCAGGTTTTTGGTATCATCAGGAAAGATTTCTTTTCTTTGCCTTAGAAGGCTCTGGAATAAAAGGGCCCTACATGCCAATGAAAGTCCCTCTCCTTTAGAGTTTCTTTCCTCTAATTTGTCGACTTTTGCAAAATGATAAAGCCAGCCAGTAAGAGACTGGAAGAAAATGCACACTTAGTTTAGAGCAAATGAGTAAAGCAGGAGCTACAAGAGGTAGGAAATGAAACATAAGCTCTGTATCTTCCATTGGACTCTGGAGATCCTGCAGCCATGGCTCTCACATGATAGGAGGGCTCAGTTGAGCTGAATGGCTGGGGGATTTTCTTACCCCTGTACCTGGTCTGGTAACAATTTTCATTGTTGACCAATTTTATGATGTAATTACTTCTCAAGGAAGTACAATTTAAAGGTCCTATACAGCCTGCTTTTGGAGGAATTTAAAAAAGCTACACTCTGCTTCTTCCATCCTCCCCTGAGACAAATCTCACTGTTTGGGCACTGATGTGATGCTCTGCCCATCCTTGCTAAAAGGAAGTATCTCAAGTATGGTACAGGAAAGAGCATCAGGAGTATGTTCTCTGGAATGGGAGAGAGTTCCCTGAAATCAGGCATTTGGGAAAGTAGCTCCTCCCCCTGCCCATGAAAAGGACAGAGAGAACAAGACTAATCAGATAGTCAAGGTAAGCACATGTGGCAAAAACAAGCGGAACATGAAGGCAGATTTACTGGAGGATCCAGAAAATCATACAGAACACACTACACCAAGCTGTAGAAAGAAGTCTTTTAGTCAGAATCTCCTGTTCATTTCTAGAATACTCTTTTGAGAATCAGTATTTCTGATCTCAAAAATTCTCCTATGTCTCCATATACAGATCATCCTTGGTGTAAGGGCTGAAAGTTGGTAATTTTGTATTTACCCAATGACTTTTTAAAATACCAGGTTTTTGTTTGTTTGTTTTTTAGAGAGAGAGCTAGTGAGCGGTGAAGGGCAGAGTGGGAGGGAGACAGAATCTTTTTTAAAAAAATATTTTTAATGTTTATTAGTTTTGAGAGACATAGAGTGTGTAAGCAGGAGATGGGCAAAGAGAGAAGGAGAGACAGAATCTGAAGCAGGTTCCAGGCTCTGAGCTGTCAGCACAGAACCTGACACAGGGCTTGAACCCACAAACGGCAAGATCATGACATGAGTTGAAGGCACATGCTTAACTAACTGAGCCACCCAGGCAGCCCAAGAGAAAATCTTAAGCAGGTTTCCATGCTCAGTGCAGAGCCTGATGCGGGGCTTGATCCCATGACCCCGAGATCACGACCTGAGCCAAAATCAAGAGTCAAGACACTCAACCGAGTAAGCCATCCAAGGGCCCCTAAAATACCAGTTTTTATATTGAAAATGGACTCATTTGTGGTCTAGTATTAATACTCCTAATATTAAAATACAGGAGGCCACTTAAATAGCTCTCTCTTATTTCAAATATACTTTTCAAAAGATAAAGCTAGAAAAATATTTTCCATCGACTACGTATCGAGAGACAGCACACTGAATGTAGGCTCCTTTGGTTATGTATAGTGAAATGCAAACCTTGGCTCATCAATCATCCCTTCCCAGTGGCTTTAAGAAATGCAGTGCTTTTTCTTATGGGAAGTGACTATATCCCAGTTTTCCTGAAATATCAATTAATTTTTTAATTTTTTTTAACGTTTATTTATTTTTGAGACAGAGAGAGACAGAGCATGAACGGGGGAGGGTCAGAGAGAGGGAGACACAGAATCTGAAACAGGCTCCAGGCTCTGAGCTGTCAGCAAAGAGCCCGACGCGGGACTGGAACTCACGGACCGCGAGATCATGACCTGAGCTAAAGTCGGCCGCTTAACTGACTGAGCCACCCAGGCGCCCCTCCTGAAATATCAATTAAAAACAGCCTCTTGTTTGCAGCAAGGAGGATGTGCCTATTTAAATTAAGCTGTTCTGGAGACAGATGGACATGTCTTTAACCTGGCCTGCCTGGGGCAATCGATATATCCAGCCATAAATGTTGAGAAAACAGCAGGTTAAACAGTAAGATAAGATTTAGAAACTGGGTCAGGTGAGTACCTAAGTTAACTTGAAATTGGCAAAGAAAATTGGAGAGTTTAGTTGGGATGGAGGGAGGGAAACACTAAAAATGGCCTTGATATGGATATCATACGGGTATGCTCTGAGCCCTGGGAAATCCCACCCTAATGTTTGACTTGGTTTTGCTTTGTCCCTTTCCTTACGCTTTCTGGCTAGTCTTGTTCTCAGTGCCCCTTAGATCTATGGTTTTCCTTCTCTCACACTTTAAAGTGTTCTTTCCCAGTTCAGGGAGAACAGCTGATCCTAGCAAATCTTGCCCACTTGAAGCTAATTTCAAGCAATTATCTTGAAGTCAGTTTAACTGGTTTCAGGAATGTAGAGGCGTCATGGGGAGAAACTGAAGTATACACACCTCTCCTTCGTTTCCAACGGGAATTAGACAAGTGGTGATTTGGTGAGTGTCAAAGAGTAGAAATCAAAAGTCGAGGAAGACAGACACATATGTTTCTATCTGTTGCCCAACGCTTTGTTTTCCTTTTCAGGGAATGAGAAACAAGTGACCCCTGAAGTCTACTTCTTTCCAAAAGGATGCATGGAAAATTACACGTAACCTCACTGGCTGGCATCAGGGCCATGCTGGGCATCATAAGGAGCACCAAGTCTTCACATACTGGTTTTCTGGGTCCTAAGAGAAACTTCACGTCAGACAATACAGTCTAGAGAAAGCAAGTGCTGCCTGAGTGTTAGGGGCCTTTGCTCTCTGTCCCAGCCTTGGTCTCTGCCTGCCCCAGTGACACTCAGAATATTTCACACAAATTCCTTAAAATAGGCCAAATTTAACATCTTCTCTCTTTTAAAAGTTACGTCATTGATACCAGTTTGAGTGAAAGTACTTTTTATTTATGTTTGATTAAAAGTACTTCATATCAGGGGCGCCTGGGTGGCGCAGTCGGTTAAGCGTCCGACTTCAGCCAGGTCACAATCTCGCGGTCCGTGGGTTCGAGCCCCGCGTCAGGCTCTGGGCTGATGGCTCGGAGCCTGGAGCTTGTTTCCGATTCTGTGTCTCCCTCTCTCTCTGCCCCTCCCCCGTTCATGCTCTGTCTCTCTCTGTCCCAAAAATAAATAAATAAACGTTGAAAAAAAAAAAAGTACTTCATATCAGGTAAGTAATCTCTGGCCATTGACTATTTGAATGTCTGAGAGGAAAACTGTCTAGCTTTCCAAAATTATAATTAATAAGCCTCCTTCCTAGTTAGGTGGGCAAAATACCCCTTTTAGTTCTCAGAGATGATCACTGTCTTGCAAGAGAACTCTAGCTAAACATGGTAAAAATAGTTGAAGGCAAGATCAGAGGAAGGTAGAAATGAGAGAGGTAAGGGCATCAGTTACACTGGGGCAGGATTTGAAGAAGTTTGGTTGTAGGGGCATGAAGTAAGTGAAAAATGTAGCACAGGGATGTCTTTGAGAACAGTGATAATCTTTTCCTTGCAGACAATCTGCCCTGATCCTTAGGTATGTTTCCCCATGCCTTCCATGTTTCTCTCCTCTGACGTCTAAGAAGCCTTATTCTCACTGCCTTCTACACAGAAGGCTAGGGGCCAATGGGCATCCTCTGTCCCTCGACTTGTCTCCTTTGATGGCTGTGCTTTCTTGTTCCATGGACAGTGGCCCTTTCTCCTGTCAGACGATGTTCAGAATTTTACCTGTTGAACAGAAGAAGTAGCTCATCCAGGAATCCTTCAGGCTTAGGACATTTTGCTTGATTTTGCCTGTGATCAGCAGCAGTCTCATGGAGGAGCCTGGGGAGGCTGTGTCTGGGCACTTATGCCTTTGGACTGACAAGAGGCTACCCATTAGCAGTAGCTGTCAAGGGGAACAAGTAGGGGTAGAGGCTCTTTGGATGAGGGGAAGGCAGCATCTCCTCTCTACTTCTTCCTTCCCCAGACTAGCATCTTCTCTTTGTACTGGCTCACACACTCACCATAGTCTTTGGTGTTTTATCCCTTTGCCTTCAAAAGACTCTGATTCATGGGCACCTGGGTTGGTCAGTTGGTTAAGTGTCTCAATTTGGCTCAGGTCATGATCTCACAGTTTATGAGTTTGAGCCCTGCATTGGGCTCTGCGCTGACAGCATGGAGCCTGCTTCATTTGGATCCTCTCTGTCCCCTCTTTGCTCCTTCTCTCACCCTTCAAAAATACATGATCTTAAAAAAAAAAAAAAAAAAAAAAAAGATTCTGATTCAGCAGGGGAAAGAAGGGAAGCGAATGGTAGTTCTGTTCTAGGATCCATCAACACAACAGCTTCATCTCTGGATAGGATCCTGATCCTTCACCCTCAGCCTGGACCAATATCCTGACTAGCCATCCTCTTCAGTCATGCCACACTGTTCCCCTGACTGAGATAATTGGGCTAATTTCCCAAACAATAACCTAGCCCCAGTTTAGGGTAGGAAATAGTGACTAGAAAGAGCAGATAACTTTGGAAACTTTTTTTTTTTTTTTTATAAATCGGAGGTCCATATCTGTATCAGTTAATGTCATGCCCAGAGACTATTCTAAATATTTAAAAGGGGTACTGAATGTAGGGAATTGGTTACAAGGCTCTTAGAAAAGGCTGAAGCAACAAAAGAGAGAAGAGAATTACCTACAAACTAGAAGTTGCTTTTGAACTCGGACTAGACCCCAGCTTGCTCCTGCCAGAGGCGTGAAGGGGTGCTACTACTGGTGCTGAAACTGCCCCCCGCAGCTGAGCAGGAATGCAGGAGCTTATAATCCTACTGCCGCTGCTGAGGGCCTGGCTGCTGCTTCTGCTGGCATCCACCCCTCAGAGCTGAGCGGGAACTCAGAAGATGACACACCTACTGATGCTGCTGCCATTTCTCGATGTACCATCAATAACAGAAAATAAAATGGCTTTCCTCTTACCTCCTTTTTGTATGTCTTAGGCTCATGTGTCAAGGGAACCTGGGAAATATGGTTTGGGGGCTGCCATTTTTGCCAGTACAGAAAAGAGCCCTGAAGAATATGGATAAAGCTGCCAATTAGTAGACAAAGAATCACCATGGTCCACCTCTTGCTACTCAGTTTTCATTCATTTCTCTTCCACCCTTATTTAAACTTCACTCAACAAACACCGCAACAAGGTGCTCTTACCTGACACAATAAGCTACTTTGCACACAGACAGGAATGTTCTCACCCTGGATGTCCTATAATCAAAATACTGAATTGTAAAATTATCCATCATCTCACTTCTTACGTAAAATAGGGTGGGAAAGGGAGAGAAAAAAGAATGGATTCATACATACAAATACTACATTACATCTAAGGAAGAAATCCTACGTAACTGCCACAAGTCAGCATTTCTATAAATGGTTGTTAGAAGGTCTCCAGTCTATGATTCTAAGTGTAATTCACTCTTCTCCTCTTCTCCTTGTTGCAGGTTCCCTTTGATGGCCAGCAGCACCTCATCTGGTTGAGATCCTTTACCTGGTGGGGAAATTCAAACCTCACTTCTTGAAGTTCTTAGTCATCCTTCTGTTGGGTCGCTGTAGTTTTCCATGAACTGTGTTAGTGAACTTAGAAGAACCGAGAAACACCCTGGAGAATCCCTTGGGGTCCAGAACTAACCTGCCCTGTCTCCATCATAGAGGGGCACCTTGTTTTTCCTTAATAACAGAGATCAGTGACCCTGCTTTGCTTGTTGTCTCAGTGACATGAGGATCCCCAAATGGCCAGGGACGAGCTAATCTTCTAGTTCAATGAAATCATTATGTCATGGGGTGGAAACATTGTCCCGTGGGAATTAAAACCTTTAAAAAAAATCACAGCTTAAATTCATAGGGAAAGAAAAACCAAAATTATTTAAGTTGGTCATTGGCTATACTTTTGTCCATTGATTTCCTAAAGTGTCTATTCTGGTTATGCTTGAAACAAGATATTCTGACTGCTGGTTCAAAGTATATCACATCCTTTAGGAGAGCATCATATCTTTGGAGGTGTTTTTTGCTAGGAAATACTGTAACTAAGTCTTCAGAAGGTCATCCCATGTTCTGTAGGACTGACTGTTTCTCGTTGGTGAAGTATATCAGAAGATCAATGAATTTCAGGAGACCCCAGTGACACACTTTATTTCCTGTGGCATAAATTCACTGGTAGCTATAGTAGGCTGAATAATGGTACCCCAAGATGTGTACCTACCACATGGAATTTATTAATGTGTTATGTTATATGGCAAAAGAAATTTTACTCATGTGATTAAGTTATGGATCTTGATACGGTGCTTATCCTGGATTTTCTGGGTGGTCCCAGTGATGTGATCACAAGTGTCCTTATAAGAGGGATATACTGGTATAGGATATGAGAAGTGATGTAATGATAGAAGAAGAGATTGGAGTGGTACAGTTCAAAGATGGAAAAAGAAGTCAGAAGGCAAATAATACAGACAGGCCAATAGATGTTGAAAAAAGCAAAGTAACAGATTCTCTTCTCAAAGCCTTCAGAAGGAACCAGCCCTGTTGACACCTCCAGAATGGTAAGAGAATAAATTTATGTAGTTTTAAGGCTTTAGTATGTGGTAATGTGTTACCGCTACAATATGAAACAATTTCAGCAGCAATGTTATATGGAATATTAAGATGCCAAATAAAGCATTCACAATGCTACCTACAGAGGAAAACGACACAGGGAAACTGTACACAGGAGTGAGAAATCCAGTCTCAGAATAACTATCTCTTCTAATGAGGACAGATCATTTCCCCTTCTATTAGGGAAGGGGTCCAGTGAAACCAACCTGCCACCAAGAAACTGTCTGGTTCCCTCTGGAATAATGCTAATACAGGGACTAAGCATCAACTTCTAGAGTAGATTCTCAACAGTGGAGTTAGCCAGATCACACCAGGTGAAACCCATGATGTTGAGCCAATGTGTAATTTTCATCCCTACAGCCATAGGCATCTTTAACTTGACCACCCTGAGTAACTGTCAACTAAAATAACTTCACATAGGAGCACCTGGGTGGCTCAGTATGTTAAGCACCTGGCTCTGATTTTGACTCAGGTTATGATCTCACAGTTTGTGAGATTGAGCCCCATATCAGGCTCTCTGCTAACAGCAGGGGGGCCTATTTGGGATTCTCTCTGCCCCTCCCTCTCTCTCTCTCTCGAATAAATTAACATTTAAAAACTTTTTAAAAAAAATAAATGGGGCTCCTGGGTGACACAGTCGGTTAAGCGTCCAACTTCAGCTCAGGTCATGATCTCGTGGTTGACGAGTTTGAGCCCCACGACGGGCTCCGTGCTGACAGCTCAGAGCCTGGAGCCTGCTTTGGATTCTGTGTCTCCCTCTCTCTCTGCCCCTCCCTGCTCATGCTCTGTCTCTGTCTCAAAAATAAATAAACATTAAAAAACATTTTAAAAAGTTCACATCATTTTAAGAAGAAACCTAGAAAATGTATAAAAATGATTTTCAAATAATCAATTTTTTGTACATGTTTTATCACCACAAGATACCTGGAATAACAATCTATACAACCGTTGCATTTAACTGGAATTTGTTTTCAGTCTGAAAAAGTAAGATTTCATTTTAATTTCTGGATTTGTAGTTTTGGGGAGACTATAATAGTAAGAGTTAATTAGGGAAGTTCAGGTTAATAAGCATCTGTTGAGTCTCCTGAAGACAAAGGTAGGGACAAGACATGTCCTCTACTCTTAAGGAATTTTAAAATAATGAGAGACACAGATCACACATATGGACAAGGAAAGCATGAGGCATGCTGTAGAAAGGGGTGTGTACACAGGGCCTCCAGAGCTCAACAGAAGGGTACTGACCCACTTCATCCATTTAAGAAGAAACCAGTGATGGAAAGGGAAGAGGTGGAGTGAATGAGCAGAAAAGCATTTTCCAAGTAACTAGAAGTAAATCTAATGTGTGAGGGAGAAAGGGCAGGGTAAGTGGAGTTTAAATTAGGACCTAGGAAAAGGTTGAATCCCAGAAGATATATGAGGAAGTAAAAGCTTTTATTCTATCTGGAAGGCCACTGGTTCCCACCTTCTTTGCATAGAAGGACATACTTCTTAATGTCAAAAATTGGAATGCTTGTTCTCTCTTAACTGAGAAAATACTCAGAGACAAAAATTTTGTTTTTAAAATTAAAAACATAGTACTTTTAAATTATTTTTTAAACATTCAACACCTCAGGTAAATATATATGAACAATTTTGCTACTTATGTGTGGGAGCTGTTTCCTTTTTTGTCTACCAAAAATGAATGGTACATGTGGGGATTAAGCGATCTCTTCTATCATAATTCACATTAAGGGACAATATTTAAGGCATGGAGGAAGCAGCATGGTATAATGGGAGTCAAACAGGTATTCTTATCCTGCTCTTCTTAGGCAGTAGGCAGTCCCTGAAATTTTTGAAGTTCAGTACCCTCACCTGGAAAATGGATGAAAAGGATTTACCTAGATTGATTTTTAAAGGAGTAAATGTAAAAGACCTTGTGATAGAAGGGGAGGGAGAGATTAGGAAGAAAGAGTGTTCTTGTAAGAGGAAACATACTGCTACAGGAGAAGTCAGTGTGAATTCCAGGTTATATGATGATGACTAAGGGGACAGTTGAGTCTCTAGAAGGAAGAAAATGGAAGGAATGGTCTCATCTCTGAGAGGTCAAGAAGAGTAGGTCATTTATGTGATGACCACACCAAAAATGAAGTTCACCTACTTAGCAAGTTAGAGCACAATAAGAGCGGAGCTATGAGTAGGGGGGTCTATTTCCTAAGTTCCGGAAGAGGAAGGATGAAGGAAGACAATTTAAAAACAGTGCCCGAGCTTTAGTGTCTGCATCATATACTTTATCAATAACAATGACAAAAAAGACCCTGCCAAATTAGAACATTTTGACAACATATTAAAATATTGATAGTTTTATCGGTTTTACAGGTCACATGTCATAACATGAGGCAAATAAATGGGCTCCATTTTCTAATCAACAACTACCAGGTGTTATGGAAGTTAAGAAAGGTCTTTCTACAAAATACTCCAATCTCTTTGGGTACTAACTACCCCTTGCCTTTTTTGTCTTCTGTCTTTCCTCCACTGAGAGCAGAGACAAAAGTGCATACATTATTTACCTGAGGCCGATGAAGGTAAGAAGTGTTGGAAGCACAGTACCAAAGTCCCATTTTTTACCTAATCATAGTATGACAGTGATTAGTATCATTTACTCCACATGGAAGTATTCAGAAAAAGTTTCTAGTGGATCTTCACTCCTGGAAATACCCATGAAATAGCTTCATGAACAGATTGTTCCTGGCAAACTTAGCTCACCTTCTTCCCCTCACCCGACAACCATCATTTTGCTCTGCATATCTATAAGCTTGTGTTTTGTTTTGTTTTTTAGATTCCAATTAAAAGTGAGATCATATAGTATTTGTCTTTCTCTGTCTGACTTGTTTCACTTTGCATAATGCCCTCAAGGTCCATCCATATTGTCACAAATGGCAAGATTTGATTTTTTTATGGCTACATAATATTCTTGTGTGTGTACACATTTTATTTATCCATTCATCCATCAGTGGACACTTCTGTTATTTCCATATCTTGGCTGTGGTAAATAATACTGCAATGAATATGGTAGTGCGGGAGGATGCTGGTTTTTGTTTTTTTGTTTTTTTTGTTTTTTTTTTTTTTTTTTTAAGACTCCTTTGGGTTGTGGGAAGGAAAGATTCTGATGCCGATATTTCAGACCTGGTGAGAGTATAATTTAATGGAAGCAAAAAAAATAGTCTATTAATTACTGTAGCACAGTAAAACTGTTGCAACTGCAGAATAAATGCTAGATATTATGGGGGCGCCTGGGTGGCGCAGTCGGTTAAGCGTCCGACTTCAGCCAGGTCACGATCTCGCGCTCCGTGAGTTCGAGCCCCGCGTCAGGCTCGGGCTGATGGCTCGGAGCCTGGAGCCTGTTTCCGATTCTGTGTCTCCCTCTCTCTCTGCCCCTCCCCCGTTCATGCTCTGTCTCTCTCTGTCCCAAAAAAAAAAAAAAAAAAAATGCTAGATATTATGTATGTAATTTAAAACAAAACCTAAATTGGGTTTTGAAGGTCACAAACATATAAATACACAATGTTCAATCAAGTGGAAAATAAAAAGTTAACAACCTAGTTAATGAAGGCATTTTTCCTATAAGGAGTTTTTGTTGTTTTTTTTTTCAGGTTTCTACTGTTCAAAATTTCATCACAACCTCATTTAATCAAAACATTTGATGAAAATTTTTAAACATGTAATTCAATTTTAGCAACACACTAGGAATTCCAGAATTGGTATGATAAATATTTTAAGCTGAAAACATTTGAGCTTAAAAACAAAAACAGAAGGAAGATTTCTCATAGCTTTTCTTATCTGACTAAAAGCAGCAACTTCTGGGAAATAAGGCTGACATAAATTCCCTCTGTGGGGCAGGTCTACCAGGAAGAGGAAGAGGAAGAATATACTACTATAAGTATAACCATGGCCCTGAAGAAGATGGAAAGACCACTCACATCTGCGTAGAGAAACATCGCAAACTTCTCAATCTGTTTTCTCCAAAAAACCCATTTGTCTTTCCTAAAGAAACCTATCTGTTCTTTCCATAGAAGTCTTTTCTGCTCTTTCCTCTATTGAGTTAGGCATGTAAGTCTCTAACTGTTTGGAGAGCTGCCTACTTCTTTTGTTAACTTCCATATATGCACATGAATGAATGGTTTTTCTCCTATTAATTGGTTACTTGTCACTTTAATTTGTAGGCTCCCAGTGTCTGAGTCTAATTGGTTGAGGAAAAGTTTCTTCCTCACACAATAATTTTCACACAGGAATTGTCACAAAATATGAAAGAAGAAAACCCAACTTCTCAAAAAATGTTGAGTACCCCCAGATCCTTTTTTTCTAAATGTTTATTTTTGAGAAAGAAAGAGAGAGAGAGATACAGAAGGTCAGTGGAGGAGGGGCAGAGAGAGAGGGAGACAGAATCTGAAGCAGGCTCCAGGCCCTGAACTAGAGCCCAAGGAGGGCTTGAACTTGTAAAGTGCATGATCATGATCTGAGCCACCCAGATGACCCCTGGAGTACTAATCTAAAAATATTTTTTTCAATGTTTATTTATTTTTGAGAGATACAGAGGGAGAGAGAGCATGAGCAGGGGAGGGGCAGAGAGAGGAGACGCAGAAACTGAAGCAGGCTCCAGGGTCCGAGCTGTCAGCACACAGCCCGAAGCGGGGCTCGAAACCACGAGCTGTGAGATCATGACCTGAGCCAACGTCAGACACTTTACTGACTGAGCCACCAACGTGCCCCTAAAGTAATAATTTTTAAAGAAGGAAAAGCCATAGGTGCAAATTGTTACAGAAGGCAGACGCAGTGGCAATAGTGATGGATGGATGGTTAAACATGACAAAGAAGCAAAGGAGCTGTGCAGTTTGACTAATTCTAACCCTGAGTGAGAATCTCTGTTTTCTCATTCCTAAAATGAGGATCTCAGTCATTCCTAAAATGAGGATCTCAGAGTTTGTGGTAAGGATTCAATGGGAAAATGAACTCATGGGAATCATGTAATGTAGGGTCTGACACATCGAATTACTCAGTACATGTTAGTTCCTATTATCTTTATTATTCTTTATTAACTTTCACCTGATGCCACATCTTTAAGGTCTGAGAGTTAACTTCTATTAAGCTGTTTTTTGAAGACTTTAAAGATCTCCAGAATTCGAAAAAGTTTTTACTTCAAAATAGTGTTATAAGTTAAAAAAAAAAAAACACATATAATTCATTTCAGTAAATGAAGGAGCTCTAAAAAGCTGAAATTCAGCATGAACAGTTCAAAATATAATAAGGTTCTGGCCCTTCAGAACCACATTCGCTATTAAAACTTAACTAATTTTTCTCTTTGTGCTTCTCTTTTTATATTCAGGTGCTTATCTCGAATTTTTTTTAAGTTTCTTTATTTCCGAGAGAGAGCAAGAGACAGAGACAGAGACAGAGAGAGAGAACGAGAGCGAGAGCATGAGCAGGGGAGGAGCAGAGACAGGGAGACACAGAATCCAAAGCAGGCTCCAGGCTCTGAGCTGTCAGCACAAAGCCTGATGGGAGCCTGAACTCATGAACCACGAGATCATGACCTGAGCCGAAGTCGGACGCTTAACCAACTGAGCCACCCAGCTGCCCCTATCTCAAATTTTTTTTTAAGTATGCATGGCTCTTTCTACTTTTTTCCCCCTTGTAACTTCCACACATGTGTATTTTCTTACTTTCTCTGCTGTTTTCTCTTTGTGTTTACTTTTCTTACACAAGTCTTGCCCTGGTGACTCCTAATTGTCAACTTTCTCTTATTTCTTTTGCTTCCTTCAGCAGGGAGTGAAAAAACCCAAAAGAGTAGTATTAATTTTACTTTACACTCTTTATTCATGACCACACCTGCGATGAGGATGGGTTACCGACTGGCACCTAAAAACGGCAAGAGCAAAGACAGCACACTACACAATTAGGTTCTGGTGCCTTGGTCTCCAACCAGCCTTTTTGGTTTGTTATTTGTGCCTTTCAGTGAATACTGATTTGTATAAAGGCAAAAGATTTATGTCATTCCTTCTTCAACATCATTTTATGGTCTATATAGTCCATATTTTGAGCTAAAAGTTAGCTATGGCTTAAACAATGAAAAAAAAAGGAAATTGGTGGCAGTGCTAAGGCTTTCAAAGGTAAGAGCTTCCTGAACTATGCAAATAAATTGTATTTTCACTTAGTTGGATTAAGCTAGGGTTTATAGGGTATAAATTGGATCAGAGAAATGGAACTGAAGTTACAATATTAGTCATGTCCCTCTTTCTCAGAAGGTTCAAGCACAGTTTTTAAAAAAATGTTTCATTTCAAACAAGTGTACTTCTCCAGTGAGACAAAAATATTTTTATATACCATTCCCTTCTGATAGCTCCATATTTCAAATATTCTGAAACCAGCAAAGGAAACTGTACAGAACTCTATTGGACCTGTGACCATGCTTCCTTGGAGTTTATCTCGAGTTGGTGTATTCTGGCATTTAAAGAGGGTTACAGTTCTTAGGTACACTCAGGGATTAAGACCTAACAGTAGGAACTGGGTTTATTACCCTATTCCTTGCCGGGACCTTGAAACCCTGCTCCACCCATAAAATTGTCGGTCAGCCATGTTCCTATTTGGGGGAGTGTGGTTTATATCTCTAATTTTTTTTACATTTAAAAGCGGAGAGATTTTAGTGCGATCTTGTACACAACTGAGTAATCTCTTCCATAAAACCTCTGACAATTCAATAATGCATTGAACTGTTACGGGAAGAAATAAAATTCCTTCTATCAGGGAAATGTTAATATATCAGGAGACCTTTTTATTGAGCTCAAAAGATTACAAGATGAATAATAATAATAACAACAACAATAAAAAGTTAGTAATTCTTGAGCACTTACTGTATGGCATACATGGTCCTGTTAGGAACCTGTTACTATTCATCCCATATTAGAGATGAGGAAATTCGCTGGCTTCTCCCAGGTCATGTGGTTAAATGGTGGGAAACCCGGATTCCAGCAGAGCACTCGAAACCAGAGCCCCTGTTCTTAAACCATCCTAGCGTAAACTTTCCCACTGAGCCCACATCAGCCTCCTTTAATCCCTACCCAATTAGCCTAAATTCTCCCTGTGGGCCAACCAGAATATGTTCATCCCTCTTTCCCTCACTCATGTATGTAACAAAAAGAGTATTACTTGAGTAGCTCCTAGATGTTACTCTCCTCCAGCTTATAATACAGCCATGAAAAAGGATGTTTCTGCTTTCATGGTGGCAACACTCTCTCAAATGGTTTGAAAAGACCTTTCAGATTCCCACGAGTTTTCCTTTCTTTAGATCAAATTTTCCTATTTCTTTCAACCATTTATCATAGGACACATTTTCAAATTCTTTTTAATCCTGGTAGCCTTTCTCTTCTAAACACATTTCCGTTTGTAAATATGTCTTTTAAAATGTAACCACCAGACATGAATGCAGCAACCCACATGTTTTATTTTTTTATTTTATTTTTTAACATTTATTTATTTTTGAGAGACAGAGACACAGTGTGTGCGGGGGAGGGGCAGAGAGAGAGGGAGACACAGAATCTGCTGACAGCTCAGAGCCCAATGGGGGGCTCGAACTCAAGAACCATGAGATCATGACCTGAGCTACAGCTGGACGCTTAACGGACTGAGCCACCCAGGTGCCCCTCCACATGCTGATGGGTCTGTTAAAAGCAAGACAGACCCACACCACCAAACCAAAGAGTAATTTAATTACAGTTTCCACTCTCCCAGAAATGGAATCTTAAACCAGTCAATTTGGAATTGCCTGATAAGCACTAGTTAGGTAATCGACCCCCTCATCCCCTAAAGGAAGGTAACCTTCCAGTAACCAACCTGCCTTTTTGTCTAGTAGTGTAACCTCTTCGTTCCTGCTCCCCTCTGGCTGTAAATGTCTTTCATTCTGTGCAGCTCCTTGGAGCTACTTTCGATCTGTTAGATTGGATGTTGCTAGATCCGATTCCATTTTTGTCCACATAAAGTCTTGAAATTGTAATATGCCTCATGTTTATGTTTTCACAGTCCTGGTGACGGAAGAAGGAACCAGGAGCAATCAGACCCAGGTAGGTACCTGCTGCTCCCCTCGAACTCCAAACCAGACCCAGGTACCTGCTGAGCCCCTTGAGCTCGAGCAAAAAGACCCAGGTAGGTATCTGCTGAGCCCCCTGAGCTGGAGCAACCAGACCCAGGTACCTGCTGAGCCCCTTGAGTTTGAGCAAACAGACCCCAGGTAGGTACCTGCTGAGTCCCTTGAGCTTGAGCAACCAGACCCAGGTACCTGCAGAGCCCCCTGACCTCGAGC
>NW_024412377.1:117087245-117087515 GCF_014898765.1 Herpailurus yagouaroundi | reverse complement strand
AACCAGACCCAGGTACCTGCAGAGCCCCCTGACCTCGAGCAACCAGATCCAGGTATCTACTGAACCCCTTGAGCTCGAGCAAACAGACCCCAGGTGGTACCTGCTGAGCCCCTTGAGCTCGAGCAAAGAACCCAGGTACCTGCTTAGCCCCCTGAGCTCGAGCAACCAGATCCAGGTACCTGCTGAACCCCTTGAGCTCGAGCAAACAGACCCCAGGTAGGTACCTGCTGAGCCCCTTGAGCTCGAGCAAACAGACCCAGGTAGGTACCT
>NW_024412377.1:116900146-117087235 GCF_014898765.1 Herpailurus yagouaroundi | reverse complement strand
CCCCTGAGCTCGAGCAACCAGACCCAGGTAGGTACCTGCTGAGCCCCCTGAGCTCAAGCAAACAGACCATGGTAAGTACCTGCTGAGCCCCCTGAGCTCGAGCAACCAGACCCAGGTAGGTACCTGCTGAGCCCCCTGAGCTCGAGCAACCAGACCCAGGTAGGTACCTGCTGAGCCCCTTGAGCTCGAGCAACCAGACCCAGGTACCTGCTGAGCCCCCTGAGCTCAAGCAACCAGACCCAGGTAGGTAACTGCTGAGCCCCTAGCTTCAGCAACCAGACCCAGGTAGGAACTTGCTAGGCCCTTGAGCTCAAGCAATCAGACCAGGGTACCTGCTGAGCCCCTTGAGCTCCTGCAACCAGACCCAGGTACCTGCTGAGCCCCCTGAGCTCCAGCAACAGGATCCTTGAGCTCGCTGCTTCTCGCTGCCTCAGGAGGTGGTCGGGACGCCCCTGTGAGATCCCAGCAGCTTTTACGTGAGAAGCTCTCAAGTGTTTCTGGAACATTTCTTCTTCCTGACTGGACTCACAAGCCGGCTGGAGTCGGACTGGGTCTGACTTCGAAACCAGGCCGGGTCCTACGGCAGACTTAGTCCGACTTCAAAACCGGAAGAAGTTCGGGAACGGACTGGTTCCGGCTTAGAAACCGGACCGGGTCCGACTGTGAAGAGGGACTGAGTTCGGGTTGTTCTGCGTCCGCTGTAAAAACCGCCCGGTTGCGGGGCCGGGGCGGGCGGCGGGCGGCGAACCCTTCCGCTGGAAGGCTGCACGAGCAGCTGAAGCTCCGCAAAGACCCTCTCGCGTTACCGTGGCCTCGCGGGAGCTCTTCTGTCCGGGAGCGGCTCGTGCACCTGCGCGGTGCCCTCCAGACAAAGGCGTCCCAGCCGAGCCCTCGCCGTGAGGGAAAGGGGATATTGGTCCTCCTCTGACGTGTCTGGTGACCCGGATGAGAACGCTGGGGCATCGTGCTCTCTCGGCGGCCGGCAGGGGCATTGTGGGAAAACTGGCCGAGGCCACCTAAAGGGTAAGCGTTTGTACCAAAGTGGGCGCTCCTATCTCTATCTGTGGTGCCTGGTCGATAGAGGAAGGTAAAATGTCCTTGCCTCTTCCTTTCCAAATTCAGATTGGCAAGAAAAAAACAAACACAACAGAAACAAAAACATTTGTAACAATTAGGTCTTTGAATTGTGACTCGTGAATTTGCTCTCGGGTACCATTAGTTGTTGGTCCTTTCCCAGGGACAGCTACTCCCTTCTTGTTTGTCTCATTTTGTGTCCTACCAACTTAGGTTGACAATCGTCAGATTGGGGTCCTCCAAAATATGGCTGGGCAGAAATGTAGGTTGTTGCTGTTTACCTTTTAACGGGTGTGAGAGAGTGAGAGAGCAGAACAGAACCATTAAAGGCGAACAATCTGAGTTTATGTACTACTCCTTCTTAGTGTAACCTCCAAACCTCTTCTCTCCAAACCTGTAAAATGGTCCAATTAGACATGACGATTTCTACCATTCAATGATTTAAATTCCGTTTACTGTGGCAAAGTTCTTTCATATTAAGGGTGCCCTTCAAGTGTCCTCTAGCATCATAGACAAGATGCAGGAAGCCATCTTATATCCATAACCTCTGTTAGCACGGTATTTGGTGAGCTGTTAGGCTCAGCTGGCTGAGTCACTCAGCAGACCACAGCATCCTCTAGTGGTGAGATTTAAACTTCAAGACACGCATATTCTGAATAGCACAACAAATTAACCTAAACCTTGAGTTTAGGGACAGATTTTGTGTTGGGACAGATTTTGATGTACCTGGTGCATCTCAGGCTTTTTTTAGACCTCTGTCCACTTCTCCACTCTCTGCTGGTTCTTCATGAGAGCTCAGGATTTCAAGCTGCTTTTCTGTGTCTTTTTCATTGATTATAGATACTTTTTTCTTTTGAGGTACTTCCCTATCTCTACCTTATTTGCTGTCCCTAAGCATATAGGTCTTTTAATATGAGGATGTTACCCAAAATTCATATGGAAGAAATAGGCAAAGAATAATCCACCTGAGGTGGATAACACGAAGTGTTACATTTGGAATCCGCCCTGGCTTAAAAGCCTAACTCTGCCACCTTATTTGCTTATTTGCCTATTAGTCAGGTTACTTAACTTTTCTAAGTTGACCCACAGGATAAGGATAACCTTACAGGGTTATTGTGGCTCACATGTAAATCTGAGTCAACTACACAGAGTCCTGGTACAATCATAGATGCTCTATTAAATCCCAAGGTAACCTAAGGGAATTATTTCAGTTGGCAAAAGGTAGTGGATAACATGTTTCTGGACTGAGAGTTTACCAACTTTCTTCTTATGCCAGTTAATTCTCTCTGGGATTACATGATCATTTGTGTCCTGCCTGCAGTCATATTTCCTGAGCCAGTTTTCAGAATGTGAGGTAGGAAATGGGAAAGGAAAAAGCATCATGAGGGAGACTTTGTCCAAAATTTCAGGATTGCTGTGTTTTGTGAAATGTGTTCCATTCTGAGTTTGTTTCAGCCCCCTGACCCCAGTGTAATCAAATGTGCCTTTGAGGAAAAAGCATTCGGGAACAGCAGGAAGTATTTAGATGCATTTTATTTAACAGTAAGGCCAGCTAGGCGTTGTGGTGACCACATGGGATTTTAGAACCTTGGTTCTCAGCAAGGCCCAGATTTTTTAATGAGGACAGGGTTCTGGCGCTTCCTATAGAAGAGATTGGGAAAAAAAAAATCAAACTTTGCTGACAAAAAAACTGACAATGGGAGAAAAACAATGAAAAAAGATCAGCTTTATTTAAAATAGAAAGGTTTCAGATTTATTCCCATTTCTTTGTCTTTCAATCATTTATTCATTTACTTATTCATAAATTCATCAAATATCGGTCAACGCTGTTGCTTACATACACTAAGGATATAACAGAAAGGAAAAATATCTGTCCTCACAGAGTGTGCAGATCTACTGTGGCATTACAGGAAACCAGTGAAATCAACCTCTAAGTCATCATTGGTTCTTTTACTCCTAATATCATTGTCCTAGCCACAAGATTTCCATCTTAGCTGCTGCCTGGCCTACTCCGGGATGCTCTAGTTGGCTGATCTTTTGTCTTAGAACTCTGGGGATTAATATCTGTGGGATCTCACAAAAGGAAATCATATCTGTATCCTGATAACTGCCAGCTCTAAGCATCCCCCCCTCCAGATAAAAACCTCACTCAACTACCAACTCACTCCCAACTCACTACCTTTCCCAAACCAATTTTCTCTTCTGTCAGCTAAATGTTCTTAAATCCTGTAATTGTTCTTCATGAGATTGTTTGCAGAGCTCGCGCTCTCTCTCTCTCTCTCTCTCTCTCTCTCTCTCTCTCTCCTTAGCCATCCTTTCTTTGAATATACTGGTTTATAAAAATTCTTCTATTTCTCCGTTACTTGGGGACATCTGACTTCCATATATCTTTTTGCATGTATTTATCTGGACCTTGATGATTCTTCCTTTTAAGACCTTTTTTTTTTAAGTTTATTTATTTATTTTGTGAGAGAGAGCATGAGCAGGGAAGGGACAGAGAGAAAGGGAGAATCTCAAGCAGGCCCCACACTGCCAGCACAGAGCCCAACAGGGGCCCCAAACCCATGAACTGCAAATTCATGACCTGAGCCAAAACCAAGAGTCAGATGCTAAACTGACTGAGTCACTCAGGTGCCACCTTTTTAAGAGCTTTTAATGTCTTTTGTTCCATAATTATTATACATGCATAACACTTATGTCTGAGTTGTTTTAACATACACAGCACAAACTTTTAAACACATTGACTTATTTCTCTACCTGTGCTGTCCAGTAGAGAAGACACCATCCCTATTCAGCTGTTTAAATTCAAATCAGTTAAAAAATGATGTAATATTAAAAATACAGTTTCTTAGATGTACTAACCACATTTTAAGCCCTGGTGGCTAGTGGCTTCCATAACTAGACAACACAGATATAGAACAGTTCCATCTTGAAGAAAGTTCTACCAGAGAACGCTGATCTATGGAACAGAATTTGACAGTACAGGCTCCCTAAGGAGACATAGAAGAGACAGAAAAAAGTCCTGACTGACTATATCTGACAAGCACATTAATGAGCTAGGAGATGCAAGCACAACCCACCAACATGGGTTAGAGCTTGGCTCTAGTTAACTCTACACCATATTCATTTGGGGCTTTCAATGGGCAGTAGAGAGAAACACAACATGGTACATTTGAAAATATTTTACTTTAGAAGAAACCACATTTTCTCTCTAGACCTGTTTACTTATCTGAGAGATACAGGAAGAGAAGTTACATTTTTCTGGCATTTAAATATTCTTCCCATATATGAATATTTTTGAAAAAATAGAGCAAGTAAGCAGGATGGGTAGGTTTTAAAAGCTGAACGAATGATGTGTCTCAGCTCTAAACTCATATTTTCCCAATATTTCACTATAAATATTGGGCCTTTTGGTCTTGGCACTTGGAAAGTTTCTAAATCTCAAGGCTGTTATATTGCTTTCTCCTCCCCTTGGGTGGAAATAGGATGTTTGACCTTTATGTCAACAGCCTAGATCATGAGAAAATTAACAAGTGTTTTTGAGTTCCTTTTACAAATCTTTAGTGTGGAAATAAATTCACCACAAAGCAGAACACCTAATATTTTGGTTCTAAAACTTCAGAATGATAGATCTCTCTCCCTGGGGCCCTATTTCCACAATGCTTGCTAACACTGAGAATTTTCTGAAGTGATTTAAAGCAGACCAAGAAGAGAGATCATGTTATTGGGAACTTAGACTGTGGAATAATGGAAATAATATGCAGTCGTTTGAGCTTACATCAAACCCTTTAGTACTAAATCAGTTCTAAGAATAACTTAGAGTTTTCTGGACTACTTGCACAATCTCTTTTATTTGTTTTGATTGTTCTACGCCATTATTTAACCTGGAATGCTTTTGCACTGCTACCAAAATTCAGAGCCCTATTTAAATGACATCCTTTTCATGAATCCTTTCTTGACCCTTTCAATGAGAAGACATCTGATTCTCTCCTTCACACCTGTAGCACTTTCCTCACACCTCATTTGATGCCGCTTTTCACAGGTTACAAGAAGCTACCTTGTTTGCCCTGATGAGTTAATTTCTCTTACTCAAAAGCACAAGGAAAGCAGAGGAAACTAGCACATTGCTGGACACATGTTAGGTGTTCAGTAGCTATGTGAAATAGAAAGTTTGTGGCAGATCTGCTTCTCTGAGTGCCTGAGTTTGATTCCCGACCTGTGATCACTTCAGAAAATGAGCTTCATTGAGGCCGGCTCTCATCTCCATAAATAAAAGTGCTATGAAAATATATTTTTGGCCACCTAATGTATGTGATTCATATATGCATTTTTGAGGGCTTTAGTTAACACAGTCATTACTATCAGCAAGAATGATTTTTTTAAAGATTTTAATTTTAAGTAATCTCTATACCCAATAAGGGGCTCAAACTCACAACCCCAAGATCAAGAGTCACATGTGCTATCAACTGAGCTAGCCAGGTGCCCCTGATTTTTTTTTTAATTTAAAGGTATTTTGGGTGTATTAGCTTTTTGAAAATCTAGACCATCCACTGTCTTGCTGGAAAAGCATGTTTTTTTGTCATATACATGATTTTTTAAAAACTGGTTGAGAGAACCATTCAGATACTTTCCTCCTCCATTCCACTGTCCTTTCCTTAACACGTTTATCTTATGTGATTAATTCCTTTCTCCCTTTTGTTCAGCTTTTCTCCTTATTGGAATGCCTCACTCTCCTTCTTTGGGGTCTAGAGAAAGTGTCCAAATTTTTCCAAATCCTAGCAGGCATAATTAGTTGTTTTTAATCATGTTTAAACATGTTGGCTTTTCTTCTGTATCTCACAAATTTACTTAGGCTCGTGCCTGACTTTAAAGCATAGTTGAGAGGTACCTGGGCGGCTCAGTCGGTTAAGCATTTGAGTCTTGATTTTGGCTCAGGTCATGATCCCAGGGTCATGGGATCAAGCCCTGTGTCCGGCTCCATGTTGGGTGTGGAGCCTGCTGAAGATTCTCTGTATGCCCCTCCCCAACTTGTGTGCCCATGTGTGCGTGTGCCCTCCCTCTCTTTTTCTCTCTCTCTCAAAAAAACATGTAGTTGAAAAAGCAAGGATTTGGAACCAGATCTGTCACTTCCTGCTGGTTGATTTTGAGCAGGTAATTTAAGCTCAGTCTCAATCTCTTCATGTGTATAATGGGCTTAGTATTATGTACCTCATAGACTCATGAATATTAAGTGCCTTGCACAATGCTTGACACAATAAATATTGTCTTTTATTGTAATACACACATAAATGTATGCATGTCTCTGGATAGAATCATACCAGATATAGAATAAGGAGAAGAAGAGATTGAGAATTATTTTTGGAAAACTACTTGTTTTATTTCTCTTGTGGTAAGATTAATGTTATTGATATATTGGTTGGAACTTAGGGGGATAAAATATATGAAAATGTGAAGACAACTAGGTTAAAAATACGTTTTAAAAGACACTCAAGTTCGTACTCACTTATTTTCAACACATAACAAGCATTCATTAGAATAAGTTTTTCCATCAGTCCCACAGACAGGAGCATAGATCTTGGTACATCCAGGTATTTCACTGTCACATTTAGCCTGAAAATGGAATTAAACAGAATTGTTTTCCGTCATTTTGTAGTCTTCGAGTTTATAACAAAATCTCTAAAACAGCTTTCACTTCCCTGGAGTTGATCAGCTTAAAGACAGAAGCCTGACTCCGGTGGGGGTAGTGATAATGAGTGTCCGAAAGAAAGAGTTCAGGGTTTGGAATCAGAAAGCCTGACTGTATGGACTGCCTCTGCTATTTACAAGTTGTGAGATATTGGCAGATCTCTTGGTTCCTCTGAACCTCAGTCACCTTATCTGTGCAGTGAGAAGGGTATTTTCACTTTGCCAACTAGCTCATGACGGTCATGTGAGGTTTAAATGAGGTGAGTGTGATAATGTTCAGGTTTGTATTGACTGCGGGCACTGGTTCCTCTCAGGTCAGCCACACCATGGGCATGTCTTGCTTGCCCACTCTGGCCCAGTCACACTGCCCTTCTTTCAGTCATGTGACAGACAACACCAAGTGCTTTGTCCCCTTGGAGTCCTGGCATAGCCTATTTCGTCGACATCAGCAAGAACTCAGAATTATGAAATGGCTGTCTTAGGCCATACTTGCTTTCATGTACTATTCTCTTTCAACCTCAAAACTATCCTTTGAACTTTTTATTATACTCATCTTCCAGGGGAGACAGTGAAGCACATAGAGATTAAATCACCCAAGCCACATAGCTGGTAATTCCTGGATCCAGGATTCAAACCTAGTTGGTCTAGGTCCTGAGCTTTGGCTCTTAACCCCTTCATTCTACTACTTCTACCCACCAGTAGTATTTTGCTAACACTCACTTATCCTTTATGACTCAAAATAAATTTCACTCAGGGGCACGTTCTCTGATCTAACCAGTCTAGGTTCCACATGGTACCAGAATTTCTTCACAACCCTTATCATTAGTGTAATTTATTCACTCATGCCCTTTAAGTTTGTCATCTATCCCCTCACTAGATATAAATGTAATGAAAAGAGGGACACTTCCCCCTCTGGGCTTCAGATTTATTGCAATTTACCTTATAAACACATGGAAAAAATAGGAAAGTTAGATATAGAATATTTTTCTAGAGGAAGAACCAAGTTTATTATTTTTCTTTTGTTAGTTATAAATTAGGGCTCCACCTAGGGGACTGGGAAAAGTTTGTGCCAGCATGGTCAAGCTGGCCCTAAGGAGGAAGGGCTATTTGGGGTGAAGTTAAAAAGAATGCCATCCAACATCCTTGTCCTACCAGCTAGCCTCAAAATATATAAAACCCCCTCACAGCGACAGCTGTATGACTACATGGAAACTGCCTGTGTGTCAGTGCATTTGTTCTTCAGCATAAGCCCCTGTGGGGAAACTGTTGTTACTCTCCATACTTGTTCAGCCTTGCTAGCACCACACACCTGTCCTGATTTCAGGTGAAATTGAAATTGAAACGCTTGAATGTGCATTGATTGGGGCAAACAGTTCTAGCCCTAGAGATAAGAAAGTACAAAATTGTCTTTACCTGTCTTTCCAGCAAGTCAGCTCTAGTGTTGCCTATAAAACATAAATCAGACATTGTGAGGTTGGATCCTAAATGGGAGAAGCCAGCTCTGCTCTTATTCAGAATTCTCAGCTTCCATTCAAGACTGGTGACTTCTCTGCTGGCCTCTTCTGCCCCCCCCCCCCACCCCCTCAACCTTTTCTTATTTCTGTCTTCTCTCAAGGATATCTCACTGGTGTCCAATCACTCCCTGCCTGTTGGAGCGTCAAGGAAATGAAGCAAAAGTTTGATTATGATCAAAGTATCTTAGTTCAGCATTTCACAAAAGTTGACCCATTTCTTTGAAAATAGAAGTGATTTTACTTACTGCTTGAAATGTATCAGGTACGGAGCAAATATCTTCTGAATGCTCACTGACATTGTCACAACTGGCTACTAGACCTTTGATCTTACAATTAGTGATCAAATTAAGTATCTTTAATTCAGTTTATAGATGAATATGTGAAGAGTTTATACGACTAATTGTAAAGCAGTTACCACTAGCAGTAACCAGGTCTTGTGATAACAAAACTAACTTGGAATGACATGTAAGTCTTTTTGTAAGTAATGTTAAACATGGAGCTCTTTTGACAACTCAGCATCGGACCCTTAGGAACTCATTCCCTCTGTTACATTACACTGCCTATTAATCCAATTCACATTTATCCAATTCACAGATAGATGCTTAAAATTGCCATGCTGCATTCCCCGGAAAATAACAGGTCTTGCTGACATCATATAGAGGATGGTCATTTTGGTTGAGGTCAATGAAGGGAAAAGGAGCTAACCTGATAGTATCCAAAGAAAGAAATGTTGGTGAGATTTGATTTTGATATTGACAGTTTCTGAAGTGATCTAGGTAAGGAGGTAGCTCTCCCTAGCTAAATGTCATAAGAAGCAGCAAGGCACTTATGGGCTTGAAGAAGCCCCCTGGAATAGGCCCCTGACCTTATTTCGCTAGGACCAAAAGATCTAAGACTAGACTGTAAATCTATAAGGTAATGGGTTTAGTAATGCAACAAGTCAAACAGGTTTTACTCAAATCAGAAAAATATGCAGGCACCTACCAGATAGCCCCAACAGGGCCAAGGCACAGAGGAGGAGGATGCTTGTTACCTTCATGGCTGAAAGTTCTGTATCCAGTCAGTAGAAGATGGCTTTGAACTCACCACTTCTTTTCAGAGCCCTGGGACTGGAAGGGTCATATAGACAGAGTGGCCACCCAGGCTCCACCTCCTGTCCTGTCACCAGATCTCTTAAGTTATTGATTGACTCGTGTTGATTGACTCGGTAGGATAACCTGACCCCAAGTCTCAGGAATGTCACCTGCATAAGAAAGGTGAAAGAAGTAGCAGGGGCCGGAATGTGCTTGGCCAAGACACCGTCAGAGAAGTTCTGGTGATTAGTTGGTTCTCCCCCAACTTCCTCTGTGACTCTGGGCAGCCCTAGTGTTCTCATCTGTATGTACTCTGTAGCTCTGGGTATGTGAGCAGGTGTGGATATCCAAAAATGGGTCTCCATTCTTTCTTCCTTTCCTTCAGCTTTTCCCTTTTTCATTTTTTCTCTTTTCTTTTGTTGCACTCATTCACAAAGCCCAAGGTAGCTGGCAGAGACACAGGTTAGAAATAAAGAGGGCTCACTTCCCTAAGGCGTGTGTGTGTGCGTTGGGGCTAGATTGTGCTCTCCGGATACTTAATAGCTCTGTGTTCTTGGACAGATAGTTCACTTTTGCTGGGCCTCAATTTATTCACCTGAGACCTGAAATAATAATAGCACTTAACTCAAAGTGTTTATCTTTCATTCAAATGTATGTGTGCTGTGTCTACCATGTGTTATTAGGAGATAGTTCTTCATGTCTCTTGTGTTTCTGCCTTTCTTATAAGGAGAGGCATGCACTGCCTGTGCTTCAGACAATCTTTTCAAAAGTTTGTACAACTAATGGACTTAGAGGGTGGAATAGTGTCTCTGTCTGGAACAAAGGGGAGGTTTGTTCACCATTCATTATAATAAAGATGATATCCCTCTCCATTGCAAAGATTAGGTGGGCATAGTGCCCTTTAAAAAAGATTAGGGAGAGGCGCCTGGGTGGCTCAGTTGGTTAAGCGTCTGACTCTTGATCTTGGCTTACTCAGGTCATGATCTTACAGTTCGTGAGTTCAAGCCCCGCATGGGGCTCTGTGTTGACAGCATGAAGCCTGCTTGGAATTTTCTCTCCCTCTCTGTCTGTCCCTACCCCACTGTGCTCTCTCTGTCTCTCTCTCTGTCTCTCTCAAAATAAGTAAATAAATAAACTTCAAAACGATTTTAAAAAATTCAAAAGTGGAAAAGATTAGGGATTTTGGGGGTACCTGACTGGCTCAGTCAGTAGAACATGCAACTCTTGACCTTGGGGTCATGAGTTTGAGCCACCCATTGGGTATAGAGATTACTAAAAAATAAAAAAATAAAATGAGCATTAAGAAAATTAGAGATTTTTGAAAACATGGCTTCCTTCTCTGGAGCACAATGCACTTTCTCTGTAGGTACCACTTGGTCCTCTTTCTGTCACCCTGGAGAAGCGTGAGAAATCAGAACAGATGACACTGGCACTCTAGCTATTGCTACTGAATAATTAAGTCCCTTCTCTCTGACTCAGGAGTGTGTTTTCTGCCAGAATCCCTTTAACTGTGGCAGGCTAACTTGTTAGCTTCCAAGTAGGGCAAAATCTCAGATCCCCCCTGGTCTTGGACTGTGCGCATGTCTGAGGATACATCAATGAATAACAATGACAGTCTTTGCCCTCATGGAGCCTCCACTGCATTTTACTTGGAGGAGACAGATAATTTTAAAGTATATCAGATTATGATAAATACTATGGAGAAAAAGGATAAAAAGGTTAAGATGCTGGAAGATCAGGATATAGTTGTTATAGATGGTCAGAGAAGACCTTGCTGATTAAGTGACATTTGAACAGAGACATGAAGGAAGTGAGGAATTGAACCAGGCACATATCTAAGAGCACACACTCCAGACAGAGTAAAGCGAGTGCAAAGGCTCTTAGGCAGAATCTTGCTTGACACTTTTGAGAAACAGCCAGGGTGATAGTCTGGCTGGAGCAAAGTGATAGAGAGGTAAAGGAAGCAGTGAGGGCTGGGTAGTGAAGGGCTGGGTAGGCTGTAGTAAGGACTTTGTTTTTTAACCAAAGAGAAAGCCGATGGAGACCTATGTCACAGGAACTACATGATATAGCGCTCATCCTAAAAGTTCACTTTTTAATGCTTATTTTTAAGAGACAGAGAAAGAGCACAAGCAAGGGAAGGGCAGAGAGAGGGAGACAGGATCTGAAGCAGGGTCCAGGCTCTGAGCTGTCAGCACAGAGCCTGACGCGGGGCTCGAACCCACAACGTGCAAGATTATGACCTGAGCCAAAGTCGGGCGCTTAACTGAGCCATCAAGGCACTCCCTAAAAGGTCATTTTAACTGCTCTGTGAGAATAAACTTGAAGGCAAGGGGAGCAGCAGGAAAACCCAACTTCTTGGCTACTGTACTAGTCCGCCCAAGAGATGGTGGTAGAAGTGGAAGGAAGAAGCCGACTCTGTAGTTCAGGTGATCTCAATATATAGAGATCATTTACAACAATTTCTGGCACATGGTAAACACTTAGAGATATTGCCCATCACCATATTTTTGTTATTTTTTCAGTATTTATAATGCTGTTCCATCTGACAGGAATGTTCTGCATCAGTGAATCCTTCCTCAGTCTTTAAGATTCACTTCAGGTGTTGTTTCTTAATTGGAAAACTTCTTGCGCTCATTCTGGGCTACCGTGGTATTTTGAACCTGTTTGAACCCAACACCTAACACATTGTTGAAACTGTGTATATGACTGGTTCACCCATTCCTTCTATGTTTCAACCTTCACCATCCCAGCTTCCTCCTGCTTCACTACTGCTCCTGAACTTGTTCTTGTTTAGGTCACAAATTCAGGTCAGTTACTTCCATGGACACTTTTTCAGAGCACATGGCTTCTAACTCTTCACATTTGATCACACTCAGTATAATTTCTTTTCCTGGGTATCACGACTGCATAGTCCCCTACATTTTCTCATACTTTCTTGATCCTCATATCATCTTCAACCTCTTTATTGACTCCTCTTCCTCTTAATGAGTGAAGATTTGTAGTTTCTCAAGGATTGGTCCTGTGCCTTATTTATGTCTCACTTTTCCTTTTCCTTAGGTGAGCTCAGTCATTCACATCGTTTAAATTATATCTATATAAAATCCCCAGATATGCATCTCTTCCTAG
Organism: Herpailurus yagouaroundi; assembly: GCF_014898765.1. Taxonomy (NCBI): domain Eukaryota; kingdom Metazoa; phylum Chordata; class Mammalia; order Carnivora; family Felidae; genus Herpailurus; species Herpailurus yagouaroundi. The sequence continues at coordinate 117,074,760 of NW_024412377.1, read as the reverse complement.
ATGTGTCCTCGGTTCTTCAGACCAGATATTAAATGCATTCTTGACTGTTTGGACGTGCTATGGGTACTTCAAATGTACGATATCCCATACTACTACTTGGATCATTCATCACAAGTATTTTTCTCTTCACTCTCCCCCTTGCTTCTCTGCCTTCCAACTGGCCAGTTAAGCCAAAACCTAAGTGTTCTCCTTGATGCCTTCACTTGCCCTTAACATGCATAACTGTCCATGCTTAATTTGTTACCAAGTTCTCTTCTTGAATCTGTATCTGAAATCAGCGCTGAATGCTTCTCACCTTAAACTTTCCTATCAAAGATGATGGCATTATTGTCTGTGTCCCTCCCCGAGGGTATATCTGGCCTTGAGAGATGTAGATTGATGTTTGAAGTCTGTGGCTTTCTGAAATTTCCTTCAAGACAGTATCTCTTGTTATTGCTTTCTCAAGAAATAACTCCATGGAACAGTCCAGTGATCTTATAGAACAAACATGATCATGCAACTCCCCAGTTTCCCATTGTTCAAAATCCTCAGGAAGGGTTTAGGCGAGATTAGGCTCTTTTTGACCTTTCTCGCTTCATCCCTCACCAGTTTGCTCTTTGCTCAGTCTGTCAAGCTACGTGGGTCATTTCTCTGTTCCCCCTTAATTTCTCTTAATAGGGAAAAAACTTTTAGGTTTTAACCTTCAAGACTCAGGCTCAATATAATTTTCTCATGGAGCTGCTTTTCCAAGTCTTACCTCAGTCTCTGCTGCATCTACCTTAGGACTTACTGTTATATTATTTCATGATACCCTGCATAACACTTAAATTTCATTCTGTAGCTGTTTGTATGATTATTATGTACTATCTGTTCCCCCTTAAGGAGCAAATATGGTTGCTTGGTAGGTAGCTGCAGTACCTAGCAAAGTGCCTGGAAAATAGAAGGTTCTGAATAAATATTTGCTGAAAACATGAATAAAGTAATAGATGTTTATACTTCTTTCCTTGAAGACCCAGATCTATGCCTTGTTTGTTTCTTAGACATTTTTTTAAAATGTTTATTATTTTTGAGAGAGAGAGAGATAGTACGAGTGGGGGAGGGACAGAGAGAGAGGAGACAGAATCCGAAGCAGGCTCCAGACTCTGAGCTGTCAGCACAGAGCCCAATGTGGGGCTCGAACTCACCAACCGTGAGATCATGACCTGAGCCAAAGTCTAATGTCTAACCAACTGAACCACTCAGGCGCCCCTTTGCCTTGTTCATTTCTGTGTCTCTAGTGCCTGCCACAGAGTACTCATTTATTGGTTCATTCCATCTTTTATGCATTCAACCATTGTTATAATTCAAATACCGATTGAGTTCCTACTATTTAAAAGCTCTGGCCTGACTGCTAGGGAAATAGATTTTGGCCTCTGCCTTTATGGAGTTTAGGCCGAGCACTGATAGATACAGTTTGAATGAGTAAAAATTTTTTTCTTTTCATCTCAAATCATAATTTAAATAGCAGCTTGGTTGATGGTAAGAAGGTACCAATAGCCACTGTAAAGGGAGTTAATATTCGAGAGAAGGAATTTTTGACTTCATAAGCAATCTGAGGAAAAGGGAACTGTCTGGGATCTCGTTGCAGAAACTCTTTAGGTAATAATACCGGCAGTAATAACATTCAGATTAAGACCTGTATTATGCCAAATCCTGGGCTCTTTCTACCAAACATTGATTTTTAAACATTTTAACTGTGTACCCAAAGCAAAAATAGAAATTCTGTGGTATAGCCTAGTGTATGCATACATATGTGTAGACAAAATTGTTAAGAAACAAAGCATAGCCTTATTCAATATGATGACTCTACATGCCTTTTATTCTGTTCTATCTCATAGCTCACTGACCCTGACTTGCATTTTGAAAAACTATTAACGACAGTAACTATGCTGCCTTACAATCTTCTTTTCTTAAGTGCTATAAAAGTAGGATAAAATTGGGGTGCCTAGGTGGCTCAGTCGGTTGAGCGTCCGACTTTGGCTCAGGTCATGATCTCACGGTCCATGAGTTCAAGCCCTGCGTTGGGCTCTGTGCTGACAGCTCAGAGCCTGGGGCCTGTTTCAGATTCTGTGTCTCCCTCTCTCTCTGACCCTCCCCTGTTCATGCTCTGTCTCTCTCTGTCTCAAAAATGAATAAAACGTTACCAAAAAAAATTAAAAAAAAAAAAAGGTAGGATAAAATTCTAGTTAGAGGCTGGTCCTAACATTGTGATGAGAAGGGGCTCTTGGGAGGCCATAGATTGAAGAGGTCATGAAGAGACAGACCTGGTTCCAATTAGAAGTCTGCCATTTCAACTGTGATGTGACTCTGGGTAAATCTTCAACTACAAAAATGCATATCATAATATATTCATTTAGTGTGAGAATAAACGTAGAAAAGCAATAAATACTGTGCAAAAACTTTATGCTCCATTTCCCCTGGAACAATCATTGCTAGCTGGTAATAACCTGACTCTTCCTTCCACAGATTGGAATAAATGGATAATATGTTGAGGCTTTATATGATCACTGGACAGAATAAATATTGTTTGCCCTAAGATGGGCATTGGCTGGAATAACTCTGCTACTCTGCTAGGCTATTGGTTGTATTTAGTGTGTTTACATGGCCTAGCCTTGTGTAAATCTCTCTGTCTGTCTCCTTTTCCTCTCTGTGCACTTATTTATGTGTGCATGTCTTCGGTAACTCAGCAAACATACTATGACCTACTTCCCTCTGTTTCAAGGACTAATTATTCACCTGAATAAAGAAAAAGTTTAAGAGAACTGTTTAGTGGGTGCTGATAATACTTGCTGGAATGGGGATGTTGTTTGGCACCTGCTGATTTTCACATCCTGTGCCCAAGGTTTAACTGGTAACAGAAACTAGTGACATGGAGTCTCATGAATTTAGCCTGATGTGTGAAGACCTCTGACTTAACTGCATCTTAACTCTTCCATCTTATTTTTCAGTATTCATGGAACTTCATGGCTTATCTTAATTATAACCATTACTGCTGAAAATTTTCAAAAGTGTCTATGCCAGGCACCATGGTGCTTTATTTCCATCATTTTGAATCCCTATAGCATTATTATCTCCATTTTACAAGTAAGGAAATTGAGATTGAGGCACAGAGGTTTCAGTTGTTATGTTCCCTGGTCACAGAGATCAAATACTGATTAAAAATTTTTAAAATAGTCAAGTGCACACAGATACACATATACAGATATACATGTATATATACACAGATGTACATTTTATGTGTGTGTGTGTGTTTCTGATACGTGACTTCAAATCTCTTATTAATTCTTCCTAATGCACTTCTTTATGACCCACCACTTCATACTCTGAAACAGTAATTATAGCAATTTGAGCTTAATGACCTATTTAGAGCAGAGGCTTATACTTCAGGAGGCCTGGGTTCCTAATTTAAGGTAGCTACTGAAAATCTGAAGTTTTTGCAAGGTCTCTGTATTCTGTGGGCTTCAGTTTCCTTACATACATGTGTTATAATGAACTTCTGAGTAGGTTACATTTTCACTCTCTTAATAATATCTTTTGGGGCACCTGTGTGGCTCAGTCCATTAAGCATTACTCTTGTTTTTGGCTCAGGTCATGATTTCATGTTTGGGGAGATCAAGCCCCATGTCGGGCTCCGTGCTGACAGCGCAGAGCCTGCTTGGGATTCTCTCTCTCTGTCTCTCTCTCTCTGTCCCTACCCCACTCATTCTCTCTCTCTAAAAATAAATAAATATTGGGGTGCCTGAGTGGCTCAGTCGGTTAGGCATCTGACTTCGGCTCAGATCATGATATCATGGTTTGTGAGTTCGACCCCCACATCGGGTTCTGTGCTGAGAGCCTAGAGCCTGGAGCCTGCTACGAATTCTGTGTCTCCCTCTCTCTCTCTGCTGCTCCTCTTCTCATGATCTGTCTCTCTCTCTCTCTCTCTCTCTCTCTTTTTCTCCTTCAAAAATAAAGGGGTTGGAGGGAAGATGGTGGTGTAGGAGGACGCTGGGCTCACCGCGCGTCCTGCTGATCACTTAGATTCCACCTACACCTGCCTAAATAACCCAGAAAACCACCAGAGGATTAGCAGAACGGAGTCGCCGGAGCCAAGCGCAGACGAGAGGCCCACGGAAGAGGGTAGGAAGGGCGGCGAGGCGGTGCGCGCTCCACAGACTGGCGGGAGGGAGCCGGGGCGGAGGGGCGGCTCACCGGCCAAGCAGAGCCCCCGAGTCTGGCTTCCAAAAAGCGGAGGGGCCTGATGGACTGTGTTCCGACAGCAAGCGCGACTTAGCGGCTGGGAGGTCATAAGTTAACAGCTCTGCTCAGAAAGCGGGAAGGCTGGAGGACAAAGGGAAGGAGAGCTGCTGAGCCCCCGGACGACAGAGCTCAGTTTGGTGGGGAACAAAGGCGCTCCCCAGCGCCATCTCCCCCGCCCATCCCCCAGCCAAAATCCCAAAGAGAACCAGTTCCTGCCAGGGAACTTGCTCGCTCCGCTCAAACACCCAACTCTGCGCTTCTGTGGAGCCAAACCTCCGGCAGTGGATCTGACTCCCTCCTGCTGCCACAGGGCCCCTCCTGAAGTGGATCACCTAAGGAGAAGCGAGCTAAGCCTGCCCCTCCTGCCCCTGTGCACCTTGCCTACCCACCCCAGCTAAGATGCCAGATCCCCAGCATCACAAGCCTGGCAGTGTGCAAGTAGCCCAGACAGGCCACCCCACCCCACAGTGAATCCCGCCCCTAGGAGAGGGGAAGAGAAGGCAGGCACCAGTCTGACTGTGGACACAGCGGTGGGCTGGGGGCAGACATCAGGTCTGACTGCGGCTCCGCCCACCAACTCCAGTTATACACCAGAGCACAGGGGAAGTGCCCTGCAGGTCCTCACCACGCCAGGGACTATCCAAAATGACCAAGCGGAAGAATTCCCCTCAGAAGAATCTCCAGGAAATAACAACAGCTAATGAGCTGATCAAAAAGGATTTAAATAATATAACAGAAAGTGAATTTAGAATAATAGTCATAAAATTAATCGCTGGGCTTGAAAACAGTATAGCTGACAGCAGAGAATCTCTTGCTACAGAGATCAAGGGACTAAGGAACAATCACGAGGAGCTGAAAAACGCTTTAAACGAAATGCATAACAAAATGGAAACCACCACGGCTCGGATTGAAGAGGCAGAGGAGAGAATAGGTGAACTAGAAGATAAAGTTATGGAAAAAGAGGAAGCTGAGAAAAAGAGAGATAAAAAAATCCAGGAGTATGAGGGGAAAATTAGAGAACTAAGTGATACACTAAAAAGAAATAATATACGCATAATTGGTATCCCAGAGGAGGAAGAGAGAGGGAAAGGTGCTGAAGGGGTACTTGAAGAAATAATAGCTGAGAACTTCCCTGAAGTGGGGAAGGAAAAAGGCATTGAAATCCAAGAGGCACAGAGAACTCCCTTCAGACGTAACTTGAATCGATCTTCTGCACGACATATCATAGTGAAACTGGCAAAATACAAGGATAAAGAGAAAATTCTGAAAGCAGCAAGGGGTAAACATGCCCTCACATATAAAGGGAGACCTATAAGACTCGTGACTGATCTCTCTTTTGAAACTTGGCAGGCCAGAAAGAATTGGCACGAGATTTTCAGTGTGCTAGACAGAAAAAATATGCAGCCGAGAATCCTTTATCCAGCAAGTCTGTCATTTAGAATAGAAGGAGGGATAAAGGTCTTCCCAAACAAACAAAAACTGAAGGAATTTGTCACCACTAAACCAGCCCTACAAGAGATCCTAAGGGGGACCCTGTGAGACAAAGTACCAGAGACATCACTACAAGCATAAAACATACAGACATCACAATGACTCTAAACCCATATCTTTCTATAATAACACTGAATGTAAATGGATTAAATGCGCCAACCAAAAGACATAGGGTATCAGAATGGATAAAAAAACAAGACCCATCTATTTGCTGTCTACAAGAGACTCATTTTAGACCTGAGGACACCTTTAGATTGAGAGTGAGGGGATGGAGAACTATTTATCATGCTACTGGAAGCCAAAAGAAAGCTGGAGTAGCCATACTTATATCAGACAAACTAGACTTTAAATTAAAGGCTGTAACAAGAGATGAAGAAGGACATTATATAATAGTGACAGGGTCTATCCATCAGGAAGAGCTAACAATTATAAATGTCTATGTGCCGAATACCGGAGCACCCAAATACATAAAACAATTACTCATAAACATAAGCAACCTTATTGATAAGAATGTGGTAATTGCAGGGGACTTTAACACCCCACTTACAGAAATGGATAGATCATCTAGACACACGGTCAATAAAGAAACAAGGGCCCTGAATGAGACATTGGATCAGATGGACTTGACAGATATATTTAGAACTCTGCATCCCAAAGCAACAGAATATACTTTCTTCTCGAGTGCACATGGAACATTCTCCAAGATAGATCATATACTGGGTCACAAAACAGCCCTTCATAAGTTTACAAGAATTGAAATCATACCATGCATACTTTCAGACCACAATGCTATGAAGCTTGAAATCAACCACAGAAAAAAGTCTGGAAAACCTCCAAAAGCATGGAGGTTAAAGAACACCCTACTAACGAATGAGTGGGGCAACCAGGCAATTAGAGAAGAAATTAAAAAATATATGGAAACAAACGAAAATGAAAATATAACAATCCAAACACTTTGGACGCAGCGAAGGCAGTCCTGAGAGGAAAATACATTGCAATCCAGGCCTCTCTCAAGAAACAAGAAAAATCCCAAATACAAAATCTAACAGCACACCTAAAGGAAATAGAAGCAGAACAGCAAAGACAGCCTAAACCCAGCAGAAGAAGAGAAATAATAAAGATCAGAGCAGAAATAAGCAATATAGAATCTAAAAAAACTGTAGAGCAGATCAACGAAACCAAGAGTTGGCTTTTTGAAAAAATAAACAAAATTGACAAACCTCTAGCCAGGCTTCTCAAAAAGAAAAGGGAGATGACCCAAATAGACAAAATCATGAATGAAAATGGAATTATTACAACCAATCCCTCAGAGATACAAACAATTATCAGGGAATACTATGAAAAATTATATGCCAACAAATTGGACAACCTGGAAGAAATGGACAAATTCCTGAACACCCACACTCTTCCAAAACTCAATCAGGAGGAAATAGAAAGCTTGAACAGACCCATCACCAGCGAAGAAATTGAATCGGTTATCAAAAATCTCCCAACAAATAAGAGTCCAGGACCAGATGGCTTCCCAGGGGAGTTCTACCAGATGTTTAAAGCAGAGATAATACCTATCCTTCTCAAGCTATTCCAAGAAATAGAAGGTGAAGGAAAACTTCCAGACTCATTCTATGAAGCCAGTATTACTTTGATTCCTAAACCAGACAGAGACCCAGTAAAAAAAGAGAACTACAGGCCAATATCCCTGATGAATATGGATGCAAGAATTCTCAATAAGATACTAGCAAATCGAATTCAACGGCATATAAAAAGAATTATTCACCATGACCAAGTGGGATTCATTCCTGGGATGCAGGGCTGGTTCAACATTCACAAATCAATCAACGTGATACATCACATTAACAAAAAAAAAGAGAAGAACCATATGATCCTGTCAATCGATGCAGAAAAGGCCTTTGACAAAATCCAGCACCCTTTCTTAATAAAAACCCTTGAGAAAGTCGGGATAGAAGGAACATACTTAAAGATCATAAAAGCCATTTATGAAAAGCCCACAGCGAACATCATCCTCAACGGGGAAAAACTGAGAGCTTTTTCCCTGAGATCAGGAACACGACAGGGATGCCCACTCTCACCGCTGTTGTTTAACATAGTGCTGGAAGTTCTAGCATCAGCAATCAGACAACAAAAGGAAATCAAAGGCATCCAAATTGGCAAAGATGAAGTCAAGCTTTCGCTTTTTGCAGATGACATGATATTATACATGGAAAATCCGATAGACTCCACCAAAAGTCTGCTAGAACTGATGCATGAATTCAGCAAAGTTGCAGGATACAAAATCAATGTACAGAAATCAGTTGCATTCTTATACACTAACAATGAAGCAACAGAAAGACAAATAAAGAAACTGATCCCATTCACAATTGCACCAAGAAGCATAAAATACCTAGGAATAAATCTAACCAAAGATGTAAAGGATCTGTATGCTGAAAACTATAGAAAGCTTATGAAGGTAATTGAAGAAGATTTAAAGAAATGGAAAGACATTCCCTGCTCATGGATTGGAAGAATAAATATTGTCAAAATGTCAATACTACCCAAAGCTATCTACACATTCAATGCAATCCCAATCAAAATTGCACCAGCATTCTTCTCGAAACTAGAACAAGCCATCCTAAAATTCATATGGAACCACAAAAGGCCCCGAATAGCCAAAGTAATTTTGAAGAAGACGACCAAAGCAGGAGGCATCACAATCCCAGACTTTAGCCTCTACTACAAAGCTGTCAGCATCAAGACAGCATGGTATTGGCACAAAAACAGACACATAGACCAATGGAATAGAATAGAAACCCCAGAACTAGACCCACAAACGTATGGCCAACTCATCTTTGACAAAGCAGGAAAGAACATCCAATGGAAAAAAGACAGTCTCTTTAACAAATGGTGCTGGGAGAACTGGACAGCAACATGCAGAAGGTTGAAACTAGACCACTTTCTCACACCATTCACAAAAATAAACTCAAAGTGGATAAAGGACATGAATGTGAGACAGGAAACCATCAAAACCTTAGAGGAGAAAGCAGGAAAAGACCTCTCTGACCTCAGCCGTAGCAATCTCTTACTCGACACATCCCCAAAGGCAAGGGAATTAAAAGCAAAAGTGAATTACTGGGACCTTATGAAGATAAAAAGCTTCTGCACAGCAAAGGAAACAACCAACAAAACGAAAAGGCAACCAACGGAATGGGAAAAGATATTTGCAAATGACATATCGGACAAAGGGCTAGTATCCAAAATCTATAAAGAGCTCACCAAACTCCACACCCGAAAAGCAAATAACCCAGTGAAGAAATGGGCAGAAAACATGAATAGACACTTCTCTAAAGAAGACATCCGGATGGCCAACAGGCACATGAAAAGATGTTCAGCGTCGCTCCTTATCAGGGAAATACAAATCAAAACCACACTCAGGTATCACCTCACGCCAGTCAGAGTGGCCAAAATGAACAAATCAGGAGACTATAGATGCTGGAGAGGATGTGGAGAAACGGGAACCCTCTTGCACTGTTGGTGGGAATGCAAATTGGTGCAGCCGCTCTGGAAAGCAGTGTGGAGGTTCCTCAGAAAATTAAAAATAGACCTACCCTATGACCCAGCAATAGCACTGCTAGGAATTTATCCAAGGGACACAGGAGTACTGATGCATAGGGGCACTTGTACCCCAATGTTCATAGCAGCACTCTCAACAATAGCCAAATTATGGAAAGAGCCTAAATGTCCATCAACTGATGAATGGATAAAGAAATTGTGGTTTATATACACAATGGAATACTACGTGGCAATGAGAAAAAATGAAATATGGCCTTTTGTAGCAACGTGGATGGAAGTGGAGAGTGTGATGCTACGTGAAATAAGCCATACAGAGAAAGACAGATACCATATGGTTTCACTCTTATGTGGATCCTGAAAAACTTAACAGGAACCCATGGGGGAGGGGAAGGAAAAAAAAAAAAAAGAGGTTAGAGTGGGAGAGAGCCAAAGCATAAGAGACTGTTGAAAACTGAGAACAAACTAAGGGTTGATGGGGGGTGGGAGGGAGGAGAGGGTGGGTGATGGGTATTGAGGAGGGCACCTTTTGGGATGAGCACTGGGTGTTGTATGGAAACCAATTTGACAATAAATTTCATATATAAATAAAAAAAATAATAATAAAATAAAATAAAATGTCAAAAAAAATTTAAAAATTAAAAAAAAATTTTTTAAATAAATATTTTAAAAAATACTATCTTTTTATGTACAAAGGTTCTTAATTTTAATTGAGTCCAGTTTAGCAATCTTTACCTTTGTTGTTAGTGTTTTTTTGTATCCTATTTAAGAAAAATTTGCCCGCCCCAGGATTGTGACAATATTCTATATAATCCTAGAAGCTCTACAATCCATTGTAATTAATTTTTGTGACTGATGTAAGTAGGTCCCAACATTCAATTTTTTTAAACGTGAATTTGTGGATAATAAACTCATTTTCAGTTATTGAAAATAACTGATGGGTTAAATGGGCAAGAGGCATTAGGGAGGACACTTGTTGGGATGAGCATTGGGTGTTACATGTCAGTGATGAATCACTCAATTTTACTCCTGAAATCATTATTACAGTATTTGATAACTTGGATATAAATAAATAAATAAATAAATAAATAAATAAATAAACAAACAAACTGTGTTGGAAAGTGAAGAGAATGGGAGAAAATGTAGACAAAGGGAACAATGTTTATTTTAAGAAGTTTTACTCTGAAGAGAGTGAGACCTAAGGGTCATTGCTGAAAGTGGACATAGGGTTTTAAGATGGGAAATTATGTACTTCAAATAAAGGTTTACTAAGACAATAATCAGGCTCATTCTAAATACTTTTTTTTCTGAGACTCAAAATTGTGAGTTCCCTTAATTTATCAGAATGGCAAGATAATAATGTCACCCTCCTTACGGCCTTCCATATTCAACACATAAAAGACAGGTGGTAAGTATTCACTGTTGGGGCAATAAAGGAAGAAAACAGCTTGAGAACATCGTATCTTTGAATACAGGACTAGTAAGAAATATCAAAAGCAACTGTGGAGTTCACGAGGGAAATTTCTTCTAGCATTAGAAATCCTAGTAATGTATTTCCTAATAGTTATTAAAAAAGCACTTTTGAGTTCCTGTGAAGGTCTTTCCTGCCTTGGCTGTACTTGTGGATCCACAGCTAGAATAATGGTCCTTTTCCCCTGAAAACCCTGAATTTATGTATGCTTCTATTAGAGAGTGTTACATTGGGCATTCTATTTTTTTGTTTAAATCTCTCTCCTACTAAACTATTAGAGGTTATAACCTTTTTTTTTTTCCATCTCCACAGTCAAGTACACTATTCAATCTAAAGGAACCTGATAAAATGGTAAAAATCCATTCACTCTTAGCTGTTCGTGGGCATAGTAGACTTTAATAAGTTTACAAAGAAATGGGAGAAGGGATTACATACACCAGACAACAGAATACTATAAAACCACACCTTAGAACGTTTAGAATCTTCAGCCTTTAGAACCACTCTTACTTGGAGTCTTTCTTAGTCATTTGTCCCCAAACAGAAGCCAAACCGCAAGTGTTTGGTTACTCCTTCTCCTACCCCTTCCACTCAAGAATAAAATAATCAGTCTATTTCCTTGTCTAAAGCAGAACCCAGTGACATTTAGGTCCTTGATACCACACCCAGCTTTTTTTTCAGGGTCTTTCCCCACCAAAGACGGTTCTTCCTCTAGGGTAAATTCTGGTGCCAGCTGTTAAGTTAATAACATGTCCAACACATTACATAATGATTGAAAGCCCAGTCTTTGGAGAACAACAGACCTAATTTGAAATCTGCCTGTGTGACTTTGAGTGAAACTTCACATTTATGACCCTTGTTTTCACAGTCTTTTCTCTAAAATCCCTGGTGCTGATGAGTTTTGGAATTCATATATATTGTTTTAAATTTTAAAAAGTCATGATATACATAGTGTTTATTACAGAAAGCTCAGGGATGTCTAGGGTAGCGCCCTCTCATCAAACACACTAGTAATTTTGTGGCAAAAAATATAAATAAATAGTCTTAAGTCATCTCTTGATAGGTTTTGCTGTCAAATGAGTTACAAAATAAACATAACAAAGACTTGTGATTGTCAGAACTCTCTGGGGTTGGACTGATGAAATAGGGACTGTGGAACTATGTCTACTTAATGGGCTTGTCACTAGGAATAAAGAGGATAGTGCATGTCAACCTCAGAGCTCAGACCATGGCACTAAAGGCTTAATACATGGCTATTATTACTACTCTTCCCCTACTTCAGCTCATGTTAAACTTAGGATCTACTCCCTGCCCTTTCTCCTTTCTCTTATTGGTAAAATCTTTCTATATTGTATATTTAATTTACAGGAAACTTCCAAACTGCTCTTATATTAAGATTTTTTTTTTAAGAGGTAAGCCATGGGGTGCCTGGGTGGTTCAGTTGGTTAAACGTCCAACTTCGGCTCAGGTCATGATCTCACAGCTTGTGAGTTCAAGCCCCACATCAGACTCTGTGCTGACAGCTTGGAACCCGGGGCCTCCTTCGGATTCTGTCTCCCTCTCTCTCTGTCCCCACCCCCACCTCAAAAAAAATGAACATATTTTTTTTTTTTTAAATGGGGTAAGCCATCAGTGTTGGAGACCACCTCCATTAGAGCCAGAACAGTTGTGAACACTTCCCGTCCTTGCTTCGTTGTTGATACAGCCTTGAGTCTCGCTTTCCAGCAGCTTTGCCTTCTCCCAGACTGGCACTGATTCCTCTCTAAGAATGATTGATTATAAGCTCGAACAGGAGAGAAGGAAACCTTCCAGTTGACATATGTAAATGTTTACTGAAAGAAAATAAAATGTTTTTGTGACATACTGAAACAAAAGAAAAGTTTATAGCTAGAGGTAAAAGTCTGTATTTGGGCACAAAAGATCACTATTTAACTAACCACATTTCAAATAATGAAATAGGATGGGTATGGAACAACCATAGCAAGAGGAAGAGGATGTCAAGAAAATTAAAAATAATTGGAATGGATTCTGATTTCTGGCCCTACTGCTCTTAAACTAACCTCTCACATTTTATTAATGAATTCATTCTTGCCAATTCTAATGACCTTTTGTTAGTTTTTCTCACATCTCTAGATACACAGTAGTATATGTCACCAGACTCTACCTGGTTTTACTGTATGATAGGGCATTTCCACTGATGCCCTGAAATCATTTCAAACATACTTTATAAGAGAAATCTGAATTATCTCTTGGTCAATCCTCCTTTTCCAGACTTCTGTTCTCTCTAGAGCATCATCCTAATTTCAGATCTTAAGCTTAAAGCCATCTTTGGTTGCTACTTTTCCATGGCCCTAGATAACCAACCACCAGTTTTCTTAGTTCATCTTTTATCCACATCCTATTTATCTTCCTATTCCACCAGTCTGCCTCATGTCAAAATTACTTCCCTATATTCTTTCAGATGGGCTCTCCTATGTGCTATACTGTGCCTCTAAAGGTCATAAAGAAGCAGAGGACCTGGATTTATGAGTCGGTTTGGCCATTCACCAACCATGTATTCTCTGTCCCCTCTCTATACCTCACCAGTTTCCTTTGTCTCCTACCACAGTCACTATATCATGTTGAGTCTACTTTCAATATGTTGACTTTGTTCTCTTCTCATATAGTGTCTCTCTACTTCCCTGATTCAGACCATTATTTACTTCTTGAAACAATTTTTTAACTGCTCTCACTACATCTTTCTATTTTTTTTAACATTTTTTTAAATCTTTATTTTTTTTTGAGAGAGCATGAGCAGGGGAGGAACAGAGAGAGAAGGAGACACAGAATCCGAAGCAGGGTCCAGGCTCTGAGTGTCAGCACAGAGCCTGATGTGGGGCTCGAGCCCACGAACTGCCAGATCATGACTAGAGCCGAAGTCGGACACTTAACCGACTGAGCCACCCAGGTGCCCCTACATCTTTCGATTTTTTAAGCAAACTTTTTATTTGGGGATAGTTTTAGATTTATAGAAATACTAATTTCTGTAAAACCCAGTTTTCCCCATTAACATTTTGTATTACCTTGGTACATTTGTCATAACTAAGGAAGCAACATTGACACATTACCATTAACTAAACCTCAGAGTGTTTTCAGATTTCCCTACTTTTTCCACTAATGTTCTTTTCCTCTCCTAGGATCTAATCCAAGATACTGTATTAAATTTAGTATTGTTAAGTATGAAATGCTTCCTTAGTCTCCCCTGGTCCATGACAGTTGCTCAGATATTCTTTATTAATATACTTTGCTTGTTCTTGGACAAGTTTTGTGGAACACTAGCCAGGATATCCCTCAATTTTTTTTTTTCAGTATCTTCTCATGGTTAGACTGGAGCTAAGGATTTTGGGGGGAGAGCATCACAGAAAGGAGAAACCCTTCTTGCCATATACCATGAGTGCATGCTATTGACATGACTTGCCATATTGGTGTTAAATGTGTTTACTGGTTCAGGTAGTGCTTGCCACTTTCTTCAACTGTAGAGTTATCTTTTACCTCTTTTCATAGTCTGTTATTTGGAACAAAGTCAGTAAATGTGGCCCACATTGGGAAGAAAGGAAGTTTATTTGTGTCTCCTTGAGAGTGAAGAATTTGTCGTAGACTGTGGGTTTGGAGTTCTCTCTTGTCCACCAAGAGAGCATGTTGCAAGATTGAAAATGTGAGAGAGGCTAATGTCCGGGAGAAGACAAGAGTCCTGAGTAAGGGTCGTTACTCCATTTTTATTAGGATCAGAAGGCCTACAAGTGCAATGGGTGTGCATAGAGAGACAGTGAAACTGTGAACATTAACTCATGGGCTTGAGGAAAAGGGGATTTTGGAGAAAATGCAGTGTTAGGGGTTTGGGTCAATATAAAACAAGATTCTGGTGTTGGGTGGAAGGTTGTTGACAGCAAATATGAGGCCCCACCTCTGTTTACTTAAACTGGCCTAGGGGACAAGAAAGAGCAAGCTACCTCAGGGTCAACAAGGCATCTTTCTTTTGCTAATTAGCTCTGCTCTGGGCAACTTTGCCCCACTGAGGTCTATAGCCCTATTTACCTTTTACCTAATTTGGTCCTTCTTTTCCTGTGAAAGCAGCTTTCTGTTGTTGTCCTTTACCTTTGTCCTATACTGGGGACCTTTGCCCCATTTACCTAATCTTGTTTGCCCAAATCTGGGTGTATTCATCCTATGGCTTTCTAATTCTTTATGCCTTGTTAACCCATCAGTGCAGGTTCAGGGAATTCCTAAGCTATTCCCCACAAGAATCTATGTAAATTGTTATGAATTCCTCTGTAAGTAAGAATGATCTGTTTTCCTGTATTTATTTATTCATGTATCCAATAACTTATATATGTATAAATATAAATATATAAATACATAACATATATAAATACAAATACAAATATATATAAATATAAATATATAAATACAAATTTATATATATATAAACACAAATATAAATAAATAAATACAAATATAGAAATACAAATATATAAATATATAAATACAAATTTCTATGTACAAATACACACACACACACACACACACACACAAAGTCTCATGGATATTTATTGTTTATTTTGGCTATAATTCAATACTACATTTTATTTTATTTTTTTGTCAAATTGTTCCAGCTTTTGCCAGGGAGAGTAATTTCAGCCCCAATAGCCATGTGGCATGCTCTTATTTTTTTGTTTTGTTTTGTTTTTTGATGAGTTCCTTAATTTCAGGTGCTCTAAGATGCTTGTGAGTCATCTTGTATTTCCCCTGGCTCAGCTCTAGAATCAGCTATTTCTCTCCTGCCAGCTTTTAATCCTCTGATCTGTTCTTTCCTTGGAAGCAGAATGATCATGTAACTCTCTTGATTAAACGTTTTTATTGACCCCTTTTTGCAGTTATGGTAAAATGCATCACTGATCATTTATGATTCGCACCTTGCTTAGGAACCAGTTCACTTGCATCTCAGTTTAGATTTCACTTCTTCTGGGAAGCCATCTTTCACTTACCCCCAACTTCCCACACATGGGTTTAGAGTCCTTTCTATGTGTTTCCTTAGTGCTCTGACTACATGGAACTAGGCTCTGATTAAACTAAACTGAATGAATAATATTATGATCTTTACAATGGCAACTAACCACAGTATTCTCATTTGAAAAATAGACCTGGTGTTTCCTTACAGATTAATAGTTTGAATGCAGTGAGGTAGGTTTGTGAAAATTAGATGTGAATTTTAAGAAAAAAAATTTTTTTAACAATTACTTATTTTTGGTAGACAGAGCACAAGCCAGGGAGGGGCAGAGAGAGAAGGAAACACAGAATCCAAAGCAGGCTCTAGGCTCTGAGCTGTCAGCACGGAACCCAATGTGGAGCTCGAACTCAAAAACCATGAGATCATGACCCGAGACGAAGTTGGACGCTTAACCTACTGAGCCACTCAGGCTCCCTGCATGTGAATTTTAATCACCTAACAGATATAAATTTTCCTAGCAGATAGAGGTGAGGAATGAAATAAGTTGCGTTACTTTGAATTGACCTCTTAAGCATTGTGTAATACTCTTCTTTATTCTTTAAAACTTTTCTTACTTTGAAGTCAGTTCTTTTTGAAATTGATAAAGCTACTTACTTTGGTTACTATTAACATGGTGTATTTTTCTACTTCCAGACCACTGACTTGAAAGTGATTATTGATATAATTAGATTAATATCTACCATGTTTGGGACACTGGGTGGTTCATTCGGTTAAGTGTCTGACTCTTGATTTTGGTTTAGGTCATGATCTCATGGTTTGTGAGATTGAGCCCCATGTTGGGTTTTGCACTGATAGCACGGAGCCTGCTTGGGATTCCCTCTCTCCCTCTCCCTCTGCCCCTCTCTCTTTCTCTCTCAAAAATAAATAAACTTAAAAAAAAAATCTACCATGTTCATTACTATTTTCTATTGGTTGGTCTTCTTCTTTGTTCCTACTTTTGTCTTCCACTCTTTTCTTGCCTTTTAGGGTTTTAACTGAACGTTTTATTTGATTCCATTTTCTCTCATATCTTAGCATATCCATTATACTTTTTAACTTTTTTTAGTGGTCATCCTAGAGTTTGCAATATACATATAAGACTAATCTAAGTTCACTTTCAAATGACACTATGCCACTTCATGGGTAGTATGAATACCTTAAAATAATAAAATGATCCTAATTCCTCCTTTCTGTTCCTTGTATCATTGCTGTACTTCATTCCACTCATATATAAGCATATAAGTATATAATATAATTATAGTTATATTTTATATGTTATATATCAAATTATATAATTATATATAATTACATATACTATTATAATTATATATTATATATTATATTTATATTTTATATATTATATATAATTCAAATTATATATAATATTATATTATATTATATTATATATTATACATAAGTATGCATAATCAAATACATGGTGGCTCTTACTATTTTTAACTGTTATTTGTTAGATAGCTAAGAATAAAAATAATAAGGGGCACTTGGGTGGCTCAGTTGGTTAAGTGTCCAACTTTGATTTCAGCTCAGGTCGTGATTTCATGGTTTGTGAGTTCAGATCCCCCACATCTGGCTCTCTGCTGTCAGTGCAGAGCCTGCTTCAGATCCTCTGTCCACCTCTCTCTCTGCCCCTCCCCTGCTTGTGCACATTCTCTCTCTCCCTCTCAAAAATAAACATTAAAACAATTTTTTAAACATTTAAAAATAATAAAAGTTTTTATTTTACCTCCACTTATTCCTTCTCTGGTACTCTTCCTTACTTTACGTAGATCCAATTTTCTGACCTATATTATGTTCCTTCTCTCTAAAGTACTATTTGAAAACACTTTTTATAAGGCAGGTCTACTGGCAACAGATTTTCCCAGTTTTTGTTTATCTGAAAAAAGTCTTTATTTTTCTTCCATTCATGTAGGATAATTTCCCATGGTACAGACTTCTAGGTTGGTGGAATTTTTCTCTGAACACTTTAAATATTTCTCTCCTCTCCTTGCCTGCGTGATTTTCTGAGGTGGAGTCAGGTGTAATTTTTATCTTTGTTTCTCTATAGGTAAGGTGGGTTTCCTCCCCTGAACCCTGGCTTCTTTCAGGATTTTTTCTTTACCCTTGGTTTTCTTTAATTGGAGAATATTACACCTAGGTGTAGGGTTTTTTGGCCTTCATCCTGCTTGGTGTCATCTGACCTTTCCAGATCTGTTGTTTGGTGTCTGACATTAATTTGGGGACATTCACAGTCATTGTTTCAGATATTTCTTCTGTTCCGTTCTCTTTCCTCTCCTTTTGTCACCCTATTACATGTTCATTATACCTTTTGTAGTTGTTCCAAAGTCCTTGGATATTCTGGTTTTTTTTTTTTTTTTCAATTTTAGCTCTCTTTCTTTCCAGTGTTCAGAGATTGTCGTAATATATCCACTAGTTCAGAATGCCTTTCCTAAGCTATGTCCAGTCTACTCATAAGCCCATCAAAAGCATTCTTCATTTCTGTTACAGTGTGTTTTTGTTTGTTTGTTTGTTTGCTTGTTTTTATCTCTAGCATTTCTTTTTGGTTCTGTCTTAGGATTTCCATCTCTCTGCTTGCATTGCCCTTCTTGCATGCAGTCTACGTTATCTCTTAGAGCCCTGAGCATATTATTCATACCTGTTTTAAATTCCTGGTCTGATAATTCCAACATCCCTGCCATGTCTGGTTCTGATACTTTTGCCGTCTCTTCATATTATGTTTTTTGCCTTTGGATGCCTTGTAATTTTTTAAATACCTGAATATGATGTACTGGGTCAAAGGAACTGTTGTAAATAGGACTTTAGTAATGTGGTGATGAAGTGTCAAGAAGGGAAAGTGTTCCTTGCCCTACGATCAGGTCTCAGTCCTAGTGAGCCTATGCCTCTGGACTGTGAACTTCACAAGTGTTTCTTAGTTTTTGTTCTCCCCATCTAGAGGGCACAGCATGGCTAGGGTAGCCTATAGTTGGGTATTTCTCTTCCCCACCCACATCAGTTAGGTTGGGATAATAGCTGGTTAGGCTCTGGTTAAACAGTTTCCCCTAAGGGCATACCTTGTTAAGAACAGAATGCTTGGTGTAGTTTAAAATGGTCCCTTTTCTCCTTTCCTCTGCTGGAAGCTCAAGGGATTTTTTTTTTTTTAAGTTTTAAATTTTATTATTTTATAGAGAAAGACAGATGGAGAACAAGGGTGGGGAAGAGAGAGAATCTCATGCAGGTTCTACAGTCAGCGCAGAGTCCAATGTGGGGCTGTATCCCACAATCCTGGGATCATGACTTGAGCTGAAATCAAGAGTCCAATGCTCAACTGAGCCACCCAGGCGCCCCGGGATTTTTCTGATACCTACTATGGCAATCTTGTCAAACACCTGGAAGTGAATGTTAAAATATTATGGGGTCCCCTGGAGTTCTAACACTCAGAATGTCCACACTGAGCTTCCAGCTGTTCATCACTTACAGCTCAGGTTTTCCTGCCCTGGCACTGGTTCCCATGGCAGTTTCCACTCACTAGTCTCTGCCCTGGTAAGCCATGATTCCCTGTAATTTCCTCGTTGTCTCTCCAGTCTTGCAGCATCAGTTTGTCTTACGGATCTGAGAAGAGTTGTTGATTTTTCAGCTTTTTACTTGTTAGGACAGAGTGTCAACTTAAGATTCTTACGCTGGAACCAAAAACAGCTCTATCCCTTCTAAATGCTTTCTGCTATTGTTGATGATACTGTCTTGGAAACCCTGGATCTGGCATCCATGCTAAGGAATGCCGAGAGGACTTAATGTCTGTGCAGCCTGTGTTCAGCCAGAAGTCTATTGTTTATCAAGGTTCTGGCAGGACAGATCTTGAAGGTCTCCCTCTACACTGCTAAGTACTTAGGGATGCCGTAAAAATCTCAGGATTAGAGGCTTCCACGGCTTCCAGGTACCTTAGTCAATTTGATTACTCTGCTATCACTCCATGCACACCCTCTCCCCCAGATACACACACCCACATACACACCCAAACCCATTGTAATGGTTTCCACACCTTCTCCTACATTTGAGATAGTTTTTCTTTTAGCTGGCTTATCATGTGAGAAGTAGAACAAAACACAAAACCAACAAGCCCTTCCTTCCCTTGTTTAACTTAGCAATTGCTTATTTTCCTCCAGCAGGCCTGCCTAGCACAAAGATATTCACTAAGCTATTGTCTGTGGCTTGCTTTGCTTTGTTTTGTAGACCAAGCGTAGCGCCATCTCTGACCTGGCCACAAGAGGGCACTGGTGAACCATTTTAAAAATGATTCATTGAAAATTTCACAAACCCCATGGTTTCCCATAGTATTTCCTTTCATTCTGCCCTGGAAGAAATAAAATGTAGTTATGGGACTTCCAGACCAGGGAAACATGTCAGACCTAATCTAATTCAGCTTGTCAACCTGAAGGTCCCCAGATCTCAGGACCTATGATAGGGTCACTCTTTAAAGTACTGGTAAGACAGTACAAACTATTTTAAATATTTCAAAAGAGAAATATTTTAAGTATTTAAATTGGTGCTGAGCTTTCAAACTGGCTTTGCTTTTGACTTAAATTATTATATCTTCATTTATCTTGTATCGAAAATCTTAAAAATATTGGGACCCAGAGGAAAAAGTCATTTGTGCATCAGCATTTATTGCGCTGAGGAATTCTTTTTGTGGCAGAGTCCTAGAAATGGCAGGTGAGAAGCCTAATTTTTTTTTTTTATGTTTGATTTCTTTTTGATATAGAGAGCATGAGTGGGGGAGAGGCAGAAAGAGAGGGAGACAGAGGATCCAAAGCAGGCTCTGCACTGACAGCAGCGAGCCCAACATGGGGCTCGAACTCACGACCCTTGAGATCATGACCTGAGCCAAAGTCATAGGCTCAACTGACTGAGCCACCCTGGTGACCCAAACCTTCACTGATTTCTAAAGGGTTTCTTCTTGAATTAAGCTTCAGGTTAAGGAAGCTGTTGGAATCGCGGTCATAGAATTGGGAAAAGTAATGAAGGTGATGTAATCCATCTTGTCACCTAATATATATGAACTTTTCTATAGTCATTAGCCAACCACTGTTTGTTGGTTTCAGTACTGAATCACTAAACTGTACATTCTTGTAAAGAATGCATTTCAAAAGAACTCTTAAAATTTTATTGTCTATCCAAGCCTATTCTTTCAGTATGATAACCCTCCAAGTATTTGAATAATATTGTAAGGTCTCCTTGATTCATCTTATCTCAAGGCTGATGTTCCAATATTCATGAACTGTTTCTCATATGATCCTTTGAAAGCCTTTGACACCCTCATTATGGGTTTATTGTGGATTAAATATGGCCACGTATTTTTTGTAATAACTTCCACCAAGTAGAGTCTATTTCCTGTCTCCTCAGATCTAGACTCATCCTATGGCTTGATTATAAACATGAAATGTGGCATAAGAGATGCTGTGTATTTGTTGAGGCTAAGACATTAAGACATCTACAGTTTCAAATTTTATGTTTTGGGATGCACTTTTTAAAAACAATTTTTTTAATGTTTATTTATTTGAGAGAGAGAGAGAGAGATAGGGGAGGGGAAGAGAGAGAGATGGAGACACAGAATCCAAAACAGGCTCCAGGCTCCAAGCTGTCAGCACAGAGCCTGACGCAGTGCTCGAACTCACGAACCATGAGATCATGACCTGAAACGAAGTCAGACGTTTAACTGAATGAGTCACCAGGCGCCCCTGGAATGCACATTCTTGAACTTATGGACAACTGAGACTTCTTGTGGACAGCTCTTGCTGATCTCCTAGGCAAAACCAACCACAAATGCCAGGGTTTGCATACCCACCACCCCATGTCCCAATAAACATCAATGAAGCAGAAGAACAGAGTCATTTCCAAGAATCATGAGAAATAATAAATTAGGATTGTTTCAAGCCACTACGTTTTGGAGTAATTTGTTGTGCTGCCTGAAATAACTGCTAAGATTTTGCAAATGGCTTCAAAGTGTTGAATTCAGATTTAAATATGTTGCCTGTGAATAACAACCATCAATAAAATGAGCTTTTTTCTTCTTTAATTTTGATCACATTTGTTTAATTCTAGTAGATGTTTATATCTATGTTTTCATAACCTGCGGAGTTTAAAATGATTAGGAGATCCAGAGCACCTTTTTCTCCTGTTGACTTAAAAAGAAAGACTATTGAGGGGCGCCTGGGTGGCACAGTCGGTTAAGCGTCCGACTTCAGCCAGGTCACGATCTCGCGGTCCGTGGGTTCGAAGCCCCGCGTCAGGCTCTGGGCTGATGGCTCAGAGCCTGGAGCCTGTTTCCGATTCTGTGTCTCCCTCTCTCTCTGCCCCTCCCCCGTTCATGCTCTGTCTCTCTCTGTCCCAAAAATAAATAAAAAACGTTGAAAAAAAATTAAAAAAAAAAAAAAAAAAAAAGAAAGACTATTGAACTGATGTCTTATTTCTCAGTTCCCTATTCTGGCAATCAAGAACTGAGTCCTGAATTCTTTTTCTGTGCAAAAGGGAAGACAGGCAGAGGGAGAGAGAGTGAGAAACACAAGCAGGCTTCATGCTCAGTGCAGAGTCCAATGCTGGGCTTGATTCCACGACCCTGGAATCCTGACTCAAGCTGAAATCAACAGTCAGATGCTCAATTGACAGAACCTGAATTCTTTTTCTAGACTAGATGGAATGAATGATACGATTTTTATTATTGTAATACCTAACTGTGAACCAAGGGCCTGAACATATGCCATCTAAATTAATCCAAACAACCCTATATGGTAAGGATTAGTGACCCTTTTAAAAATAATTATTTTTAATGTTTATTCATTTTTGAAAGACAGAGAGAGACAGAGCACAAGCAGGGGTGGGGCAGAGAGAGAGGGGGACACAGAATCTGAAGCAGGCTCCAGGCTCTGAGCTGTCAGCACAAAGCCCGATGTAGGGCTCAAACCCATGAACCGCAAGATCACGACCAGAGCCAAAGTCGGACACTTAACTGACTGAGCCACCCAGGTGCCCCATTGGTGACCCTTCTTTATAGATTAATAAGCTGAGATTCAGAAAGGTGAAATGATTTGCCACAGGAATTAAATGAGAGAGACTGGGCTTGATTAAAACTTCTCTGACCCATGTCAGTTCTTTCTATTCCAACAAATGGATGGATCTAGAAAACTGAGTCATAAACACAGAATAAGAACAAATCTTTGACACCCCAGTTGAAATGAGCAACCTAGTACATGGATGATCCCACAATATTACTCTTATACTAAGGACTAAGGGTCATTCCTTAGGGAAGGGGTTTATTCAGGGCTGGGGGCAGAGGATTTTGATGATAAGACTAGAACATCTGGCAGTACCAGAAACTAAGGCAGTGCACAAAAAATCTTGGGAATACAGCCCAAGGCAAAGAGGCCAGCTCAAAGGGGCTCAAAATTTGGGACAATTTGGTTATCAAATAAAATATTATAGTAATTAGGGCACCTGAGTGGCTCAGTTGGTTAATCATCTGACTCTTGGTTTAGGCTCAGGTCATGATCTCACAGTTGGTGGGTTCTAGCCCTGTGTCAGGCTCTGAGCTGATGGTGTGGAGCCTTCTTGGGATTCTCTCTCTCCCTCGCTCTCTGACTCTCCCCACCCACCCATGCGCAAACACCCTCTCTCTCTCTCTCTCTCTCAAAAATAAATAAATAAACATTAAAAAAAATTAGTAATGAGGGACACTTGGGTGGCTCAGTCGGTTAAGCATCCAACTTTGGCTTAGGTCATGATCTCACAGTTTGGGAGATTGAGACTCACATCGGGCTCTGTGCTGACAGCTCAGAGCCTGGAGCCTGCTTTGGAGTCTGTGTCTCTGTCTCTCTCTGCCCCTCCTCCCGTTCGCACTCTGTCTTTCTCTCTCTCAAAAATAAAACATGAAAAGAAATTTTAAAAATTAGTAATGAATTATAATCCATTTAACATAGTTTTGATATTTAAACGATAAATTGAAAATTGTATTAGGAATGGTATATTTACATAGTTTCAAAGTACCTTCCCACAAAAACACTTGTTAATTACAACAGGAAAAAAGTATAGTTGGGCAATCTGGCAGATTTCACCTTAATCAAGAGATTGAGATGAACAACATAAATCAGTAAGGGAACAAACCTTGTGCCAACTGATGGTATCCAGTGGGAACTCAGCCTGGCTTCTTTTATAACCTGAACCTAGCCATGAGGAAATGTCAGGCAAACCCAAATTGAGCAACATTCTACAAAAAAGCTGGCCTGTAATCTTCAAAAATGTCAAGGTCATGAAAGTCAAGGAGAGACTGAGGAAGTCTTCCGGACCAAAGATGACTAAAAGACCTGTTAACTGAGTGTAACACGTGATTCTGAACCGGATCCTTTGCTGTAAAAGACGTTATTCAGACAGTTGATGAAATCTGAATTGGGTCTAAGTCTTAGATGGTAGCAATGCATGAATGTTAAATTCCTGATTATGGGCATGTTGGAGAATGTCTTTGCTTGTATGCACTAATATTTGTAAGTCATAGAACATCAGATCGGCAATTTACTCTCAAATGATCCTGAAAAAAATTTTTGTACTTGTACTCAAATCTTTTCTATAGCTATGAAATTGTCTCTTATTTAAAACTGTACACCAAAACATCCTCTCTTATTTGGTTAGTGGATACAGTGATTATCCATTTCCCTCCTTGTATTCTTAATAGCAAGCTAAAGAAATATGGAATTCCTTAAAGAGAAAATTTTAAATAAAACTTCCCAAATATCACTCAATATTAAGTAATTGACTAGGGTTCATGAAGTTGTTGGTCCTGGTGGCTGCTGTGTTGGAGGTGACGGTTAGGAAGCTGGAAAACTAAAAGAGGAGAGGTTGGTGATGATGATGATGATGATGATTGCCCATGCTGAGGTACTAATTTTTGTAAGCATTTTGCATACATTAACTTATTACGCCTTTTAACAATCCTATTAGAAGTCTTTTTGTTAGCTTTATTTTATAACTTGATAAAACTGAGGCCCAGAGAGATCATGTAACTCCCCCAGTGGAGGAGCTAGGACATGAATCCAAACAGGCTGGCTCTAGGACCTGTGCTCTTGATCACTAAAGGAAGAATAAGGGCATTCAGGGAACAAAAGATCATTCACAACAATGGAAAGATTTGGAGAAGGTGGAGACATTGTTGAGCAAACATCATCAACTGTGCCCATTTGTACAAGTCTTGCCAGGGGCTCACTCACCTTAGTAAAAATGCCCCTGCAAACTGTACCGCTGGTCAATAGAGTCAGAGTGTAAATGTTTGGAAAGAGGGAAATGATTTATAGCTGAGACGCTGAGTGAAGCCCTATAACTTGGCACAGTGCACCATGAACTTTTCATGTTCCTGAGTCACACCCACATGGTGAACGTGCTGTTTGTCTGTATATTGGAAAGGTGTCAGGAATACACATTGAAGACAAGGCAGAGCTAAGCCTGATTGATTGCCCTGCTAAAAAGACAGGAGGCCCTTTTAGATTAGGTGGTTTAACACACAAACAGCAAAGAGAAGGACAAACCAAAAGTGCCAGCTCCCTGTCTTCTTTGTCCCATACAGCGAAAAGGATGATACCTGACCAGAAGGGGTTGGATGACCGCAGCATGAGTTGTGGGCTACCCTCTTGCTGAGGTGTCCATTCTAGACTACAGCAAAGAGGTTTTGGTTTTACATTCTGCAGCTCTGTTCTGAGAGGGGGAGGGCAGGAAGCCTCATGTCTCAGAGAACCTGGGAGGCCATGAGAAATGTCTTAAGACAGCCTTCCAGGGGAGGTGGAAGGGTGGGGGGTGGGGAGATGACCTCACAGTAGCTGGTCCAGGCCTCCCATCCTCTCAGGTTCAGGTTCCAGGAGAATCACAGGTGTTCCCAAGACTCACATAAGCTACAGTTTGACCCTTTGCCTGAGTGGATCTCTGCAAGGTTGCCAGGGTAGAGCAGTTGAAAGCCAACTTAGGATAAGATCACAGTGTGGAGAATGTGTGCTGGACATTGAAGATCTCCCCTCTGTGAAGATCTCCCCTCCTCTCTGTTTGACATTTTTGCTGGAAACTAAGTGTAGCAAATGCTCCCCTGGTTCCCTAAAAAGACAGTGACATTAACGGTGAATGTGGGAGTATACCATAGATTGGCAGTATGTGCTCATCTGAGCCCAGAGTTGTCCTCGTTGCTGAAAGGTCTTTCTGCCTCTCTTTATACTAATCTGCTTAGAAACCTGGTGACCAGACTGCCTTCTGTATGAGAACTCATAACTCTCACTATTGATCAGATCTTGCCAGATAAACAACGAAAGCAAAAATAAACAAGTGTGACTGCATCAAACTCAAAAGCTTATGTACAGCAAAGGAAAGCAACAACAAAATGAAGAGGCAACCTGCTCAATGGTTAATATCAAAAATATGTAAAGGAGTCATACAACATAATAGCAAAATCCCTAAACAATCCAATTAAAAAATGGACACAGGATTTGATTAGACATTCTTCCAAAGAAGATACAGATGACCAACAAGTACGTGAAAAGATGCTTAACATCATTAGTCATCAGAGAAATGCAAATCCAAAACACAACGACATATCACTCACACCTGTTAGAATGGCTACTATCAAAAAGAAAAGAAATAAGAAGTGTTGGTGAGGATGTGGAGACAAGGGATCACCCATGTACTGTGGGTGAGAATGTAAATTGGTGCAGCCACTATGTAAAACAGTATGGAGTTTCCTTTAACAATTGAAAATAAAACCACCATATGATCCAATAATTCCACTTCTGGATATTTATTTGAAGAAAATGAAAACACTAACTCAAAAAGATATACACAGCCCCATGTTCATAGCAGCATTATTTACAATAACCAAGATATGAAAACAATGTCAAGTGCCCATCAATAGGTGAATGGATAAAGAAAATACAGTGTGTATATATAATGGAATATTATTCAGCCACAAAAAGGAGGAAATCTTGCCATTTGCAACAACATGGATGGACTATGAGGGCAGTATGGTCAATGAAGTAACTTAGAGAAAGACAAAGTCTGTATGATCTCAATTATACATGTAATCTTTAAAAGAACAACAACAACAAGCTCATAGATACAGAGGACAGATTGACAGATTGGTGGTTGCCAGAGGTGGGGGGTGGAGGTGGGTAAAATGGGTGAAAGGGGTCAAAAGGCACAAACTTCCAGCTATAAAATAAGTCATGCACAGGTAATGTACAGCATGGCCACTATAGTTAATAATACTCTATTGCATATTTAAATTTAAAGAGAGCACATCTTAAAATTTTTCATCACAAGAAAAATTTCTGTAGCTATGTATGGTGACAGATGCTAACCACACTTATTGTGCCAATCATTTTGCAGTATATACAAATACCGAATCATTATGTTGTACATGTGAAGTTAAGCATAAGTTGTATGTCAGTTATACTTCAAAAAAAAAATCTTGCTGGATCAAGTACTAGTCTCATTCAGGCTATCAGAATTTAGCCTTTTACAGCCATATCTTCTCATCTAACTCATGTGACCCAACAACTCATTGTTTGATTTCAAACTAAACTTTTGTTTGAAATCTGCCATGGTCAGACAATGTGAATAAACACTGCTAGACAAGGAGAGGTGAGACACTGTCCACACTTCCTTCTTTTCAGCCCACGTAATCATCTCTGTTTTCTAACATAAAACATTGCAAATTGTAGCTTTATTTCTTATTTTCTCTGTTTATTCATGTCTTTGCATTTAGGTAACACTGAAATCCATTGAAAAATCAACCCCAGACCAATCACTTGTCACCCCTTCCAGTGCTCCTCACATTTTGCTTCAAGTTGGTTTTGGTTTACCCATTGTTTCCTGTGTTCCATCATCCTCAGCTCACGTTCCATTTGGGGCTCCCTATAGTGTCTAGAAAGGGACTAAAAGCCTCAAATGACAATGGCCTGATTTTCACTGAATAGGATTTAGTCAATATGGAAGGGAGCCAGGAACAGTGTTTTTGCTTTTCTCCATCTTTATGAGGTTGATATACTGCTGTGACATTTTTTAAGTTTATTTATTTTGAGAGAGAGAAAGAGAGAGAGAGCACGAGAGCAGCATGAGCAGGGAAGGGGCAGAGAGAGAGAGAGGGAGAAAGAATCCCAAGCGATGTGGGGGTCAATCCCACAAAACACATAACCTGAGCCGAAATTATGAGTCAGACACTTAACCAAGTGAGCCACTCAGGCTCCCCTGGGCTGACATCTAATTCTATTTTATGTGGTTGTGTTTTTAAAGACAGATTTTAAGACTGATTCCCCTTCTTAGATAGCCTTCAGTTTAGGCTACTTTTGACCATCCAGTCATAGCAAGGAGAAGAAGGAAAATAACAAGCTCTACTTCTACACTTTCAGTGTGATTTCCTGGTGACTGACTGTGTCCTCTGCAGCTGGAAGGAAGCGTGTTGAATGAAAATCTCAGGCTGATTCTTTTCTTTTTCCTGATCAGTATCTCATATCTAAATTCAGTTGGCTTCTTTATAACTGCCATTCCTCTTACAGAGAAAAAAAAAACTGATTTGATTCTAACAGTTTTCTTTAATATAATTTAAATGAGGCAAGAGTGATTCCTGCTTTTGCTCCTGCTGTATTCCCAGCATCTACCACAGAGACAAAATACCAAACATGGTCAGTAAATCACTGTTGAATGGCTAATGAATGTCCACTCCTGAGTACAAATTTTATCTCCACAAAAAATTCGTTCAAAAAGCACATCCAGGGGTGCCTGGGTGGCTCAGTTGGTTGAGTGTCCAACTTCAGCTTAGGTCTTGATCTCGTGGTTCTTGAGTTCGAGCCACACATCTGGGTCTGTGCTGACAGCTCAGAGCCTGGAGCCTGCTTTGGATTCTGTGTCTCCCTCTCTCTCTGCCCCTCCCCTGCTCATGCTCTGTCTCTGTCTCTCAAAAATGAACATTAAAAACAAAAAAAAAAGTACATCCAAAATTAATTTAGAAACACTGGCACTCATTTTCTTTTTATTTATCTTCATGAGGTAATCTATTTTACAAATGCTTAATGGAAATGAATATTAGTTAAGTGTCTAAAAGTAAAGGAATACAAATCAGAAAAGAAAGGACTTCAATGATGGTTGTATTTTTTATTATCTAAGTAATCTTGGCAATCAATTCTTGCTTCTGGCTTCAGACTTCTCATTTGTGAAGTGGGATAAAAGCCCTTATGGTCAAGGATTTTGTGAGGATGAAGTAGATAGTTTTTGCAAAGTGTAGTGCCTGGCACTGATTAGTGGTCCCTAATAATATTATCAAGTGTGTAAGGCTCTGAGTTAGGATCCAGACATGAACAAGACAAGCCCCATCAGGATGTTTACAAAGTAGTCCTGGGAAAGAAGACATTAGTTCAAATAATTATGTTGCAAAGAAAGACCGTATCAGCAGCATCACAAAGGCACAAGAAAAGCGTAGATTCCTGTTTTAAAATATAGGTTTTGTTATTTTTCAGGCCAACAGATCAGGAGATGACTGCCATCAAAAAGATAGATCGTTATACTCAGATCCTTGTGGCCACATCACGGGGGGTGGGGGGGTTTCACAAGGGAAGCACCCGATCTGTCAGGAGGGTGAAGGGGTAAGGTTGGGGGGAGGAAAGGGGGCAAGAGCCTTTATTATGGTTTCTGTGGGAAGGGATGGATAAGATGGGTAAGCGGGTTAAGGATTGGCTAGTTTAATAATTTCTGTTGGCTCTGGGGATTAGGGACTATCTCTAGTTGTCTGGTACCTGGCCTGGGGTGATTAAGGCAGGGGTATAGTAGCCTAGAGTATGAGAGTTCCATAAAGGAGGTAGTTGGCCTGATGGGCTCTGTGTTGCTTGGTTTGGATATGAAAGGTGTCATTTGCTATCTCTAGAAATTACCTAGCCCTGGGAAGGGCAACACCTCCAAGGTCAACAAGTCCCCAAGATCTCAAAGCATCAAAAATACGGAATAAAAAAACATGATGACTGCAGTGGCTCAGAACTTAAGAAGCATGGAAGTAGCCAAGTCCAAGTTTCTTTTCAACTCTGACTATAATCCAGTCTACTTGTTCCCTATCACTGCATCCTCTTTGCTTCTTACCTCTTATCATTTGTTCTTTGCTTACTTGTTCGTTCTCTGTTTATCATATTGTCACTTCCAGAAAGGCGAGAAATTTGCTTGTCTGGTTTACTGCTCCAATTCTAATTCCTGACACACAGTTGATGATCAGCAAACGTTTGTTGAATGAGTGAGTGAAAACAGTAGTACTTGCTGGTTGTGTGTGTATGTGTGCACAGGCACAGATGAGTGTTCTTGCATGTGTAAGAATGTGGGTGTTTGTGAATGTGTGTGTGTGTGTGTGTGTGTGTGTGTGTGTGTGTGTGTGTGTGTTTTGCATGGAGCAGGTTCCAGCCTTTAGTCCAAGCCATGTCTACTACCAGGTTTCAGCCAATACTGCATGTCTGGCAGGCTGTTTGATAGGCCTATTAGAATCCAGCACACGGGCCTTCCTAGAGAAGAACTCACCCTGTCGGGCCAGCAGACAAGCTCAAGACACTATCAGACGCCTTAGAGGTTGGAAAGGAGAAGCAGCTTTGTGTGTGTGATGCTTAATTCTCTTGGAGGAGTCTTGGTCTTGCCCTTCGTGAATCTATCACTTGATACCTGTGAGAGAAACACCTCTGTTTAGAAACTGTTTAAAAACTGAAAGATCTGTTTTCAGCGAAAGCTCTCTAATATTTTAGAATGCTATATTAGTTATCTTCCAGCCAGAAAATCAAAACCATACCAGGTGATCAAATAGGAAGAATTTAACTTGGAAGATAATTTACAAGGTGCTAGAAGTGCAGTTAAAGCAAGAAGCAGGGAGGTGAGACAATCCTGATCTTACAAAATGCTTGAAGCTACTACTGACTCCTGTCTCCTTGACTGAGTCAGAGAATGAGGAGCTTGGACTGAGGGCTAGGGCCATGCCATAGAAGCTGGAACAGTCGTGTGTCAGCCTGGCTTGGGTGGGACCACAAGCACAGGGCCTTACTGGAAGGAGCTGGAGCCACAGAGAAGATGGAGTCACTGGTCAAGATATTTCCTGAAGCAGAGAAAGGGAGAAATACCCTGGGTTCTCCCATTCTCTCCCTTGGAATCCTCTACCAGTGCCTTCCATAAGCTAGACCTAACCAGACACATTTGGCAAGCAAGTCTGGAAACCACAGTTTGGAGAACTCAGCTTCCTCTAGGACAGAGCAGAGGAGGGGATGTGCAGGGAAAGGATTTGAAAGGAACCTGGAAAATGACAAGCAAAGATGAGGGCATCGCTGATTAGTATCCCATAAAGATACCACAACATAAAAATATTTATTTATTTAATTTATTTTTTAATTTTAAGTAGGCTGCATGCCCAACGTGGGGTTTGAGCTCACAACTCAAGATCGAGAGTTGCATGCTCTCGATCTTGACTGAGTCAGCCAGCCACCCCTCAACATAAAAGTAACTGATGGCATCAACTCACTTCTACTTTACCACACAGCCTTGGCCCCCTGAGGGTTTTGGCACATCGATATCCCTGGCTAGGTGTTTCCAGGAGAAATGGAAGCAGTCTCTGACAGACACAGCAGAAGTCGAAGGAGAGAATTAGCATGGTGGTAATTCATGATCTCCTTCACGCAGTTTATAAAGTAGCAGAAAAATAAACAAATGGCAGTTACAATGCAGTACCTTACAAGAATGAATAACAGATGACACTTATTAAGTACTAATCCTGATTTGCTGCAGTTACATTCTCTGCACAATTTTACTAAATTTTCCTGACACTACCACACCCTCAATTGGAGCTCCAACTCCTGGCTGGTGCACCATTAGGGCTCCTGCCTTGGCATATCTTCCTCAAAATGTTCTGTGTCCTTCTTTCATGGTGGGGATGACTGAGGCCAGCAGTGCTGTTTGACCTGGGACTGGCATCTACCTGCATCCTGATTCCTGTTTTTCTCCTTCAAGGTTCATTCTTACCCTCTTTCTTGCATGTGAAACGCCAGATGCTAAAGGAATTCCAGGGCTCGTGCTTACAAAAAGGGATGTCCTGGAGCCCCGTGGTCAAGTCCTGATTCTAGGGGTGCGGCCTTGCAAGCAGATTGCTCCTGTGGCTGGCCCAGTATTTCCTTTGTGTGATTGTGTGAGACTGGATTGCCAGAATGGTTCTGAAATGCATGTTTTGGTGTCCTAAATTATTTATGTAGACAAGGTCTTGCAATGATTTTTTGCCTCAGGGTCACACACACCCCCATCGTAGGTGAGGAGACCGATACTATAGATTTTAAAAAGTCTAATCCAAGATTATACCAAGAGTAAATATTGAATCCTAGGTTTTTACAAAGCATTTTGATTTTTATTTATTTTATTCATTTTTTAAGTTTATTTTGAGAGAAAGAGAGCATGTGCAAGCAGGGGGTGGGGGGGGCAGAGAAAGAGAGAGAGAGAGAGAGAGAGAGAGAGAGAGAGAGTGAGCGAGCAAATACCAAGCAGATCCCACATGGTTAGCCAGAGCCCAACCCAGGGCTCAATCCCATTAACCATGAGATCATGACCTGAGCCAAAATCAAGAGGTGGGCACTTAACCGACTGAGCCACCCAGACGCCCCAAAAGCATTTTGATTTTTAGATCCTGAGCCTATTATTCTATGTGATAGCACAAAGAAGGCACACCCTAGGGATTCTCAAAATAACTGTGAGATACTAGAAAAGAGATCTTGCCATGGTAGATGTGTGAGTGGGGATGGGGTGGGTGGAGGTAAATTCTAGAGTAATATGGCACTAAATGCAATGAAGCTGAGTCTGTATATACCACAGCTGATGGGACCATCTGATTGCTTCCACAGCTGGGTAGCATATCAGGTGATGTGACTCTGCCAACTTTAAATGAATAGAAAGCTGGAAGAAAACAGAACATTCGCTCCTTATTTAATCTCAATATTAAACTTCCCCTTTTTGCAATATTATTTCAAGAGAAGAACTCTTAGAGCTCTTTGCTCCTGCTGGCATCTCTGGGCAAGGAAGGGCTTTTATGAGAGGTCCTTGAGAATGCTTCAAGTGAAGGCTTTGTTTCTCATGGGAACATGAGGAAAAGCGGAAAAACCTCCAATTTGTTTAGTGAGGAAACATGACCTTCATGCTCTTCTTCTTTGGGGTGCGTCAAGTGGTAGTGACTGAAATTTAGGTCATGGGTGGTATATAAATATGTGCATGTGCAAAAAGCAGCTGTCACACTGCACAGCAAGTGGAGCCACTAGCTCAGTGCATTCACTGCCCTTTGCAATTCATTTTCAAACTCCAAGTAAATATCGCAGGAAACCTATCATGAAGCTGGTAACTGTGTTTTTGCTGGTGACCCTCAGCATCTGCAGTTACTCTGGTAAGTAGCCTGAACATATATATATTCCTCTACTTTTCTGTTAATAGGAACATAACTAGTAAACCTAGGCTCCCAGGGGAATATGGTGGAGGGAGTTTTAGAATCATGGAATAGAAAGGTTGGAAGGGATTTCAGATACAGCAACCCCCTACCCCCATCCCAGCCTACCAAGCTATAACCCAATAAAAATACTATCCTTAATGAATCCTACAGAAGAAGTTAGCCAGGGGCACCTGGGTGGCTCAGTTGGTTAAGTGTCCAACTCCTGGTTTTGGCTAGGGTCATGATCTCACAGTTCGAGAAATAGAGCCACACATTGGGCTCTTTGCTGACAGCAGGGAGCCTGCTTGGGAGCCTCTCTTTCTCTCTCTCTCTCTGCTCCTCTCTCGCTCGTGCTCTCTCTTTCTCAAAATAAATAAACTTAAAAAAAAGTTAGCCATCTCACACTAAAGATCAACATTGTTGAACATTGTCCCCTTAGTTTTCTTATCTTCATTAATCTTGAGTCAGAATCTCACTTTGTAACTTCTTTCTTTTGAAACTGTATGGAGTTCATTTTTTTTTTTTTTTCTGTCACTTGTGGTCACTTGCCAGGTTGTTTCTCCTGAGACATTTCTACATTTATCTGTTCACACAGTTAACAGATAGTTGCCGAATGGCTACAACCTGTTGGGCATTTGGATAAACATGGGAAGATATAGATATGAATCAGACACAAAGATTGTTTACAAGAATCTGACAGGGGAGCTAAGTCTTCTCCAGACAGAAGTTACTACGATGCTAGACTTATGGACAGAGACATATAGACATACAGCTCTGTGAGAGGACTAAGAGGCCAACAGTTCAATTTCTAGGTGGGGTATAGAAGTTGGATTCTTGGAGGAGAATGGGAACTGATCCATTCTTTTTGGAGGTATATTGACATCTGCAAAATGCACTGTGATAACCATTGCTCATTCAAAGGACAGGAGGCTTTGAGGGTCTTCCCCTGGAAGTATATAAGTCTATACAGAGAAGACATTCACCAAAGCCTTAAAAATAAGTAGGGAGATTAATCATGAGAAACTGGATGCTGCCATACCCACATTGGCAACTTTGGCTTATACTTTCTACTGAAATTTTGGATCAATTTGTAACTTAACCAGTCTTGGCTACTTTGTTTGTCTTCAGTGACTAGTGTCAAATATCTACAGAAAGAGGTGGCAATTGAAAGGTGGTTGGAGGAAATAAATATCCCTCCTCCGGGGGAGAATTTTGGAAGGAAAATAGGTGGTAGCCGATGAAGGGAAGTAGATGCGTAGGCTCCTCTTGTATGATTTGAATGGGGAAATGAAAAGGACTCCTAAGGAAAATGAACTAGGGCAGGGTCTTTTTTTCTTATATGTGTGCTCATGCATATGTGGGTTTACATATCTGCACCATGTGTTTTGTAAAAATATATATTGTATATATTCTCATTCTCTACATTTTCCTTCTTATTCATCTTCTATGTGAAAGGTATCTTTCTTTTTTTTTAAGTTTTTATCTATTTACTTTGAGAGAGAGAGAGAGAGTGCATGCAAGCAGGGGATGGGGCAGAGAGAGGAAGACAGAGAGAATCCTAAGCAGGCTCTGCACTGTCAGCTCAGAGTCCGACACGGGACTTGAACTCACAAACTGTGAGATCGTGACCTGAACCCAACACTAAGAGTTGCACGCTTAACTGACTGAGCTATCCAGGCATTCCTATGTGAGAGTTATCTTTCTAAAGCCAAAGATAAAAAATGCAATTGTTCCATAAAGGAGCCTTGATACCTCCCCATTACCCTTGGGGAAAAAAAGTCTCAAACTCATTAGTATGGCATTCAAAGCTCTGGAAAATCTTACCTCACCTGAGTTTTGCAGCCTTACCTCCTTTCCCCACCTCAGCATGCCTCACTAGAAGTCTATACTCCAGCCACTACTGAAAGGCTCACCAGCCTGTGTATGCACTTTCATCTTAACATTTCAGTGCTTTTGTTAATTTTTTTCCTTTTTATAATGCACCTCCCCTTCTTTACCTTATGATCCTGGAATTTGCTTAAAGACATGACTCCAACAACATCTCTCTGGGAAGATTGCTCCAACACTCTACCATATTAGAATTAGTCATCCCTTCTCTTATGTTTCCACTGAGCTTAATCCATAATGTTAGCACAGCACATTCCTCACTGTGGCATACACAGATCTTTATTGTCCACTAGACTGTGTAAGTTCTCTGAGTGGAATAGCGTTGTTTTATTCAACTATGCATCTGCACTAACTCTTAAAGAGTTGGAGTTCAGTTATATTTGCAGTGTGAAGTTGAATTAGTTGAAGTTGAAGTTGAAACTCCCTGGACTCCCTGGACATGCGTATCCCCAAGTAAAGATTCATTATGGAATCTACTCTTTGGCCTCAAAGCCATGGGCTGTGGAGATAGCCACATGCAAAGTATATACTTCTTCAGTCAACCACCAGTATCTACTGAGTGCTTACTACATGCCAGGGTCTGTTTTAGACAAGTGAATAAAACATATACTCCTTGTTCTCATGGAGCCTACATACTAGTAAGAGGATGAAGGCAAGAAATAAATAAACAGATATTTACTATTTTAGGTCATGGTAAGAAAAAATGAAGTTAGAGATGGGTGATGCTATTTTAGCTGCCTTGCTGAGGAGGTAATATTTGATGAGAAACACGTAGGTATCTGGAGAAAGAACAGCTTAAGGAGGCAGAACAGCAGGTGCAAAAGCCCTGAGGCAAAAGTTTTCATGGGAAGTCAATTGGGGCTGGAATGGAGCCATTGATGGACACAGTGGAAGGTAGTGCAGTAACAGATAAGAATCAGATGTGCCTGTTTCACGTGGTTTTCCTTTTGCCCTGCAGCCACCGCTTTCCTTGCCAACAGTTTGCCACGAGCTGTCAACAATGCCTTACCTTTACCTGTGGATGACCTTCTCCCCTTTTTGGATCCGTTAAAGCTTCTTCTGAAAACTCTGGGCATTTCTGTTGAGCACCTTGTAGAAGGGCTAAAAAAGTGTGTGAATGAGCTGGGACCAGAGGCCTCTGAGGCAGTGAAGAAACTTCTGGTAACTATAGCTTGTGGGCTAACTTGTCTCTCCCCCCTCTCTCCCAACCACTCTGTTCTCACCTCCGGACATGTATTTCCCTTTTACTGACTATACTCATATAAAGTTTGCATGTCCAGGCAT
The DNA here is from genome assembly GCF_014898765.1 of Herpailurus yagouaroundi. NCBI lineage: Eukaryota > Metazoa > Chordata > Mammalia > Carnivora > Felidae > Herpailurus > Herpailurus yagouaroundi. The sequence goes on along the minus strand of NW_024412377.1, from coordinate 117,038,304 downwards.
CTCAGGGAAGGTGCAACATCTACTTTTCTAGAAGGAATTTTTGAATGAAAGAGACCTGTGTTCTGGTTGTGACTTTATATTTCTCAGCTTAAGGATTCTTTGTTGAAACTTAACCACTCTGAGCTTCCATTTCCACATCAGCAAAATGGTGGTTAAATAGGTTGATGCCTATTTTTGGAAACATGCTAAGTACATGTAAGCTGCTTTATTTTTATTCTCGTCCTTCTGCCTTTCAGGAGGCCCTGTCGCATTTGGTGTGATGGCAGCACTAAGCTCTGATGGAGGGGGCTGGAACTCATTCCGGCCTAAGATGTGGTGACCCCTGAAAACAATGAATAAAGCAATGAATAGATTTCATTGTGTCCTATGTTTATTTCTGGAGTCTGTCTATTCAGAAGGGCCTAAGTAGATAATTTTTTGGGTCATAAACTCCAGAGAGCCTGTTGTTATCAAGAGAACCTACATTTTCAGGAAGACATAATCATGTCTTCCCCTCTTGCTTGAGTCTAAATTAAACATTTTCATTTGCTTCAACTGCTCTTCGACGATGTTTCCAGACACCTCAAGTTCTTATGCCCTTGTTTCTAAAGAAGCTTTTTAAATAATGCTTATTTATTTATTTTGGGGGAGGGGGAGAGAGAGAGAGAGAGAGAGCAAGCATGAGCACGGAAGGGGCAGAGAGAGAAGGAGAGAGAGAATCATGGGGCTTGATCTCACAAAATGTGAAATCATGACCTGAGTTGATATCAAGAGTCAAATACTCAACCAACTGAGCCACCCAGGCTAAATATATTTTTAAATATAAAATGAAAAGGGTGTTCAAAGTATTGTCTGACAAGCCTACGGTCTTTCACTGGTTTAGAGTCTACATCACCAGAGTGGGAGTTTCTCTTAAGTTTGTGGCTATACTATGGCCACTCCATAGGTCTTATAGACCCTGCCACCAAGTTAGGCCTTCACTGCATCATCCTTTGGCAACTAGTTTCTGTCCTTTCCTTTTCCCCATGCCACCATCTATTATGATACTAGAATTATCTTTTCAAGATATAATTATAGTGATATACAATAACCTATAAAATGGATGTCCAGCTCCTTAGCATGGCCTACAGGCCCTTCATGACCTGGCCTTTGGTTACATGTCTTGTCTCGTCAATATTTCTTCCTTCCTTCCTTCCTTCCTTCCTTCCTTCCTTCCTTCCTTCATTATTTCTTTTGTGACATGTGCTCTAGCCCTGTCACTGAGAAGATAATTAAATCTCTTTGCTGCTGCACTTTTATGCCTTAATGAAAAATCAGTAATGTCTTTCTTCCCATTAAGAATGTCTGCTCTGTTCTTCCTTCAGACCTGAGGTTGTGCCATTCTTGGGACTATTTTTCCTCAGATCCATTCCCCACCCTTCTCCTGCTTGGCTCTGTGATGCTAACCCCTACAGGTTCCCTGTCTCGGTTCCTGGGTTTCCAGGTCAGCTGACCTTTGAGCTGCATTCTGACCCTGGGGGGTTCAGGCAGGACATAGGAGGTGGGAAGTGGGAAAAGCCTGAGTATAGCCTCCTTACCCTTCTACTTGGGAAAAGTCCCCAGAAATGTCACATCTGAAACTCCATGTCCTGCTGGATAGGTCTGCATTGGTTCCAGCCTTTGCCAGGCGACTCCAGTGGCAGTGGTTACATCACCTCTTTTTTTTGGCTCTTCAGCTGAAGTTGGTAATGGCTTCCTGCTGTATCCATTCCAGGTTGCCTCACCATCACCTCTTTGACTGTTTAGATCTTCTATCATCTATTGAATCAATTCTGTGCATTATAGCCCCTCTGTTCCAAATGTTAAAGTCATTTATGTTTTCTGGTTGGTTCTTGATTAACATAATGTTAACTGACATCTCTATGAAGATTATCTTGATTTCTTGCTATTTTTTGAGCCCCGTGGTTTTTTTTCAACTAAAATAGTTGCACTTTGTGAAACTTTCTGTTTTCCTTTTTTGTTTCACCTAAGTCTGTAAGAGTAGACTAGACTGCTCACCTACAATAATAGATAATCCCAAATTTCAGAGGCTTATATCCACAGCATTTTAATTTGTTCTCACACTGTATGATCATCTTGAGTTGCTTAGAGTTCTCTTCATGTTGTGTGAATTCTGTGACCAGGAACTGGTGGAATAGTCTTTATCTTGAGCATTTCTGATCATCATGTCATATGCAAAAAGAGAACTCAGTGAGTCATAGGCTAACTTTTAAAACTTTCCCATGAAAGTGATGTACATCACTTATAGTCCTGTTTCATTGGCCAAACCAAGTCACATGACTATGCTTGACTCATTTAGGAAACATAATGTCATTTACCATATTACTTGGCCACTTCAGAGTAGCTGCCACCTGAGATACTTCATTTTACTTGAAATTTTCTGCTCTGTTGGATTATCTTTCCTTCCACCACTAGTGTTCTTCTTACTCTCTGCCCATTATTTTCAGTTTCTTTAAATGGCCATTATTATCCTGATTCCTCTGAATATTTATGTCTCTTCTCTTTTCACTTTGTGTATGGCTTTCATTGAGAGTCTCATGCATTCCCACAGCTGCCAATATAATTTCCATGTTAGGAGCTCTAAAATCTATAGCTATATTCCATATCTCTCTTTTGAGGAAAAGAGATTGTAACCTATTAGACACTTCCAGCAGAAGGCCTTTTTTATGTTCACCTGAATTCACCTCCACCTGAACTCATTATCTCTCAAAACATGCTACCATGTTCTAATTTCCTGTCTCAGTATATAGTACAACTATTTTCCTGATTGCCTAAGTCAGAAAGTTGACAATCATTGTCAGTATGCCTTTTTCTCAGCCTTACTTTCTAATCTCTAAGAAAGTTCTGTTTATTATAAAACTTTTCTACATCTGTACATACATTTTTCATTATTGTTCCTGTTACTTATTTTCCCCAAACCTTGTCATTTCTCACCATACTACTGTGTTAGTCTCCCAAATTCCTCTGTATTCCCAGAGCCGATCCCTTCCAATCCATTAGCCACACAGCAGAAAAGGTGGTTTCTTACCTCTCCCCCTCCACCACTGCTTCCGACTTCTTGATAGTGTTTCATTGCTGCTTGAAAAAAACATCAGATGCTATTCTAAACCAGCAGATATATTCATAACACATATTTCAACAGTCTTATTTTCATACTTATTTCTAAGTGTCCTTTCTAGATTCTGAAGTCAAATGGAGGGGAACTCAAACTTATTTATGTTGATAATCCTTAGCACATAGCACAGAGCCTGAATATAGTCTGTGTTGGGCTTGGTTTATTGAATGGGTAGATTTTCTGTTAGGTTTTATCTGGTTGGGGTGACCCTTTTGTTCTCTTGCATCATTCATATTATTAAGCTATTCATTGCTCTCATTCCAAGCTTGGTGCATTTGGCATATTTGAGAAGGATGACTCTCTATGCTTTCATTCAATCTGCTAAATAGAGAAAACTGAGTAATTGATTTAATATGGCAATCTTTGGGGAGTAGAGGTTTTTCTGGGAGTCTATCAAAAAGAGGATTGAATTAATAAGGAATCCAAGGACAGACCATGAGAAACTAGGCAGAAACTGATGATAAACATTATGGCAGAAATTGTTGATAAACTTATTATGAATGTAACAACACCAAATGCTGATGAGGTTGTAGAAAAATTGGATCACTCATAATTGCTGGTGTGAATGCAAAATAGTATAACTTACTCAGGGAAAATCATTTGACAGTTTCTTGAAAAACTAAACATACATCCACCATATGACTCACTAATTGTACTGCTGGGCATTTATCTGGAGAAATGAAACATGTTTATGCAAGAACTTATTACAAACATTCATAGAAGTTTTATTTGTAGTAACTAAAACCTGCAAATAACCCCATTGCCCTTAAGTGGATGAATGGTTAAACCAACTGTTATACATCTATAGGATGGAGTACTATAAAAAAGAATAAACAATTGATCTACACAAGCTGGAAGAATCTTTAGAGAATTATGCTAAGTGAATAAAAGCCAACCCAAAAACTGAAATACTGTATAATTCCATTTACATAGCATTCTCAAAATGACAGAATTATACAAATTGATAAGAGATTTCTAGGGGTTAGGAGTGGGTAGGAGTAAGAGGGAAGTGCGTGTGATATATAAGGGCTATGAGAGATCCTTGTGGTAATGGAAATGTTTTGTTTCTTGTATGTACCAGTGTCAAAATAAAAAAGTATAATTAAAAATATTGGGAAGACAAACAATGTGGAAATAGATATTATATAAAATTTAATATAAATTACATATAACTATAATCATATAATTATGTAAATAATTATATGTATGTAAATAATTATATGTATGTATACCTGTAACTTTCATTCCTTTAGTCCATAAATATCCCAAATTAGAGGAAACCACTAACAACTTTATGTGATTTTTCAAGACGTTTTCTGCACTTTTAAAAATAAGTATATATGGACACCCAGGACTCCAAGATGGTGTCCGTCATACCAGTGAAGGAGAAGTTGATGGATGTCAAACTAGGAGAGCTGCCAAGCTGGATACTGTTGGGGGATTTCCTAAGGCATGGCTGGAATGTTTCAAAGGAAGGAATCCCTGGGATTTCTATGGTGCTGACAGCGTATGTGCTTTTCAACTACTTTCTTTCAAACAAGGAACTCAAACCCAAGTGGCTACACAAGTATCACTGAAGAGGGCCCAGTGTGGAGGATGCATTCTGTATTCCTGACCAGGACCTTTGCCTCACACCCCTGAATCCTTTTTTTTTTTTAATTAAAAAAAATTTTTTTAACGTTTATTTATTTTTGAGATACAGAGAGAGAGACAGAACACAAGCACAGGAGGGGCAGAGAGAGAGGGAGACACAGAATCTGAAGCAGACTCCAGGATCTGAGCTGTCAGCACAGAGCCCAATGTGGGACTTGAACCCAGGAACCATGCATGAGATCTTGACCTGAGCCGAAATCAGACACTCAACTGAGTGAGCCATTCAGGTGCACAACCCCCTGAATCCTTTAATTGAGAGAACACCCACTAGGGATACCTGGGTGGCTCAGTCGGTTAAGCATCTGACTTCATCTCAGGTCATGATATCCAAGTTGGTGAGTTTGAGCCCTGCAGGGGGTCTGTGCTGATAGCTCAGAGCCTGGAACCTGCTTCCAATTCTGTATCTCCCTCTCTTTCTGCCCCTCCCCCACTCAGGCTGTTTCTCTCTCTCTCTCTCTATCAAAAATAAATAAACATTAAAAAATTTAAAAGAAAAAAACCTCAATAAAAGATGATTAGTGCATGGAAAATAAATTAAAAATAAAGAAATAAAAAGCACATATAAATGAATCATACTTTACTTAAATTTTGATTTATGCAAATATTTAAATTATTTTTAGTAATATTTATTTCTTATTATAATGAGTAGTATGGTAAACGTCCATTTATTTGCATTCATGTCTGTATCGCTTCACAAAAGTCTTGAAACTGGAAGTGCAGTGCCAAGAATTATACGATGTTTAAAATTTTGAAAGCTAGTAACAAATTTCCACTGGAAACAGTAGTGGGGATCTGAAGTGATTGAGTCTAGAGAAGTTCCATTCCCAAAGATGAGATTAGGGGCCCAAGACAATGGCTAGGGTATACTCATTCTACTTGAGAAAGCAATGCATTCTGTTTTACCATGTTTTGGAGGGTCAGGAGGTGCAAAATCATATTTTTTTCTGGACTTCCTATTTAAGTTAGCTCATACAAACATATAAGTCAGTAAAATTTATTTGCTGCATTTTCTAAAAATTTTATGTATGTATGTATGTATGTATGTATGTATGTATGTGTGTGTGTATGTATGTATGTATTTATAATTTTAGAAAGGACCCAGTTGAAAAGCTCTCAGGTTTTAAGCAAGTTAAAAACAGCAGGGGGCGCTCATAGGTTGTCAGCAACACCAAGGAATATATATATATTTTTTTTGTATGTATATGCTCAAGATATATAATAAGAAATTTCAGCAGCTTCGATTGTATTAAAATTTTCACCAGGAGAAACAAATAGACAAAAATAAACTAATGGTCCTTCATTCTGTGCTCTTCTGGCTTCATTTTGAGCATTTTTTTAATGCATTTTTTTTCCCTTTGCTCTGCTACTAGCTCAGTGTGTATCTTATCAAATAAGAATTTGTTTCCTGATCAGATGATGATAATGCCTAATGTGACTAATATGAATAATAATCATAGGCATAGTTACTGGCCATTGTGTTCTATGTATATATATTTCTTTAATTCAACAAATGATAATTAAATATTGATTGCAGTATCTTTGCTAGAAGTTGAGCATTCTGTGATAAACAAAATAAACATGACCCACACCCCCAGAGATTTTTGCAGTGTAAAGAAAGACACAGAAAATTTGCAAGTAAAAAATGGTAAATAAATAATTATAAATTATGATAAGAACAATAAAGGAAAAAATAGAATTTTTAAAGAATAATAGAATTTTAAACAAAGGGTAGGAGACATTATTACTCTCAAGTTAGATTTCTAGTATCAGTCTAATTTGAAGTTCTAACACTACATTCTTCATCCACATTGGTAAGAAGAAGGTACTGATGTTATGAAAATCCAGAGATCTCCCTTATTTCCTTCCCACGTTACCTGGACTTAGAGGTATATCAGTAGATTTGGCTCATGCAAGTTAGCTTAGCACCCACATAAACCAATGAAGAATATGAGACTGCCAAGTATTGTCCTCAGTGTATGAGACAGGGTTGTCAAATAAGTACTTCAAAGTCTATCTCATAATTCTAGAAAATTCAAACTAATCTGTAGTGTCAAAAAGCAAATCATTAGCTGACTATGGATAGAATAGGGGATGATGAGAGGGAAGAATGAATTATTATAAGTGACAAGAGAAAACTTTTGGGGCTAACAGGTGTGTTCATTACCTTGATTGTAGGGATGGTTTTGTGGGTATATACATATGCCAAAACTTCAAGTTGTATATTTTCAATATGTGGAGTAATTATATATCAATTGTATCCCAATAAAGTTGTGAGGAGTTATTTATATACTGTGAGCTATAGACCTAAACTAATTTTTGTCAATAGTGTCAGTTTGGGTCAGTAAGAGAATTACTACATTTTGATGGTGTTATGACAGTATCTATTACAATATTTAAAAATTTGAAAAATGTCCTTTGATCTAGCCATTCAGTTTTTGTAAATCTTTTATGAAGAAATAAATACATTAGTGCACAAGGTTATATGTATAAGGATGTTTATTGCAACAGCCTCTAAAAAACACCCCCCCAAAATAGAAGCGATATGAATTATGAATGCCCCAACAATGGGGAAATTATGATATCTTAAATTATGAGCTCTCAAGTAGAATTTTTTTAAAGATTTTATTTTTAAGTAGTCTCTACACCCAACATAGGGCTTCAACTCACAACCCTGAGATCAAGAGTCATCCGCTTCACTGACCGAGCCAGCCAGGCACACCTCAATAGATTCTTAAAGATTTGTATTATTTATCTAAAGTAAATACCATGAGATATCATTAATAAGAAAGGCAAACTACTGAGTAAAGTGCACACCCTGATTTCCCTACACATTTATATCTATATTTGGATAAGTTTGAATGGACAGGAAGAATGAACTCAATATTAGTTGCTGGGAGGGCTGGTTTAGGGATAATGGTGTTAGAGTGGGAGATGGTTAGCTTTTAAAATATATATATATTTTTCTACTGTCCCCCTCATTTTTCCCATTGGTGTGGGCATATGCTACTTTAATAATTTTTGAAGTGGAATTTTGAAGAAAACATTTTGTCAATCCATATTAGACAGTTTCCTTCTCTCTTAAACACTGCAGCATTAATAATCTGAGTGGTTTAAATGGGTTCTATAAACTTCCAGGTTTTCAAATGCATTATTTTATTTTATTATTATGTTTTTAAATTTTATATGTTATGTTTTAGAGAGAGAGAATATCAAGCAGGAGATTCTCATATGGAGCCCGATGTAGGGCTCGGTCCCACGATCCTCAGATTATGACCCGAGCGGAAATCAAGAGTTGATCACTCAACCAACTGAGCCACCCAGACACTCCTTGAGTGCATTATTTTAAAAGAGGAGTAATAATGTCTGATTTTTGTACTTGATGTGAGGATTAAGTGAGGTAACACAGATGAAGGACCAAGCATGGGAAATGTCCCAATGATATCTGTTTCTTTGCCATGTTAGGTAGCTTTTGAGGGGCCATCCTTGAATGACAGGCATTATTACAGTCTGAGCATTGATTTAAAGTGTCCACTCTGCCCTTCCTCCTCTTTCTCCATGTGTCCAAATCCTTCCTCATCTATCAAGATATAGCTCAAATATCGCTACCTCTGAAAAGTCTTGCCACATCTCTCAAGGGAGCAATAATGGCTCTTTGTCCTGGTTCTCATGCTGCCATGTCTGTGCCTCCTTTATATCATGCCATGCTGAATGTGGTTTGTTAATTATGTGCTTGTATCTTCTATATCAAGATTGTGAGCTACTTGAAATCCAAAACCATGAGACACTCAATTTTGCATCCTTATTTTCTTGTTCTTAGGTAGATGTTCTCTTTTCTGTTTTTTTTTTTTTTTTACTTAATACAGAACTCAGCAAATATTTATTGATCAGCTTCTATCTGCCATACACTGTTCTAACTGCTCACTATTGTGTCAGGAACATTGAGCAAAAGAGGCAAAATTCCTGCCTTACAGAGCTTACACTCTATTGGGGCTAGAGAGAAAAAATAACAAAACAGAGAAAAGTGTTTTAACACTGTTAAAAGAGAGTGAGGTGGAGAAGAAAAATGTAGCAGCCAAAGCTGATAAGAAATGGTGGGTCAAAGGGTGACTTTTAAAGTTGATTTTAAGTCAAGTGCTCAAAAAGGTCTCCCTGCGAAGGTGATCTCTGAGAAAAAAAACTTCAAGAAGTGCATGGGCATGCCATGTGGCTGTCTTGGGAAGGGCACTTTAGGCAGAAGGAAGAGTAATTGCAAGGTTGTGCGGGAAGTATATGCCTGTAGTGTTTAAGGAAGGGAAGGATCCCAAGTGGGTGGAGTGGTGGGATGAGTAGTAGGAGAAGAGGTGAGAAGCAGGTGGCTCTGGTGAGAACTGATGCACCATTTTCAGGAAATTTAAAAATATCGCTTTTGCTCAGAATGAGATGGAAAGTCGGAAAGTAGAAGGAATTTATAGGATTCAAGTTATATTTTAATAGAAGTACTTATTCTGCTTAGCGCTTCTGTACAGTGCAAGGTGTAAATTCCCTCAAGCAGTGATGTCATGGTAGGTACCCTGGAATTGAGGATGGAGTTAGTGATACTGTGGATTGTGCCATCAGGGTGTCACAGGGAGCACTGTGTTGCAGGTTAGCCAAACCTGCCTGGAGTTTCCACTCATCCTTTACCAGCAATCCTATCTGAGGCGTAATGTCAACTAACCTCCCCCAGCCTCAGTTTCCTCACCTGTCATATGAAGGAAATAATGCCTGACCATCTTACTTCAATTGTATTGTGCATATGAGTTCCCAGTGAGAAAAATATATGAAGAGAACATAAAGGAAAAATATTATACAGATGCAAGAGATTCTTGATCCTCAAAAACAGGGTGCTTGCTGGCTACAGAGAAGGGTCTTATTGGAGGGTAGGAAAAGAAGGTAACAAGGTAGAGGGAGCAAGCATACATTGTAAAGCAAATAGAGAAATTTTCAAAATCTCTGTGTTTTGCTGGAGATCTGGGACAAGTATTTCTCAGCAGTGCATCCAATCTGAGACTGACTTGGCATCTGTTTCATTTTTGTTCTGTTTTTTTACCAGTATGGAAGAGTGATTTCAAATTGTATACCAAATGAGTGAGTATAAAGACAAAGAAACTCTGATAGGACATGCCTCTCAAAAAAAAAAAAAAAAAAAAAAGGCAGTAAACTGATTATTGTAGCTACAAGAAATATATTTCCGAGGCACAAAGTAAGTACCCAGAATCTGAAAAGGGATTTCTGGGTCACATTTGTTGTGGAAAAGCAGTCTGCATGTCAGATGATGACTATAATAGAAATCTTGGGTAATTTAGCTTAAGAGGATGTGATACTTGTAGTTAACAGTCTCCAAATGATCAATAAAATAAAAAGGCAAATTGTGAAATGGGAGAAAACATTTGCAAATTCTGTATCTGATAAGGGGTTGATATCCAAAATACATAAGGAACTCCTACAGCTCAATAGCAAAAATGAAACAAGTAATTTGATTCAAAAGTGGGCAAAGGACCTGAATAGACATTTTTCTAAAGAAGATACATAATGTTCAACCTATATGAAAAGGTACTCAACATCACTATTTATCAAGGAAATGAAAATCAAAATCACAATATTACCTCACACCTGTTAGAATGGCTATTATCAAAAGATAAGAGATAACAAGGACCGACAAGGATGTGGAGAAAAGGGAACACTTGTTCACTGCTGGTGGGAATGTAAACTGGTAAGGCCACTGTGGAAAACAGTATGGAGGTTCCTCAAAAAATTACAGATAGAACTACCATCTGGCAATCTCACTTTTGAGTATATATCCCAAGGAAATGAAATCAATATCTTGAAGAAATATAGGTACTCCCATGTTTACTGCAGCCATTATTTACAATAGCTTGGATATGGAAACAATTTAAGTGTCTTGATGTATTAGTGGATAAAGAAATGTAACACACAGACATACACACACAGTGGAATATTATTCAGCCTAAAAGAAAGAAAATCCTGCCACTTGCAACTATATGGATGACTCTTGAGAGCATTATGCTAAGTGAAATAAGTCAGGCAGAGAAAGACAAATACTGTATGATCTCATTTACATGTGGAATCTTAAAAAAAAAATGGAACTCATAGAAATAGAGAGTAGATTGGTGGTTGCCAAGAGTAGGGAGGTGGTGGGAGAAATAGGTGAAGGTTGTCGAAGGGTACACACTTCAAGTTATAAGAACAATAAATTCTGGGGATATGATGTACAGCATAGTGACTGTAGTTAACAATACTGTATCATGTACTTACATGTTGCTAAGAGAGTAGATCTTAAACATATTCACTCCAAAAAAAAAATGATAACTATGTAAGTGATAGATGTGTTAACTGTTATGCCCAGAATTCGTGATCCCCAAAGACCACTAGGGAGCCGAGTCCGATGCAAAAGCAAAAGAGCCTTTATTCAAGCTAGCTCGAGCTCAATCCCCTACCTGCACCGACGCAACGGTGAGATACCAGGGAGAGGAGTTTCAAAAGGACAAAGGTTTTATTGGGGCCTAGGGGCAGTTGGTGAGGTAATGGCTATGGCCTCAGCCGATTGGCTGGGGAAGGGTCCGAGTCCTGTTAGGCAGGTGGGGGGGGGGGGTTACTCAAGGGGAGGAGGTGTGGCCAAGGTGAAGGACACAGAACAAGATGGAGTCGCCGGCATAGGCCCGCCCTTTCATTAACTAAGCTTATGCTTATAATAATTTAGCAATATATATGTATATCAAATCATCACGTTTGTACCTTACACTTCCACTATGTTATATGTCAGTAATATATCAGTAAAGCTGGAAAAAAAGAAGAAATTGGCACAGTCTCTGGAAAATGCAGAAGGTGGCTTGTCTGAATTTATTGCTGAGAGTGTATTTTCAGTATTTTGAACGTGTATTTTCATTATTTTGTAGGTGTTCACTCTTTGTTTAGTTACCTATATTATTAAAGTCTCTTTTTGCTGCATGCAAACATATTCTGGCTATTAAAATAGGAAACAAGACAAACAAAAGATTTATTGAAACACTGGAGTCACTTTCAGAGCCGGAGTGCTTTGGAAGGACCAGTCTCAGCATATCTTGTGAGAACTCATTAGCAGTAGTACAGAGATCCTATATTCTAGATCTGTAATTATCATCAGCTCCATGATTTCAGTCTGGTCTTAACTCTCCACATCAATAATTCTGGAAGAATCTTTCTGGCTCCACTGGGTCAAGTTTTACAGGCATTCGATTCTCTATGACCTAGTGGGCAAGAGTGACAGCAATGGCTACTGGGGACCTGCCTCTGTGTGATGAGGTGGTGAGCAAATATAAGAGCTGCACTAGACTATTCGAGGACTCTTCCATCCCTGACACTCTATGCTATTCTTTGAGAATTATAAAGACTATCTGGAACAGTAATAATCTAGTTAGTTAAAAAAAAATGTTGGTTTTTAGTTTACCTAGCCCAGGAGAATAGGCTCAGATGTATTTGAAAGACTTTGCAAAAGGATAGATGAAGCTGTTAACTCTGAAACTTCATATTTTTTTAGGAGTTAGAGTTTGTTCTTTGGAGTCCGTTTCAAATTCCTTTTTTGTCATTTACTGATTGTGTGACTTTGGACTTGTTACTTTATCTGAGCTTTGACTTTCTTATTTTGAACCATTCTTTGATTATTCTGGCCAATAATCACTTTTATATATTTTATATTTTTTGCATCATTAAACTTTAAGGATGCTCAGGAAAGTTACTACCACCAACAACAAAAATCTCATTTAAATAGGGTATGTGACCCCTAAGAGGACACATGTCCTCTGACTTCTAGAGGCAAGAAGGCAAAATCAGGATGTTCAGAATAAGCTGTATTTGGTTGAGCCAGGTCCTGAATCCTGAGAACTTGCTTGGAGCTGCTTTGGGGCCTCGGACTCCTGAAGCAGAACTGGAAAAGCAGGATTTGCTCCCCTTGGGTTATTCTGGAGCCATGTTGGGTGTGTCCTTAGAAATACAAGCCAGATAGAGGGAAACAATTACCAGCTATAGAGGGTTTAAGATTTAAGAAAAATACAGAGTTTCTAATCTTTAACATTTGCATGCCTCCACACTTTAAAATGGGAGATGATTTATAATGAAACCAACTATAATACATATTTGAGGAAATAAGCAACAACAACAAAAATGAAAATACAAGATATATGTGGTAAGGATGAGCAACAAGGATGAAGGGAGAATGCTCACAGGTTAAACTCAGAGATGAAATGAGTCATCAGTTTCACTTTGAGTTTCTGGATAGACATGAAAAGAAAATGAAAGAAATAGACCATGCGACAAAAATCTTAGAAAAGAAGCAGTTTTTAGGGAGGACAATTTTTTTTTCCTCTAAATTTTGCAGGAGGCTTTTCCCATAAGACGTCATGGAGTGGTTATTAAGTAAAGTCATGCCCAGCTGCGGTTTTGCTCATCAGCTGCATGAGCATTAAATGTATTTAGTGCCCCCCTCCCCCTGCCCCCACACACGTCCAGTGTATTTATTCCCAGGTCCCTCCCTTGGAAGTTCTGACTCAGCAAGTCTAAACATGTGATCTACTGGGTCCATAGTATATTTTTTCTTGATTGAAAACATGTAATTAGAAATTAAGATTCAGAAAGTACTTTCCTAATTTTTATTTCTTTTGATAATAGCCTAGTGAGGTTCATCAGATTTTTTTTTTTTAATAAGAAAGGTAATTTATACCTTAAGGTGTCTAGTGACTTAAGACACTAGGGGACTTGAATCCTTATGATTCATTTCAAGTGATGCTGGACAACAGGAAATATGATTTTAAGTCTATTAAGATAAAGAAGTTTTACCAATGTGATTGAGGAGAGGTTGGGAGGGTCTCAGATTAGTTAAGTGTCCAGTCTATTGGATGATTTGCTTTTGAGACCTTGCCCCACTTTGTTCATCATCTGAGAATGTGAGCAGAGGTTCACCTTCTTGGTAAAGATCTTTTAATGCCCACTCCTTTTTCCAGGTGTTTCTCCTTATCTCCTTCCTCCAAGGCATGTCCAAGGCACTTTTATACATAACTGTATCGTTTCCCTCCACAGTCCTGGGGTACACTGTCCCAACTGATAGCCCAGACTATCGACTTCTCAATGGCTGGACATCATTATTTATCTTGATAGTACTGGCAGAATAGTAGGTACCGATGAAATAAGCACTAAAAGAATAAAATATGTAAGAAAGGGGCATATGTTGTAGAAGGAAGATGGGATATCTATGTATCTATTTATCTATCTTAATTTAGGGAATATGTAGAACTTTGGCCACATTTTGTATACTGGGGCATTGCTGTGAGTCACTTAATTCTAAAGTGGTGACTTGATTTTGATTAGATGTGGCAATTATCATACATGTGCAACTTTTAAAGCTACTTATTAAATGCACAGTCACTATTGTTTAAAGAGACACTCCTGACCAAACCATTCAAAATGTAATCTTTGCCTTAGAGGCTTCCTTCTTTCTAGCCCAATTTTTTAATATCCCTAATTGAGCCATTCCTCCCAGCCCATTAGAGCATCTATAATTGCTTCATGAATCTACTCAAAGTTTTTTTTATACACAGTTAAAAAAAAAATCTGGCATTAAGATCTGGAACAATTAAGTTCCCAAGATTTTTAACATTTTCATAAGGAGTAAAGTGAAACTCAAGGAGGCCAATAGACAACCAGGAAGTAGCCAAGTTAGAATTTGAACTTATTTTTTCTCTGTGTCTTCTGCTCTTACTAACCCTTCATATTGCCTTGTCTGTTGGACTGGCTTATACACTGAACTGCTAGGGTATCACTCTAAAGATTAAGGGTGTGGGTACCAATGGGTAGAGGTGTATCCCAGCAGCCTGAATGAAATCAGCTAAGGGGTCAGGACACCTGCAACAAGAGGTAGGCTATTCCCTGAGATGATGGAAACAGAAACATGCAAACATAAGTGAATGTTTTTAGAAACTTAGCTGGCTTTGGCATGAGAATCAGATATGTCTGGGTTGGGCTTGTTTTGATTCTAATGCCCAGGACTGACTTCTGTCCTTAGAAGCTCATGGAGAAGAGTGGGCTAAGTCCCTGAGTAATCTGATAGTAGGTTGCTGAGCTTACATTACTAAGACCTAGGTTAGGAAATGAAGACAGTAGGGAAAAGGAGGATTCCTAGACAAGATACGAAATAGAAGTTGAGAAAGGCCATGCTTCCTGGAGATGCATGTAAGGTAACTCAGTTAACCAAAGGTGTAGTGTTTTATTTCTATGGGAAACTTGAAGGCCTGTGTAAGATCACATAGTGTTTTCAAGTGCCTCCTCCTACAATGGTCTCTGCTGTCCACTAGCACAACTGCTTAGTAACAGAAGGCACACCCCAGAATGAGGCTGCCTATGTTCACATCTTTCCCTCTTCCCTTACTAACATGGCCATGTTAGTGACCTGGTCACATTCTTACAAAATTAAAGAAGAGGAAGAATACCATGTCATAGTGGTGTTTGAATTAAATTAGGTACTACATACATGACACTCGGCTTAATGCCTAATACAGAGTAAGTACTCAGTTCATGCTAGCTGCTGATATAATATTTACCTTCCCAGCTATATCATTTCTGTTTTGATATTTCTGTCTTTTCAGGAAAGAATAGAATAAGGAGAGAGCAGGTGTTTCTGAGCGCTCAGACTATACTGCTTGTAGTTCCCCCTTATTTGTGGTTTTGCTTTCTGTGGTTCCAGTTACCCACAGTCAACAGAGGTCTGGAAGCAGATCCTCTTCTGATATAATGTCAGATCATCAACAGAAACCTAACACTGTATCACAGTGCCTGTGTCATTCACCTCACTTCATCTCATCTTGTAGCCATTTCATCATCTCACATCATCAAAAGATGAGGAAGGGGGAGTACAGTACAATAAGATTTTCTGAGAGAGAGAGAGAAACCACATTTACATAACTTTTCTTGCAGCATATTATAATTCTTCTATTTTATTATTAGTTACTGTTGTTAATCTGTTACTGCGCCTAATATGTAAATTAAACTTTATTATAAGTAAGCATGTAGAGGAGAAAACATATATCTGGGATTTGTACTATCTATGGTGTCAGGTGTCCCCTGGCATCTTGGAATGTATCCCTCACAGATAAGGGGGGACTACTCTAAATACAACTATATGGGACTAGAGAGCTTGTTAGTCTTTTCTCCTGGAATGAGGTTCAGCAGAGCTCACTCTTCTCATGAGTAACTAATTGCACGATTACATGGGCCCTTCTATTTTAGTGCATACACTCCCCTCACGTCATAGGTGCTATGTGCGCAAGGCAAGTTACTGATAGCATTGTAGCAGGACCAGGTCTCCTAACTCCCAGTGCTTTCTTGTTTCTTCCCATAGTTGGGCCTCCTCTCTTAAGATAATCTTATTAGGTCAGTGACTTTATGGTGATAAAAAATACTTCTATTTAAAATTAATTTTAAGAAACTATTGCATGGGCGCCTGTCCACCTAATGGACAGTACAGGTCTAGAAGTCCAACACATGTAGCTCTAGTCCTTTGGGAACTCTTGGGATTCAATGAGAAACCTCAGTATCCTGATAATAATGTACGTGTTTGTGATTAAGATTGTCTGAATGGAGGGGACAGTCCAACCAATAATGATGTTGGTTAAGCGTCCAACTCTTGATTTCGGCTCAGGTCATGATCTCACGATTCATGGGATGGAGCCCCACATCGGGCTCTGTGCTGTCAGCTTAGGATTCCCTCTCTCCCTCTCTCTCTGCCCCTTTCCTGCATATGCTCTTGCTCTCTGTGATCTCTCTCTCAAAATAAATAAATAAACATTTTAAAAAAATTGAAAAAAGAAACGAAAGCGAAAACAAACCAAAAAAACCCCGCTTTTTCTGCTTATAAGTAAGCATGGGGGTGCCCAAATCAATTGAATAAAATAAGACAGATCCTTTTTCTTTGTTAAATATTCTATTATTTTAGTTGTAAATTGTAAGTTAAGAATCACCTGGGGAAGTCACTTTGCTGAATGTTCTCCTTGTTTATCATCAAATTCCATAAATCCTCTTGAAAAATAAAAGAAAGAGAAAAAAGTGGATTATGATTGAGATTAAGCAAGAATATTAGAATGATCACTAGAATGTCTTATAATGTTTGAGCCACTATTTTTTTCTGCAGATTTTCCAATGTCATAAATAAAATAAGATTTAAGACTTCCATAACATTTGTAGTTTGCAAGCTATTTATGCACGATTATCTCTTTCAATTTGCCAACAAATCTATTCATGGGTGTCTATTCACATATAAATTGTATAAGACAGATATTTTGGTGTATTTGTTTAGTAATATATCCCCAGTAACTAGAACAGTGCCTGGCATATAGTATAAATGAATAAATGTTGGAATTAAATATTGAATAAATGGATAAATTAATTTTTATCTCATATGGTATATGAAAAAACTTCTAAAGCTCAAAGAGATTTAACAACCTGTCCCAGACACATGGCTGATAAATGGCAAAGCAAAGTCTAAAACTGGGATCTCCAGGATCTGAGGTTAGTATTAGAACCATTAGGGGCGCCTGGGTGGCGCAGTCGGTTAAGCGTCCGACTTCAGCCAGGTCACGATCTCGCGGTCCGGGAGTTCGAGCCCCGCGTCAGGCTCTGGGCTGATGGCTCAGAGCCTGGAGCCTGTTTCCGATCCTGTGTCTCCCTCTCTCTCTGCCCCTCCCCCGTTCATGCTCTGTCTCTCTCTGTCCCAAAAATAAAATAAACGTTGAAAAAAAAATTTTTTAAAGAACCATTGTACTGAAAAGATAAAGATGATTAAAATGTGGCCTGTGAGGAGTTTACAGTCTAGTGGAAAAAATAGACACAATCAGATACAAGTAATTTCAAACAACTAGAGGGAAAGAAAATCGATGTGAAAGTTCCTACAAAGCATAATGAAATCCAAAGTATGAATACCTGCATGTTGTAATCGTAGGGGTCTGTGATGTCTTCATAGAGCTTGTCTTTGAATTGGACTTTAGAAAATGATTAGACTTTCTAGGTAAACAGAATGGAGTTGGAGTTGGGGACCAGACCTTGTTGGCAGACAGAAGAGCCATGTGCAAACATGTTAGGGGTTTATACATACATGACCGGTTCTGAAACAAATCATTTGTCATTAGGGGCATCGGGTGTTTGACTTCAGGAGTGAGATATGCAATTGATTGGCTTCAGGGAAGAACATTTAACACCAGTTGAATGCATTTGTTCTGATTTTGTAGGCTGTGGAAATTCAAGAAAAAAGGTTTCAAGAATGACGGTGATGGAACCCAATTTGTGTTTTTACTGTATAACTCTGGTAATAAGCAGAGGATGGTTTGGAGTGAGGACAGACAGAAACGGTGGAACTCACCATAAATCTAATAAAAAGAACTCAGTAAAGAGGTGATGAAGGACTCCACCAGGCCAACTAGTCAGTGGAGTTGAAGAAAAGGAATGATACAGGAGAAAAATTTAGAAGTAGAATATTCAGCAATGTGATGAAGGTGGTGACAAGCAAGAAAGATCCACAAGGACCCTGAGGTTTCTGGATTCCAGGTGGGTGGGGATGTGACATGTGAGGAGATAAGGAACATGTGAAGAGGAGCAAGTTTGTGGGGTGATGGGTTTGGGGAGCAGTTGTAGCAAGCAATTAATCATTTCAGTCTGTAGCTCAGAAAAAAGAAGGCAATAGACATCTGATTTTGGAAGTCATTGGATTCCAATACTACCCATGTGAAAACCCATGCAGGTTACATTTGGAGCTTTGAAGAGAAATATTTAAGGGGAAGATACATAAAGAAAAGCCCTATAAAAAGAATGAGAAAGAGTGGCTAGAGGTAGGGAGAGAAACAGGAAAATGCCATGTCATGGAAACCCAGCAGGTGAGGGGAAATTCACAACAATTGGAGCCTTTGGAGGGGGGGGGGGGGTCAGAAGAATTAAGAATATGTATATTTTTCAGAACAGTGGTGACCAGAATCCAGTTCACATGGCTCTAAAGTAATCCAGAGTGGAGAAGGTGAGCTATTGTATTCACTGTCCTGAAAGCACATATCTAGTATTTTTACGTGCCTGACACACTACTTAGGCATCAAGATATGGAGTAAATAAAGACAATTCTCATTTTTATCAAGTACCTCATTCCTGTCATTCTGTCTTTCTACTCAAATCTCAGAGTCTTTTAAGACCCAGATTGCATCTCATCTTTGCTATAAACATACCCCTAAGTGTCCTGGTATCAACCACAGCTCCTTTCTGTAGAAATTGCCTGTGATGTTTTGCTGACATTTATCTTATTTAGCATATTAGTCATTACTGCTTTTGCTGGGTCATCATACCATAAGGACTGCAAATCTTTGAGAAGGGATTTACATTTGAGTTTTTTCCTTCAAATTTCTGCCCCTACTTTGTGTATACTAAGTGCTTAGAAATACTTCTTGATGATCTCCTCCCACTCCCCATCCCCATCCTATCTATGGTCTTCCCTTGGACAAAGGACAGCTAGATTTTTCCCCTGAGCAAGGACTGCTATGTCTTTCAACAAAGATCCCCCAGGATTTCTCAGTCAAATTGCAGTAATAGGTTTTATATCTGATCTTGAAGATACCTTTCCTTAATTAATCAATTCAACAATTATTCACTAAGTGCCTCACTTAACCTATAAGGTACCGTGTTAGAGCCAGAAGCTAGTTAGATCTGGTCCCTATTTTCATATAGCCACATGATTGAAAATAAAGGTGGTGATATATGTTATAATTGCACTATAATTGCACAAGATAAAGTAATAGAAAACTAGGGAATGAAAGAAGATAGTGTTAATAAGAGTGATTATAGAATTGTTTTCTGAGGAGGTGACTTCTTAAGTTTATAAATTTTGAGAGAGAGAGAGAGAGAGAGAGAGAACACCAGCAGGGCAGGGGCAGAGAGAGAGGGAAAGAATCCCAAGCAGTCTCCATGCTGCCAGCATGGAGCCCGAGATCACGACCTGAGCCAAAATCAAGAGTTGGACACTCAACCAACAGAGCCACCCAGGCGCCCCTCTGAGGAGGTGACTTTTAGATGAGCTGCAGGACAAGCACTAGCTACAAGAGAAGGGAAGAGCCTTTTAGGCAGAAACGAAAGCAAGGTCAGAGAGCCTGAGATGGTTTTAAGTTCCAGAAACAGGAAAAACATCATTTGCATAGAAAACAATGAGGAACAGAGAAGATGGTTGAAGTGGAGTTGCTGCTCCTGAACCCTGAACTGACAGCAAGCAGTTCTCCAGTATTTCCAACAGTGAGCTTCCAGGGTTAACAGAGAAGAATAAAAGCAGTATTTTTTCATGTCTGGGGAATTCCCCAGGGAAGGAATAAAAAGAAATGTTGTTTCAACTCCTTGCTTGCTGTTGTTTTGATTTACAACAATAGGAATTCATCTGGAGTGTAATATGTACTTTGTACATAGTGGGCGTTGCTCCTGCTTGCTTGTCAGTTTCTTCTTGTTTACATTAACAGTCATTGTAACTCAGCAGTTGCAAAAGCAACCACAGTAGAAAAATAACAATGCAAAAATAAATATCTGTGAGTTTCAATAATTTGTGCATAAGGATGGTATGCAGAATCCTGCCCATCCACATGATAATATATTGGTCTAAGCAGATCACAGATTGCAACATGGCCCCTGATGATTTCTAAAGAGAAGTGATTCTTAATCTGTTATTGGTCATAGACCCCTTTGAGAATCTAATAAAAGTCAGAAGCATTTTCCTTAGAAAAATGCAAAGATGCACACTTACACAAAATGTGAATAAAAATTTAAAGGGTATGCGGACCATCAAGGCCCAGCATTGTAGTCCAGAGCATTTCAAAATTGATGGGATATCAGAATTACCAGAAAGCTTGTTCTCAAGTGTACCCTTAGCTTTGTCCTAGGAAGACACAAGATGGAATGAAGGAAAACTCATTTTGTATAAATTCTCCAGGAGAGTATAGACCACACATTGTCAAACTCTGCTTAGGGATCTAGGAAGGAGAGAATTAGAGGCAGAGACTCCATGAGGTGGAGATTGAAAGCACCTGGCAATTCAGAACAAACTGGATCCCAGAGAGCTGAAAGTGGGGAGATTACTGTGGGGCAAATAAGAACAGGGTGAAGTAGATGTGAAAATCAGAACCTGTGTAGACTGGAGTAAGATGTGTTAGGAGTTGTGTTCAGGGGCTCGGAAGCAGGTGGAGAACATTGGGAATATTATGGGCTGTATGCGCTGCCACCATGGCAATCCCTCATGATCAACACTCGTATGAGAGGTTCTCCAGATTGTCTCTGAGGAGAGATCAGCTAGTCTCTCTAACCCTCTTGAGTTTCTCAAACTAGAAAATAAAGGCGGGACTCACCACATGTATCACTAATGAACACATCACTACCCACCACCTTCACCAAAGAATTACAGTGCCTGCCCGGGTGGGTCCTTTATTCCTTTAACTTTACAGATGAGGAAACTGAGGCACTCAGCGAGGGAGGGCCTTGCTCAAGGTCACCCAGCCAAGTAGCACATGTGTCAAGACCAGAACCTGGCTTTCTGTTCCCTGGTCCAGTACACTTCCTCCTTCCTACTTGGTCTCGAGATTAAAAATATTTTACGGAAGCCCTTGTTGGAAATGCGTACACTCCAAAAGAGTTCAGGGAAATTCATTCAGATGCAAATATATCTCAAGATAGGGCAATACTTTTCAACTCAAATAATACATTGTCATGCACCACAGTTTTGTTTCTCATTCATTTTAATGCAATGTGGTCATTACCAACAGCAAACTGGACAAAAGCAAGGTTTGTCACAGTGCTTACGTGCTCCTCGTCATGGAGCGGAGGATGAACTCCACTGCATTCTCAATGATCTCTGTGCCCAAGAGGTTTAGGAATTTTGGAAAATCTGGCTCTGTTTTTTTGTCTGAGTCATCTGGCTTGTCATCTGGTTTGTCATCTGAAAAACAAAACAGAATCTCAGAAGTGATTCTCTGCAACAAGAAAGGGTAGCCTGTTTTCTTTGAAGGGAACCCTTAGACCGCTTTTTACCCCCTTTCATTAATTATACAGCCTCGTACAGTTATATTTGTTGAACATTTAATGCCTGCCTGGCCGAAGTCATCACATGCATCATCTCAGTTGTTCCTAAAAACAACAGGTGTCGATACTTAGGTAGACGTTGATTTCCTTTCTGGTTGAGAAAATTGAAGCTCATGGAAGTTAAGTAACTTGTCCACAGTTAAGCAGCCAGTTCCAGCATTGAAATACAGAATGCCCATTTTAATGTACTTTTCTCCATGCAATCCCGGCAAGCGGTAATGAGAATAATGATGGCATAATAACGGGTAGCATTTATTGAGCATATACCTATGTCAGACAAGCTAATATGTTGTTACATCATTTTATTCTCACAGCAGCCCTGTGAGGTAGGCAAAACTCTTATCTCAAGTTTAAGTTCAAGAAGTGGAAGTTGAGAGAGGTTTACGAGCTGGTTCAAAGTCACAGAGTTAGTAAGCAGCCAAAACAGAATTCAATCCCATGTCTGACTAGTACTAACATCTGGATTTGTAAGCACTCTGTGCAGAACTGCATAATGCCCCCCCCACCTTATTAACGATAGAAATATCTTTGTTTCTTTATATTGTCTAATTTTTCTACCACAGAGATTACTTATAAAATACAAGTTATCAACAACAAAAATGAGCTGAATAGCCTTTGACAGCAAAGCTACGATCTAACCACAAGTGTAAGATTGAAAGTAGAATAATAAGGATGATGACAAGGAGAAATTCTATCATTTGTACATCATTTTATAGTTCTGTAAATATGACTTTCTAAATGCTGTGTGATTTTACCCTTGACCAGTCTTACAAGGGATGCAGTTCTTAGTTCACTGGACTAAGAAACTGAAAGGATTAAGTGACTTGCAGGAGACCTCGCAAATAGCAAGAGAAGATGGAACTATAAATTCAGGTTTCTTACCCTTCACTTTTAATCAAGTGCCTTTTGCAAGGAGGACCAAGGGTCCAAGGAGTGAGGTTGGTGACATGCAAGTTCCCTTGGGGCGTTTTGGCTTTGCTTAGTGGTCTCACTGGTTCAGGAGATTCAAAGTAATGGAAGAGTGGCAGTTAGTAGCTTCAAGTGGACTCCCCTCTGGACGCTGGTGCCAGGATAAAGTGGGATTTTTGTCTTTTAGTTTTAGTGTAGCCTCACACATAGTGTTGCCAGATTCAGTAAATAAAAATACAGGATACCCAATTAAATGTCAGATACACAACAATTTTTTTGAATTTTGGTATAAGAATGACCATGCAATATTTAGGTCATATTTAAACTAAAATTGTGGGGTATCTGGGTGGCTCAGTGGGTTAAGCGTTCGACTTCAGGTCATGATCTCCGCGGTTTGTGAGTTTGAGTCTGAGTCCCTCATTGGGCTCTGTGCTGACAGCTTGGAGCCTGAAGCCTGCTTCACATTCCGTGTCTCTTTCTGTCTCTCTGCCCCTCCCCTGCTCTCTCTCTCTCTCTCTCTCTCTCAAAAATAAATAAACATTAGAAGATTATTCATTGTTTATCTGAAATTCAGATTAGACTGGGTGTCCTGTATTTCACATGGTAACCCCACCACAAGTTTTGATTCAAAGAGTTCCAACATCTAGGCACTGTTCCCCAACTCTGAATGAAGGAGACATAACTAGCTTTTAGTGTGGAGGCTGTCAAAAATTATGTTAGAAGGCTTGCATCTGTATTGTATCCTAAAATAGAAACTCTTAGTCAAAACATGTGGCTTTCAATTTTGCAAACATTTGTTGTTTACTATGCCACAAGAAAAGATTTGATAGGAGCACCAGACTGGGACCTATAACCAAAATCAGTATACCAATTACTTATTCATTCAGCTGTTAATGTTTTCATTAAGTATTTTTTTTCAGCTTACTATTAGGTACATAGCATATGCTAAGAGTTGAGATATGAATGAACATACTAGACATGATCCTTACATAAAGTGCAGGGCCACCTCAGTGACCAGAATTGCTCTCTGTTCTCATCACTGGAAGAAGGAAAGATAATGCCAACTGAGCAGGTACTGGGATTGTGTTTTCATGATGTGCCTTAATCTTTATTTAGTTCAGTGAAGGTATTAACAGTTTTATAGAAGAGAAAACAGGTGCTCAGAGAAGTTAAATGACTCACCTAAAATCATACATCTAGAATGTGGTTGAGCCAGGGTTTGAACCTAAATTGTTTTAACTACACAGAGCACATTATCTACATGATATAATACTATCTTCAAGCAGTTTCCCCTGAAGACATTTACCAGGTACAAAACAGCAATTCCTTGCATGAAAAGTGAGTTCCTTTTTCCCGTGTTGCTATATGGTTACTTGCATAATAAGTTAATTTTATTGACTTTTTATTTTAATACGACACAAAATGCTAGCCTGTCAATATGCAAAGAGCCCTAGTTTGGAATATGTGTGAAGTTTGGATCATAGGCCCCAGTCCTTGAACCACATCTATATTAGGAGGTTTTAGAGTATGATGGACCATATGTTTTGGAGTCCTATATACTTGAGTTTGATTCTTGTCTTCAACAAAAAAAAAATCCACCATGGAACCTTGCACACAATTCTTAAATACTTTGTCTCTCAATTTATTCATTGTGTTATTGTCAAGATTGAAAGATATTTTATATATCTTTCACATGTAAAATATCTATGAAATGTGTATATATATATATATGTGTGTATATATATATATATATATATACATATATATATATATACACACATATATATACACATACATACACTACTTATCACAGTACCAGGCCCAAGGTAAGTCCACAATAAATGCTTGCTGTATTATCATGAATATATATTATATATAATATAATGGGTGCATATATATAATAAATTATATATAATATATAATAATGGGTACATATATTATGAACTATAATGTTAATAATAATAGTAGCAACAAAATGATTAATATTAGCTTTTTCCTGTAGTGCTTTAGGAGATTATGAAAATTTAAAAAAGTGGTTAAAATATTAAGAAATTTGAAAATGTTGAAAAACAGAAAAACAATAAAAATCAAATTTGAAATACTGTAAACAAACTATTAAAGCTAATAGCAGAATATTTTTTCTTTTCAAATATAATATGGACTGGCCTTTATTTACATTAACTACTTGGTTGAGTTTTTCAGTCAATGTAATTATAAAGTTCTGAAAAAAATACAGTGCTGCTGATATTTGTATAGTGTTTATTGTTTACAAAGTGATTATAAAGGCATATTCATTTGACCAGGTGAAGTTGATTGTTGTCCCATTTTACAGATGAAGAAACTGAGGTTCAAAGCAGTGAACTGATTGAACCAGTTTTAGGGTTTATGAGAGACAGCTGGGGACTGGTCCTTAGGCTATAAATCTCACCTTTCACTTTGCTGTGTTGATTACTTAAGGAGTTGATGGACCCGGTAGTGTCTGAGGCCACCTCTTTGGTAATTCTGTTATAAATCTTTTTTTCTTAATTTTTGTTAATGTTTTATTTATTTTTGACAGAGAGAGGAGAGAGAGAGAGAGAGAGAGTACAAGTGGGGAAGGGGCAGAGAGAGAAGGAGACACAGAATCTGAAGCTGGCTCCAGGCTCTGAGCTGTCAGCACAGAAGCCCAACGCGGGGCTTGAACTCATGAACCATGAGATCGATCGTGACCTGAGCCAAAGTTGGACGCTTAACCAGCTGACCCACCCAGGTGCCCCTGTGATAATTTCATTAGAGTGTGTGTCTGTATATTGTGCTGGTGGACTGTGGGTGGCTGAGGGTGTTGAGTTCTGCCAAGTTACATTTAGAAAAGCAAAAGGCTCTGTTACTAAATATTTGCACTGGCTTTGTTTTCTGACCTATCCTTCTGAATTGAGACCAGTCAAGAGCTCACCATATTCTGCAGGCCAAAAGTAATGAGAATTTTGCAAGCTGCCTTGTGGTCCCCTATATCCTTGGAATAAATGTGGGTGGCTCAGTCCTGTTAAGCATCTGAGTCTTGACCTTGGCTCAGGTCATGATCTCACTGTTTGAGATCAAGCCCACGTCAGGCTCTGTGTTGACAGTGCTGAACCGGTTTGGGATTCTCTCTCTCCCTTCTCTCTCTGCCCCTTCCCTGATGTTGCTCTCTCTCTCAAAATAAATAAATAAATATTAAAAAAATAAATCTTTAAATAAGAAGTAGGCACTTAATGATAACGGACAGAATGGAGGGACTGGGGATTTCAGACCCAGGCATGCCACGTCTACCTGTGTCTATACCCAAGTGACTTTCCTTCTGCATGTTTTGTCTGTCAGCCTGCCAAAGGAGCATGATAAAACTTGGCATTTTTACTTAAGAGAATTATTATGAAAATCAAATGAGATAATATGTGATAACAATAGCAGTTAATATTTATTGGGTGCTTATTAGGGACCGGATGTTTTTACAGTTTTTGTCTCTAATTTTCATGATAACTTTATGAGAAAGTTAACTATTGATATTCCCTTCAACGTGTGAGGTCCAGACAGGTTAACTAACATGCCTGAAGTTAGATTTCTGATTAATGGTAGAACCAGGCCTAGGAGTCTTACTCCAGAGTATACATTTTTTTTCCCTCCGAACATTATTAGTTAGAATCATCAAAAAATAAATTCCCCTCCCGGCTGTCAAGAAATTTATAATATGATAGTGTCGCGGTATCACATGACTACATAAGAAAAAAGGTCATTCCAAACTTCATTCATTCACTGAGGGTAGAGGCTGTAATTGAAGCACATTTGAATAAAAATCCTTTCTTTTTGTTAGAAGATCTGCCTCTTGGGGGACTTTAACACTCCACTTACAGAAATGGATAGATCATCTAGACACATGGTCAATAAAGAAACAAGGGCCCTGAATGATACATTGGATCAGATGGACTTGACAGATATATTTAGAACTCTGCATCCCAAAGAAACAGAATATACTTTCTTCTCAAATGCACATGGAACATTCTCCAAGATAGATCACATACTGGGTCACAAAACAGCCCTTCATAAGTATACAAGAATTGAAATCATACCATGCATACTTTCAGACCACAATGCTATGAAGCTTGAAATCAACCACAGGAAAAAGTCTGGAAAACCTCCAAAAGCATGGAGGTTAAAGAACACCCTACTAAAGACTGAATGGGTCAACCAGGCAATCAGAGAAGAAATTAAAAAATATATGGAAACAAATGAAAATGAAAACACAACAATCCAAAGCTTTGGGATGCAGCAAAGGCAGTCCTGAGAGGAAAATACATTGCAATCCAGGCCTATCTCAAGAAACAAGAAAAATCCCAAATACAAAATCTAACAGCACACCTAAAGGAAATAGAAGCAGAACAGCAAAGACAGCCTAAATCCAGCAGAAGAAGAGAAATAATAAAGATCAGAGCAGAAATAAACAATATAGAATCTAGAAGATCTGCCTCTTGTCTCCTAGTCCAGTGCTCTTTCTGCATTGCCCAAAGTCCCCTTCCCCCCTCTCCCCTTTACGTTCTGGAGCAGTGCTGCCACCTCCCTGCAATCCTGGCTGACAGTGCACAAGGTATGAGTTGCGGTCAGAAGCACTTACCTGCCTGGCAAGTCAGGATTAAGACCAGTAGTCCCAGGACAATCGTCAGCCGTAGTGCTGACACAGCCATGCTTGTAGCACTGGGTATCTGTGCAGATAAATCATTCAGATGCACCCGAAGACTTCCTCCATTTATAGGGCATTTATAGGTGACATCACCTGCTATGGAATTTAGGTTGTTGCTCAAGATATCTGCGCAGCTTGCTGTTGGATCTCTACTGATGAACCCTGCCCTGTCTTTTAAACCAAAGTTTTTCATATAGGGGAAGAAAACCCCTGTTGATTTTTCTACTGTGTATTTTATAAACAGCACTGGAGTAACTCTTTTAGAGAGACTCCCAGTGCCAGCATTGATGATTCGATAGTTATCAGGCAGAGTTACAATGCAGGGCCAGGGAGGAAGCAACAAATCAGATTGGTGAGGTGTGCCTCCTCCCCTATCCCCCTCCCTGTGCACTCTGCTTATTTTCCCATGCTCTGAACTAATTGCTTGTCCGCACATGGGCACGCCCATTCACACCCTCATGTCTTTACCTCATGTTCTTTAGTTTTCCCTGGACATCCTCCCCATCACCTCCCTTAGAGCATTTCTACTTATTCCTCTGGCTCAGGTTTACATGCCCCCTTCCCTGGGAAACCTTCCTGATGATGATGATTCCACCCCACTCCAGACAGTTGCTCTATTGTTTGCCTTCTAGAACCCTGGCATGTTGTTTGAGAACTAAGTATTTGAGTTCTCTTCTTCTTTGGTCCATGTATCAAAGGGCAGAGTGTTTTATTCACTCCTGAATCTTCAAGGGGCTTAGTATGGATTTTCTAATTGGTCTCAGCTTTGACTTCATGTCCTTGGGAAGCTTGCTGTGGTTCTTCCCGGCAGAGGTGGACACTCTGCTCTGTGCCTGATAGGTGTGTGTTTACCGTCTCCACCAATACGCTGTAGGTTCCTTAGGGTCAAGACTATCTTCTTCAGAATTGAATACATGTCACTCAATGCATGTAGCAAACATTAAAAAAAGAAAAGAAAAATAAATTTTTGCACTCAGTGAAAAAGAATATTGGGATTGAGATGCTGCTATGGATTTCAGGTGCAAAATACTATCCCTATGGAATACAAGCGCTCAATGGGGTAAAATTTGGTTCAAGTCTATATGACATTGGTTATCCTGATAACTGCTAATCCTGATAATTTATCCTGATAAATTTAGTTAATTGGGATGAGGCCTTAGTTTAGGAACTAAATAAACTTCCTAAACTTAGAGATTGACCAAAACATATACACTGTGAGTATCAGAGGGCCCTATCATATTAATTGAGGTGTGGAAACCGGAGGCTTGTCTGGTGTCACAGAACCAAGGCTAGGACATAGCCCTCTGACTCCCAGGTTAGTACTTCCTGCAAGGCAACACATTGCTCTTAAAAGCCATCAGACAGCTCTGCTTGGACCCTTCCAGGTCTCTCCAACCTATCTTCTTAAAAAGACTCTGATCCTGTTTCTCCTATGCAAGGGGTTGTGATCTAGAGATAGTAGTCCGTAGTAGAAAGGTTTCAAAAGTTAGATTTGTGCCTTCAGAGTCACTACTTAAGATTGAGCATTGTGCTTGTCCTGCAGGGTTAGTGGGAAAATAACACTCAAGCTTCCTCTGTTAGCCAGGCCATCGGCCCCGATATGTGACTGTATTCACATGGGAAAGGCTAACAATGCCTACTGCTTTGCGCAAGCTTTGAGCCCTCAGAGGGCTCTAATTCACCATAAGAACACTGTACAGGCGAGCAAAGACTGAATATTGTAACCTGGGAGAGAGGCCTGGGAGAGAGCTTTTGAAGGATACCATCTAAATGGGCATGCAGACAAGTTCCTTACTCAGCTTTCAGTGGTCTGGTGTCAAGGAAATAACACCACTTTCAGGGTCAGGATAGCTGGATTCTATGACTGTCAGTGACTCATTGTGTGATCCTGACTAAATACCTTCTGGGTCTGATACTCAGTTTGCCGTGTTTTTTATCTCTTCTGTTGCTTTATTCCTTTTAGCTTCAGATTTCAGTTAAAATGCCTCTTTTTTGAGGAAAGCTGTGACTCTCTAATCTGAGATCCCTCTATCATAATCTTTTATACACTCTGTATTCCTCCTTTTTTAAAAAAAGTTTTTAATGTTTATTTACTTTTGAGAGAGAGTGCAAGCAGAGGAGGGGCAGAGAGAGAAGGAGACATAGAATCCAGAGCAGGCTCCAGGCTCCGAGCTGCTAGCACAGAGCCCAACACGGGGCTCAAACCCACAGACCTCGAGATCATGACCTGAGCCAAAGTAGGATGCTGAACCGGCTGAGCCACCCAGGTGCCCCTGTATTCCTCCTTCTTAGCATTTCACTCTTTTGTTTGATTATTTAATGTCTCTCTTCCCAGGAGATGTTAAAATCCAGGATGGAAGGATTCTGGTCTATGTTGTTCACTGAGACAGCTCTGGTTTCCAGAATAGTACCTTAAAGTAGAAGATACCCAACAAAAGAAATGAATCAAAGAATAATTTTGAGAAAAGAAACCTGGCCTTGTGTGATAGTTTTATCAGTTAATATCTGTGATGTTGGCAAATGATTGATGCCACTCAGTTTCCTCATCTGTAAAACTGGGACATATTATAATTTGTGCCTATTTGTCTGCACTATTTAAGGATATAGGAGCTAACAGATAAAATACCTGCTATGCCGTAAAGAAACTTTATTTGTTTTCTCAGTTTTATTGAGATACAATTGACATACACCACTATATAAGTTTAAGATGTACAGCATGATGGTTTGATTTACATGTATTGTGAAATGATCTCCACAACAGGTTTGGCCAACATCCATCTTCTCATAGATACAATGAAAAGAAAGAAAAAAGGAAAAAAATTCTCCTTGTGATAACTCATAGGACTTATTCTCTTAGCTTTCCTATGTGTTATAGTAGTGTTGGTCATAGTCACGTTGTACATTATGTCCCTAGTACTTAGTATAACTGGGAGTTTGTATGTTTTGACCACCTTCCTCCAATTTTCCCTCACCCAAGCCTCTGTCTCTGGTAACCACAAGCCTGATCTCTTTTTCCTCTGAGTTTGGTTTTTTTGCTGGTGTTGTTTTTTAAATTCCACATATAAGTGAGATCATACAATAATTTGTGTGACTTCACTTAGCGTAATGCCTTTAAATTCCATCCATGTTGTTACAAATGGTAGAATTTCCTTGTTATTTTTTATGGCCGAATAATATTCCACTGTGTGTATATTTGTGTGTGTGTGTGTGTGTGTGTGTGTGTGTGTGCGTGCGCGCGCGCACATGTGTGTGTACAAAACAACCTCTTTATCCATTCATCCTCTGATGGCCAGTTAGGTTGCTTCTATGTCCTGGCTATTGTAAATAAGGAGCTTTCAATGTGTGCCATGTATATATATTTTTTAATTTTGCCTATTTATTTTGAGAGAGAGAGAGTGAACACACATAAGCTGGGAAGACAGAGAGAGAAAATCCCAAGCAGGCTCTGTGCTGTCAGCACAGAGCCCAATTTGGAGCTTGAACCCACAAGCTATGAGATCATGATCTAAGCTGCAACCAAGTGTCAGACGCTTAACCAACTGAGCTCCCAGGTGCCCCTATTGTGTGCCATATTAATAGCAATTAAGAAGGTGTGACTTATCCTTCATTGGCATAAGCAAATGAATTTGCCTTTAGGTAGAGGAGAAACTGAGATTATGAAAGATGGTTTTATCCGGGCTGGGAAGAGGAAGATAAGGACCTTCCCCTGGTCCTTGCTGAGAAGATACGAGAATGAAAGGAATATGGAATTCTTTAATTCCTATGGACATTTCCATGCATAAATGAAAGTCATCAGAGTTCTTAGTGCAGAAAAGAATTGCAATGTAGAGTGGAAATCCCACAGAAAGATTTTGATGTATGTGTTACTACAGGTTAAGCATGGGCTTTGGGATCAGACAGAACTGGGTTTGAGTTTCAGATTTGCCACCTTAGAAATATTTCCTAATTTATTTATGCTTTGGATCCAGTATCTATGAAATAGGAGTAATGATATCTCTCAGGGGTGTTACAAGGATCACAGGAGAAAATACATGCATACAGTTAGCACAGTGCCTTGTACATACTAAGTAAAACATAAGTGGTAGACTAATCATTCTCTTCTATTCTCTTCTATTCCATTCCCTTCTGTTCTACCCTCTCCTATCCTATTATTCTATCCTGTCCTATCCTATCCTGTTCTATCCTATGCTCCTCTCTCCTGTCTTGTCCTATCCTCTTCTACCTTGAGTTGTCCCAGAGAATGTAGTGACAGTTAGCCATGCAAGCAGCATTAGGGTTAATAATAATAGGCCAATGTTGATTCTCTGGTTAGGTATCACCTTAGATGCAACATATCAGTGAAGCATGTGGGAGGCGGCTATTATTATCCTAATTTATAGAAGGGAATTCGAGCTTGGAGAAATTAAGTAATTTGCCCAGGGTTACAAAATTATATATGAACTAGAGCAAGGAATCAAACTCAAGGATGTGTGAATTCAGAGTTTGTATTCTTTTTTTAAAAAGTTTATTTATTTTGAGAGAGACAGAGAAAGCATGAGCAGGGGAGGGGCAGAGAGAAGGGGGACCATGAGAATCCTAACCAGGCTCTATACCACCAGCATGGAACCTGATGCGGGGCTCGAACCCATGAACTATGACATCATGACCTGAGCCTAAGTGGGACACTTAACTGACTGAGCCATCCAGGCGCCCCTCAAAGTTTATATTCTTAACTATTACATTGTGTTGCATGGGAATGTGCTCAGGGCTGCTACTGGCAAAAAGCCTAGGTCAAACAAGAAAGCTTGCACTCGCCTGCTCGCTCACAGATCTGTCTGTGTCTGCTTTGTTTTTCCCATTAGTCTCTAGATTTCCCACTGATTTCTGAATGAAGATCTGAACCACCTTATTCACCTTTGTTGTAGCTCAGTTTGATGTGTCAAAGGTGCAGGATATAGAGTGCCTTCTTAATCGTTGGCAGAAAGTAAACCGGAGATAGGGCTATGGAATAAAACACAGGATGTTCCATTACATGTGAATTTCAGATAAACAGTGAGTAATTTTTTTCATATAAGCATGTCCCACATATTTCACGGGACATACTTATACTAAAAAATATCTATTATTCAGTTGAAATTTAAATTTAACTGGGCATCCTGTACTTTTATTTGCTGAATCTGATAACCCTACCTGGATAGGCCCTCGAGAGTGTTTTCTTGCATTTCACCCCAGATCAGAGAGTGAAGGACAGGAATGGGGAGGAGGGGTCAGATAAATTATTAAAAAGTAGTATATGAGAAGTTAAAATCACATACGGAAAATGGAAGTTGGAAGTTATTGAAGGACCCAGTTTCTCTTTACTGTCACATCCGGGACATGTTTTTCCCTTGTGCTCTTCATAAGGAAATCATTTGCCCCTTTCTTGTTTTTGGTTCACCCTAGGTAAAGTTTCAGACCCACCCTGGAAGGGATGCATGTGGCTTCAGGAAGGGCTTCCTTGTGCATGGTGTCCATGTACTGAGGAGTCACCATAGTCTTTGTCACCTTTCTACACAAAGCTTGTATCTTAGTTGATCCTTATGCCACTGGTCAGCTTATTAGTTTCTTATTCAATGGCCATTTATTGAGCTTGTGCTATTTGCCAGGTGCTCTGCTAGGCACGAAGGACAAGAAAATGCAAAGCACCAGTCTCTGACCTCACCTTTGTTGAGGAGGCAAATATGTAACCAAATGATTACAATTTAAATATGAGACATGCTGTGGGAGCTATGAACAGATTCCTATGGGAGTCTATCAGGTAGTGTTTAACATTGTCTTGGGAGGCAATCATGGAAGCATCATTTGTTTGGGGCATTGAAAAATAGGTTTGTGGGTGTTTACTGTGCAAGCAAGTTGTGGATAAGATGCTTCAGGTAGGAAACATGACATCTACAAAAACAAAGAGGCTTGAAGAGCATAACATACTTCCAGGAATGAACCTTCAGACTCTTGAGTGTTATTAGAAGTAAATATTAAAGTGAGCTAGCTGAATCTTGAAATTTGCTTTCATTAATGAACATTAAATAATACAGAGAGAGGGAGGGAGGGAGAAGAAAAAACAGAAAATGTTGGGAGGAGTAAGAAATCACAAATCATTAAGTATTAAAGCTCACAGTTAGTTTTTCTGCTGTTCTTATTTCCCTGTTACAATCTCAGACAAGTACATTGTCATCCATTCAATTATAAGAGTTAGAAATGCTAATTTTCTTTGACTCATTTTCCACCATGAAACTTATTTGTTCACAAAGTTCTTTCAGTTCTCTTCTTAAATAGCCTTCAAATTTATCAAATTCTCTTCATTTCCACTATTAAGTGTCATAGTTTGGGACTTTGTCTTGGCTGTTGCAGTAACAACCTGATCTTCCTAATGTATGCCTCTCCCATCCCTTCAACATCGCTGCCATTTTTTTTAAAGGTTTATTTATTTTTGAGAGACAGAGCACGAGTGAGGAAGGAGCAGAGAGAGGGGGACACAGAATCCTAAGCAGGCTCCAGGCTCTGAGCATCAGCACAGAGCCCATCGCAGGGCTCGAACCCACGAATCGTGAGACCATGACCTGGGCTGAAGTTGGTCGCTCAACCGATGGAGCCACCCAGGCACCCCAACATTGCTGACATTTTTATGTTTCTAAACATAATTATGTTTACATTCTCTGTCATTTCCCTTCTCTAATTTTCCTGATTTCTTACTGCAGATGGATAAAGCCCTTCATGTTTTATTTTCCATCGTTCTACTTTATCTTAGTCATAGTGTAGAATAAGTCTTACAGCACGGGTCTGCAGTCCAATGGCCTGGATTTCATTTCTGGCTTCATCAAGACTAATATTTACCTGGAAAGTACTTGAAATGCTCACACTAATTGTTTATATCCCATCCATTGTGGAGGGTCAGTCTCTGTACATTCCTTATTTTATTACATAATATCTTACCAGTTCCTAACAGTGAAATTTGGCAAGTTGCTAGTACTCTCCAAACTTTAGTCTCCATCATGAATATGAAGATAACAGGAGTGTCAGCTTCATAAAATTTTTATGAGCATATGGGATGCCTAGGTGGCTCATTCAGTTGAGCATACGGCTCTTGATTTCGGCTCAGGTCATGATCTCAGGGTCGTGGGATTGAGTCCCATGTTGGGCTCTGTGCTGAATGTGGAGCCTGCTTAAGATTCTCTCTCTCTCTCTCTCTCTCTCTCTCTCTCTCTCTCTCTGTCTCTCTGTCTCTCTCTCTCCCCCTTTCTCTCCCTCCCTCCCTCTCTCTCTCCCTCCCTCCCTCTCTCTCTCTCTCTCTCCCTCTTCCCCACTTGTGCTCTCTGTCTCTAAAATAAAGAAATAAAAAAAAATTATCAGCATAAATGAGATTGTGCTGTAAAGACCTTAGCACAATGTGTGTCTAATACATGTTACTATTTGCATCATAAACTCCCACAACTCTTTAAGTATACAGCTTCTCCTTTTGCCTTACCGACCGTACTTCCAGACTATTAGTTATTCCATCACTGTGTTAGTTTCACTTGGAATATCCACCTCCCACAAACTCATCCTTCAGAAAAACATAGTGACCACATTCTTGACCTAATCCATGGCAAAATTAATCCCTTCTGCTGTGGGCTTATTTGCATACACCTCTATTATAGTATGCATTATACTGAGTCATAGTTATTATTTAATATTTGACACCTTCATTAAGCTACAGGCTCCTCAAGCATGGGCCATACCTTATTTACCCTCAAATACTCTGCCTACAATCATGATTGGTAAGAAGACAATGCTGAATGAATGCCATGAGTATTCAATGGATGCTAATTAAATGTGTGAATGGACAGCTGGGGCTTGAGGCAGAGGTAATTCTGGAGCCCCACTGGAATGACAGCCAAAGCTCAGGCCAAGAGATAAAGTATCAATAAGGAAGGTACTTAAAAGTCCAGTGGCTTTTGTTTTTCTAGCAGCAAGAGTTGTGGCTGAAGGTGAAGCAACATTCCAGAATAGGTATTTGGTCATGCCTCACTTTGGCACATGGGATAGAATGAGGGGGACTTAGGAAAAAAAAAAAAAGCACAAATTGATCACATGGAAATAGTCATGGTACCCTAAATTATGAAGACCCTAGCATTAAATTCACAGTGTAAATATTTCTATGTCAGTCATTTATAATTTATCTATGCCAGATAAGAGTATAATAAAACTGAAATCACAAGGTTTTTCTGGTATCAATTGAGGTAGTGGATAAAGAATGATTTGAAAACTATGAATTGTCAAACTGTGAATTGAAAACTGTACATTAAAGGAAAACTGATTAATTGAAGGAGGCATATGTATTGAGTCAATAATAGAGATAAAATAGATCTATAAATAATACTCATTCAATCCAAAAGAGGGAAAAAGAAAAAATAGATGGAATTAAAAAAAAAACATCTAATAACATTGTGAATTTTGATACAATCATGTTAATAATTACATTAAGTATAAATCTAAATGCATCAACAATAAGACAGATTGTCAGACTATGCTGTACATAGAAACTTACTTTAAATATAAAGACAAAGATAAGTGTAAGTGAATGCAAAAATATATATCATCAAACACTAATCAAAAGAAACTTGGGATGGTTATATTAATATCAGACAACATAGTATTCAGAGTAAGGAATATTACCAGAGATAAAGAAAGACATTGTGCAATCAAAAAGAGATCAATTTATTAAGAAGATCCTATAAGTGTATACAAATAACAGCTGAACCTCAAAATATATGTAGCAAAGACTAACTGACAAGAAGGAGAATATATAAATTGACAGTTATAGATAGAGGCTTCAAAACTAGTCTCTCAGTGGTAGATAGAACAAGCAAATAGAAAATCAGGAAGGACACAGAAAACCTGAATACCAGTATTAACCAAATTGACCTAAATTATGTTATAAAATACTCTACTCCTAACAGTGGAATGTACATTTTTTCATTTGCAAAGGAAACATTGTTCGAGATAGATTTTGCTAGATCATTAAATAATCCTTAATGCATTTAAGAAAATTGAAACAATACAGAGGTTTTGTGTTTGTTTGTTTTATTCTAAGGGAATCAAACTAGGAATCAAATAACCAAATATGTCAAAAGTTTCCAAATATTTGGAAGTTAAATTTGAAAAGTCCTATATAATCCATGAGTAAAAGAGGATGTCCAAAGATATACTAAAATATATTTTGAATTGGACAAAAATAAACATATGAAAATTTGTGGGTGGCAGCTAATACAATGCTTAGCAATAAATTTATGACACTAAAGACTTGTACTAAAAGAGAAAGAAATCAGTGAGCTCAGCTTCCACCTTAAGAAACTAATAAATAAATAAATAAATAAATAAATAAATAAATAAATAGGCAAGTTAAAACAAATAGAAGAAGTAACATAATTAACATAATAAAGATAAGAACACAAATCCATTAAATTTAGAATAGAGAAAAACCAATGAAATGACAATCTGGCCCTTTGAAAAAAATAGTAAAACTGATAAACATCTGGACAGACTTGTCAATGAGAGAGAGAGGGAAAACGAAAGAGAAAGGCACAGATAAATTGAAGACACAAACTACCAATATCATGACCAAAGAAGGAACATCACTATAGATCCCAGTTTTTTAAGAATAATAAGTAATGATATGAACAATTCTATGTCCATAGATGTGACAACGTTGATGAAATGGACATTTCTTGACACAAACTGAAGAAAGCCATTCAAGAAGAAAGAGGTAATTTGAATAGTTCTATATCTATTAAAGAATGAAATCCATAAAAATTTTCAATAGAGGAAACTCTAGAATAAGATAGTTTTATAAGATATTTTTACTAATAAGATAGTTTTACTAATGAGTTCTATCAAACATTCCATGAACAAATAACAGATCAACAGAAAACCCACTTAGAATATGGAAGAGGAGGGGACAGTTCCCAACTAAATGTTTTAAGAGCTTTATTAAGATAGAATTCACGTACCATGTAATTCAACCATTTAAAGTGTACATTTTAGTGTTGTTAAAGTACATTAATAGATGTCATAATCAATTTCATAGCTTTTTCATTACCCCCAAAAGACACCCATCCCTATTATCAGCCCTCCTCTCCTCTCCCTAATCCTCTCCCACTTAAGCCCTAAGCAATCATGAATCTGCTTTTGGTCTCTACAGACTTGCCTACTATGGACATTTTATATAAATGTAATCGTAAAATATGTGGCCTTTTGTGTCCAGCCTCTTTCACTTAGTATGATGTTTATAAGTTTCATTAATGTTGTATCATTCATCATATTTCATTCCTTTGTATTGCCAAATAATATTCAACAATGTATGGATATACTGAATCTTGTTTTATAATGCATCAGTTAATAGAAATTTGGGTTGTTTCCACTATTTGGCTATTATGGATAATACTTCTGTGAACATTCCCTTACAAGTGTTGAATAAATGTATGTTTTCATTTCTCTTAAGTATATACATAGGAATGAAACTGCTATGTCATATGATGACTCTAAGTTTAATGTTTTGAGGAACTGCCAGACTTTTACAAAACATCTACACCATTTTACATTCTCACTAGCACTGTATGAGGGGTCCAGTTTCTCCATATCATAACCAACCCTTTTTACTATGTTCTTTCTAATTCTAGCCATTCTAGCAGGTGTCAAGTGTTGTCTAATTTTTATTTTGTTTTGCACTTCCCTAATAGCTAGTAATACTGAGCACACTTCATTGTGCTTCTTGGCCATTTTATGAGACCAACATTACCCATCCACCATGATCAGAAAAAGAAACTACAAGAAAATTACAGATCAATACCCCTCAGAAACATAAACATGAAAATCCCAAAGAAAATACTAGCAGATCAAGTAAGGCTTATACCTGGCAAACATAGCTTTTCAGTATTTGAAAATCAATACATGCAGCTTACCACAAGGCTAAAGAAGAAAAACCATACAATCATCCTAATAAGGACAGAAATAATTTAACAAAGTTTTTACATGTAGTAAAATTCATTCATTAAATACATATGTTCAATTAATATTCATTAAATACATATACCTCTCAGCGAAGTAGGAATTAAAGGGAAATTCAGCTTGATAGAGAATATCTGCAAAACATCCACAGCCAAAAGTACGTTAATATTGGAAGATGAATGTTTTTTTACTGAAATTAGGAACAACACAAAGATATCCTTTCTCATTGCTCCTTTGCAGTATTGCACTAGAGGTTCTTACCAGTCCAATATGGAAGGGAAAATAATTAAACAGCATACTAATTGGAAAGGGAGAAATAAAACTGTTTCTATTCACAGAAGACATCTATGTAGAAAATCCCAAATAAAATAGAAAAATGCTAGTAGAACTGACAAGTTCTTTTAACAAGGTTGTAGGACACAGGTTAACACACAAAAATCACTTACATGTCTCACTACTTGTAAAGAACAAATGGAAATTGAAATTAAAATATGTCATTTCCAATAAGACTAAAAAACAAAATACTCAGGTATAAATCTAATAAAATATTTCATGTTATGTATGCTGATCACTATACAATTTTGTTGAAAGAAATAAAAAAAAGACCAGTGTAAACTAAGGGATTTATTATGTTCGTGGATTGGAATACTAAATATTGCTAAGATGTCAATTCTTTCTAAAGTAGTTTTATATAGAAACTGACAGTGATTTTAAAATTTATATCTAAAGGCAAAGAACTAGAATAACTAAAACAATTTTGGGGAAAAACCCACAAAGTTTGAGGAGTCATTCTACCTGATTTCAAGGCTTCCATTAAATTCACTAATTAAGACAGTATTATATTGGAGAAAGGATAGACACATTGATGGAACAGAATAGAGTCTAGAAATATATTCACACTTATATGATCAACTGATTTTCATCAAAGGTAGAAAAGTCATTCAGTGGAGAAACAGTAGTCTTTTCAATTTTTACTACATGTAAAAACTTAAACTCTAAAATTTCTATAAAATATAGAGGAAAAGCTTTATGTCCTTGAGTTAGACAAAGATTTCTTATATATAACACCAAAAACATGATCCATAGACACAAAAAAGACATTATCAATAAAAAGTAAAGAGTAGAGAAACCTCACATATAGACACTATCAATAAAAAGACACTATCAATAAAAAGCACAGAGTAGAGAAACCTCACATATCTGTTAAAGGATTTATAGCCAGAATACGTAAATTATTCTCAAAACTAAGTATTAGGAAGATAACATGATTAGAAGGTAAGGACAAAAGATATGAACATATATTTCATCAAAGTAGGTTTGTGGTTGACAAACACTTAAAAAGATACATTCTGCACCATTTGTTGTCAGAGAAATACAAATTAAAAACCACAGTGAGGTATCACCACTCGCCTAGCTGAATGGCTAAAATTACAAAATAAAAAAACCAAACTGACCATAGTAAGTGCTAGAGACTACAGATAAACTGGAACACTCATGGATTTCTGGAGGAAATGTAAAATAGAAAAATAGTTTTGCAGTTTCTTATAAAATTAAATATATCCTTAAGCATATGACCCAGCAGTCTCATTCCTAGGTGTATAATAAGTGAAATAAATAATTATGTTCACACAAAAAGCATACATGCCTATTTATAGTGGCCTTACTTGTAATAGCCCCAAAGACAAAGTTCTTGAGCAACTGGTGAATGGGTAAACAAATGTGGTGCATTCACAAAAAGAAATACTTCTCAGCACTAATAGGATCAGACTACTGATACATGCAACAGCATGGATGAATTTCAAGTGCATTATTCTGAGTGAAACCCAAAATGCTGCGTACTGTCTAATTCTAATTTCATTTCTATGATATTCTAAAAGAGGCAAAACTCTAGGGACAGGAAACAGATCTATATATTGAGCAGGTAGGTAATGCCTTCCTCTAAATGAGCTTGATGGAATTGTTCCGGATGAGGGACATTGTATGTCATGAGTATGCTTTGCTATTTGGCAAAAGACACAGAACTTCATATTATAAAGTTAGGGGCGCATGGGTGGCTCACTTGGTTAAGATTTTGGCTCGGGTCATGATCTTGCAGTTCGTGGGTTTGAGCCCTGCCTTAATCTCTATGCTGACAGCTCAGAGCCTGGAGCCTGCTTCGGATTCCGTGTGTGTCTCTCTCTCTGCCCTTCCCCACTCACACTCTGTCTCTTTCTCTCTCTGTCTCTCTCACAAATAAACATTAAAAATATTTTTAAAAGGTAAATTTAATGTGATTTCACTCATGTGGAATTTAAGAAACAAAGCAAATGAGCAAAGGGAAAAAAAGAGGGGGGAGGGTGCAAACCAGGAAACAGACTCTTAACTATAGAGAACAAACTGCTAGTTATGGGGCAGGCGGAGGGGATGGAAGGGTGAAGTAGGTGATAGGGATAAAGGAGTACACTTGTGATGAGCACCGCTAAAAAAAATAAGTAAATAAAAAATAAAAGGGGTAAATTTAAACTGTATGTAAATTATACTGTAATATCTTAGTACATGTAAATTGTACCCTGATAACAGAAAATAAACAATAATTATAATAGCCTTCTGGGTGAAAAATAATCATAATGGCCTTGTAGCAGGAGCAGTTAGAATGTATAGTGAACAGGTAGCTTACATGTGTATTCTAGCTCTGCAGCTAACTTGCTGGGTGACTTTGGACACTTCTTTTCCTCTTTCCAGGGCCCAAATGTCTCCATTTTTCCAATGAGATTGTTGAATGGAATAATGACTAGGATGCCTCTAGCCTTGGCATTCTGGGTTGACTAAAGAGGCAGTCTCACTGGTTGCTTTTATATTCCCTCCATCTTTGAGACCAGGCACTTTGACTGAGGTGTGGGCTGGGCCTATGTCCTGAGGCATTACCATACATGACAGGTGGGGTGTTGCAGATGTCTAGGGCCGGAGTTAATGTGGCCACCACCCTTTATCCTTCATGCCCTTCCTTCAGCAAACTGTTTATCGCTGAGCTATGGATAGTTGCCACCAACAGCTACCCAGACCTTCAGGATAAAC
The DNA here is from genome assembly GCF_014898765.1 of Herpailurus yagouaroundi. Lineage (NCBI taxonomy): Eukaryota > Metazoa > Chordata > Mammalia > Carnivora > Felidae > Herpailurus > Herpailurus yagouaroundi. The sequence continues at coordinate 116,996,716 of NW_024412377.1, read as the reverse complement.
ACAAGAAAACATCTGTCTTGCACACTGATAGGCATCCTGCTCTCTGTCTCTCTTGATTGAATAGCTCAATACTGTTTAGTCAGAATAATTCTCATTCCTAAGGCCCTCTCCCATGTGAGAACTCATGCATTCCTCATAATTACCCTACTTGAAATGTAGGTCAGGATGGGTATAATTATCCTCATTTTGTGAATTGTTAAAAACAAAACAAAACAAACTAACAGCAACAATGAGAAAGTAAACTAAGGTGTGGGCATTATAATTCTTTAATCTAAAATCACTCCACTAGTAAGGGGCAGAAATCGGACTTGAACTTAGCTCTACCTGATGTGAAAACCAGTGATAAGAATGCATTTTACTGGGTTCTAGTCTGAAATATGGGAGCCCAGATACTTCTCCTATACTTATCTATCCATTGCTACATTTAATTATTTATCAACAAATCCTTTCTGACATATACTCAGAAGAGGGGACTTGACATGAGATATGGGCTTGGGAGTCATCACTGAAAGATAAAGCCACAGGAACAGATGGGATAATTCAAAGATAGTGGGAAGATTAGAAGAGAAGAGCACTTAACCAGAAGCTTGAGAAACATCCACGTTTAAGGGCTCCACAAAGCAAGAAGGCCCTGGAGGAGAAGTTAAGAAAAAGCCACTAGAGTGGCAGGGGGAAAAAAGAAGATATTTAGATGCTGCGTAAAACAAGGGAAGAGAGGCTTTATGAAAGGGAGAGCTATCTCTGTGTTGGATACTGCTCAGAGATAAGGGTTGGGATGTTTCAAGAATCTAGTGGAAAGGATGGTCACTTGCCAAAGGGGTACCCATGTAGCAGTTGTGATGAGCCTCACTACCTGGTGTCAGAGACTCAAGGAAGTTGATTCCATGAGAATAAGCATCTCTCTCAGGACTCTCTCTTACAGTCTCTGGGAAACATGTATTCACAGCCTTCTCCACTTCAGAAAGATATGCAATGCAAAGAGCTTTAATATAAGGTAAAGTATGATACAATTTTAATCCTCATGTACCCAGGAGAAAGAGAGTACTCACATTCTGCTCTTGCTAGTTCTGTTGCTTCCATCTTAAATGTCCTGTTGCATTCATCACTGCATGTTATAAAAGTGTTTAAAATTCAACATCTCATGTGATTGGGAAGGCCAGAATTATTCTCAAAGGTCTCATTGAATTCACCGGCTGCTTAGAACCTCATTCTATTGTCCTCCCAAGTGACATCCAGATTTTACTTTTATATTTCTGAAAAAGAGCAGTCCACTATTTCTTGGGACAACAGAGTGGGTTCTGCATTGCATAGACCCCGAAGTCAGACAGAACTCAGTTTGGATGCTACTCAACCAATCATATCTTGGATAAGTTATGCAAGCTCTGTAAACTTGAGATTTATTATCTATAAAATGGGGATTGTAATACCTAGCTCTCAGACTCATCAAGAGACTGAAATGTAATGATGCATGGAGAGCTAACAGCACAGCCTCTGGCACAGAGAATATGTTTTAAAAAAAGAGAGGGAGAGATTTTTTTTTTTAGTTGTTTTCTTTTTGACAGCTTTGACTGGTAGAACATGTCTTAGTTGTTTTGGCCTAAAACATCTCCCTCTAATTCCCAAACATTGGCCCTCGTGTTTGCTCTTGAACCTGAGCAGCAGGTACAGGAAAGCCTAATCCACTTTCCCATAATAGTTCTTACAACATTAAATCATCTGTCTTCTATGGTAAACATCTCAAGTTCCTCAAACATTCCTCAAAGGCCATGTTTTTAAAGCCCCTCTCCCTCATTGTGGCTATTTTGTGAATCCATTCTAAGATGTCCCTGTTCCTCCAGAGTGGATATGGTGCCATTTGATCTAAGAGCTGAAGAGTTGTTGATAGCAAAGGCATCATTTAGATGTGGGGTTGGAAGTGGAGGCAGGTAGGCAGGTGAAGGGCATTGCTGGCTGAGGAAATAGCAAGCAAAGATATTAGGTGGAACTTGATGGGGTCCGTTCCAAAATGGCTAAGAGTTAAGCTGCAGTGAGGCTGTTGGATGGGAAGTGTTTGGAATTAAGTGTGAGAATATAGATTAGGGGCTCAGATCAGGGAGAAGCTTAAATGCCTTTTAAAAAAAATTAATTCTATTCAGTTGACAATGGAGATTCCTTAATGTTTTTGGAATGAGTGTGAGCCACAAGCAGATAGTCATTTTGGCACGTTATTCTGAAAGTGTTAGGTATAATAGATGTAAGGGAAATGAGAGAAAAATGGCAATAGTCCTTGAGTGTAAAATGAGAACCTAGGAAGAAAAGGACAAATGTGAGATCCGTGTTAGCTAGTCATAGGTAGTGTTATAACTTTTCCTGATTCATAGAGTATCGAAATACACTTGACCATTTGTCCATATTGGACACATTCGTCCATTTAAACAAAAAAAAAACTTATTAATATCATTTATTTTTACAAAGCATTATTTTTATCTGTCTTTCTCTGTATGACTTATTTCACTTAGCATAATACTCTCCAGTTCCATCCACGTTGCCACAAAAGGCCATATTTCATTCTTTGTCATTGCCATATAGTATTCCATTGTGTATATAAACCACAATTTTTTTATCCATTCATCAGTTGATGGACATTTAGGCTCTTTCCATAATTTGGCTATTGTTGAAAGTGCTGCTATAAACATTGGGGTACAAGTGACCCTACGCATCAGTACTCCTGTATCCCTTGGGTAAATTCCTAGCAGTGCTACTGCTGGGTCATAGGGTAGAACTATTTTTAATTTTTTGAGGAACCTCCATACTGTTTTCCAGAGCGGCTGCACCAGTTTGCATTCCCACCAACAGTGCAAGAGGGTTTCCGTTTGTCCACATCCTCGCCAGCATCTACAGTCTCCTGATTTGTTCATTTTAGCCACTCTGACTGGCGTGAGGTGGTATCTGAGTGTGGTTTTGATTTGTATTTCCCTGATGAGGAGCAACATTGAGCATCTTCTCATGTGCCTGTTGGCCATCTGGATGTCTTCTTTAGAGAAGTGTCTGTTCATGTTTTGTGCCCATTTCTTCACTGGATTATCTGTTTTTCGGGTGTGGAGTTTGGTGAGCTCTTTATAGATTTTGGATACTAGCCCTTTGTGCGATATGTCATTTGCAAATATCTTTTCCCATTCCATTGGTTGCCTTTTAGTTTTGTTCGTTGTTTCCTTTGCAGTGCAGAAGCTTTTTAGCTTCATGAGGTCCCAATAGTTCATTTTTGCTTTTAATTCCCTTGCCTTTGGGGATGTGTCAAGTAAGAAATTGCTGCGCCTAAGGTCAGAGAGGTTTTTTCCTGCTTTCTCCTCTAGGGTTTTGACCGGTTTCCTGTCTCACATTCAGGTCCTTTATCCATTTTGAGTTGATTTTTGTGAATGGTGTGAGAAAGTGGTCTAGTTTCAACCTTCTGCATGTTGCTGTCCAGTTCTCTCAGCACCATTTGTTAAAGACACTGTCTTTTTTCCATTGGATATTCTTTCCTGCTTTGTCAAAGATAAGTTGGCCATACTTTTGTGGGTCTAATTCTGGGGTTTCTATTCTATTCCATTGGTCTATGTGTCTGTTTTTGTGCCAATACCATGCTGTCTTGATGATTACAGCTTTGTAGTAACCATTTGATGGGGTGTAGGAGGGAGGGGTGGGTGGGTGACTGGTATTGAGGAGGGCACCTTTTGGGATGAGCGCTGGGTGTTGTATGGAAACCAATTTGACAATAAATTTCATATTTAAAAAAAGAAAAAAACCAAAGCATTATTTTTAAGTATCAGGAAATAAGAAAATAGAAAAAACACTGGGATATAGTAAAACACTGGGAAAGTACACATTTCTGGGTATTGTGATCAAAAAAGCTTCATAGAACTTGAAACATTTGAACTTATAAGGATAGCTATATTTTAACCAAGTGACAAGAGATAATAAAGCGCTCAGGTAAAAAGGACAAAGCAAGCACAGGGAGGTGGAATGACTGAAGTATAATCAAGGAAAATTTCATTAGGTTAGAGCTGCCCTGTCTGATATGGTAGCCATTAGACACATGTGGCCAATTAAATTAAAATTGAGTAAATTAAATTGAATTAAAAGTTAGAAAAAATGTTAATGTTTATTTTTGAGAGAGAGAGACAGAGCATGAAAGGGGGAGGAGCGGAGAGAGGGAGACTCAGAATCCAAAGCAGGCTCCAGGCTCTGAGCTGTCAGCACAGAACCCAAGGTGGGGCTCAAACCCACAAACTGTTGAGATCATGACCTGAGCCAAAGTCAGGCGTTTAACCAACTGAGCCACCCAGGTGCCCCAAAATTGAATTAAAGATAATTACAGGATTGTTGCAAAGAGTCAACAAGACAAAATGATTGCTGTTTAACATTTTTTCATTAAACAAATACTTACGGATATCTTCAGTGTGCCAAGCACTGTGCAAGATGCTCAGTAGTTAACAAAACAGAGTCCCTGGCCTCACGTAGCTTACATTGTTTTTGAATCTTGTGGACCAAACTTATTCCTGTTCTGGATTATAGCAGCATGGTGTTGTAGATAGATAATTGACCTCGAAGGTGAGAATACATACATAGATTGTAGTCCTTGATTGCAACAATCAAGTTCATTAATATTTCTAAAACCTCACATAGTTATGTTTGTGTGTGTGTATGTGTGTGTGTGTGTGTGGTGAGAATGCTTAAAATCTACTCTCAGCAAATCATGTATTATTATACTCTCACAATACCTTATTATTAACACTAGTCATCGTACTGCACACTGGATCCTCAGAACTTATAATTCAAAAGTTTGTACCCTTTGACCTACATCTTCTCATCTTGACATCCCCTAGCCCCCAGTGACCACCACTGTAATCTCTGTTTTTATGAAATTGACAGGTGTGTATGCATATATTTAGATTCCACATAAAAAATGATACCATGCAGTATTTGTGTCTCTTCTTCTGGTGTATTTCACTTAGCATAATACCCTCCAGGTTCATCCATGTTATTGCAAATCAGTCCTCCTTCTCTGGAATGTACTCTATAAGGCCTTAAACTAGTCATTTCTGGGGCACGAAAGTGGCTCAGTTGGTTAAGTGTCTGACTTTGGCTCAAGTTATGATCTCATAGTTTGTGAGTTCGAGCCCTGCATTGGGCTCCGTGCTGTCAGTGCAGAGCCCACTTCAGATCCTCTGTCCCCCTCACTCTTTCCCTCCCCGGCTTGTGCTCTCTGTCTCTGTCTCTTAAAATCTTTAAAAAAAATCTTAAAACAATAACAACAAACCAACAACAAGTGATTTCTGCTTTCTGAACATTGCAAATGGGATCTTAAGAATACCAGACCACATGAACAGATCCCAAAGCATGCTTCATAGAACACTGAATGTGTGCACTTTATGGAGGGGATAAAAAAATATAAACGAGGCCAAATAACTTGGGGAACTTATTTGTCTATTAAGAGATCACAATACGCTTTCACCATATTAAAGGCTTCAAGAAGTGCCAAGTAAAACACCCATTTAATTTGGCATACTCCCACATTTCTGGTGCTTATTGACAAAGATTCCTTCCTTTCTTTTATGCCTTCCTCCCTTCCCTTCCTCCTTTCCTTCTTCCTGTCACAGTAATTTGGGGAGATCTCAGACTGGCTCTCTAAGGCCATTTATGGACATGATAGTTGGTGGATCTATGTTTAAAAAAAGTTGGGAGGAAAGGAGGATTTTGCCAAGGGCAGTCCTCTACCATGGCTGATCAGGATGATTCCCCGTGGTTGTTTGGTTTCCCAAGAGGAAGCATTAAGTTTTAATAAAAGGGCAGGGGATGAGGAGCAGGCTTTAGGAGTCTCCTGACATTGAGCAAGTCTCTGACCCTCAGTTTCTGTGTCTAAGAGAGGGCGTGGGATAAGCCTGGTGACTCTGTCATGGTCTGGAATGCCTGAGCTGTGTAGGAACCTAAGACAGGAATTGCCTACTTGTGAGTGAGGAGAGGGACATGTGTTGGCGCCCATGAAATTCAGAGAGTGTTTTTCTTGTTTGACTTGGAAATGGTGTTTTCCCCAGTGAAAGCTGGGCTTCTTCCCCCAGTGTGAGGATTGGAGAGTCCTGCATTTGGCTGGAAGAGGGCCTACTGACTTAATTAAGTGCCCAAACCTGCCCCACTTGCTTAGAATATGGGTTTCAGAAATATGGCCACAATCCAGAATGAAGCCCAAAGCTTGTCACAACATGTGTTTTGAGGTTGTCTCTCCTTCCTCATAAAGTTCCCAAGCCTTTGATGTGAAGGAAAGCATTTCTTATTATGTTTTAGTTTCTAAAGTTTACTTTCCTGTGTGCTGATATATAGAAACTGTAGAGGCATGTATATCCTGGTTTAGTGCAGTGGGGAAAGAAGGTAGATAGTTACGTACCAGCAGTTTCAGACAGAGGGTTTAGCAGATACGAGGCATGGGGAAAAGGGAACTGAGGTAACGGAGTAAAGTCTTCAGGGCACATTCAAAGGAGAAGTTCTTCTAACCACCTAGATTCAAGACAGAAATACGCATAGGGACCACACAGAAGGCCCACTTTCTGTGGGGCACAAAGCAGTTTCTAAGAACCTGGACTCTGAGGAAGACAAACCCAGAAAAAAAATGTTGAAGGAGGTCATTGAGAGGATGTGACCATGGGCTAACCTTAGAGCTGGACCCAGGCAATTAGAGGCTCCTCATCCCCCAACCCACTCAGCTGTGTCCTTGAAATATATGTTCTTCCCGTTGTCCACACTAGGAGGCATTTTCAAGGACATGGCCTTGAGAGAGTAATGTGTTGTTGAGACCATCTGGACTGGACACATGACTGAGCCCCATTAAAAACCTGTGTATAAACTTTTATGATTCTGGCAGATGTGTGTAGAGATCTGTTCGTCTTGCTGCCACCCAAGACAAGCCTTGCTTGGGAAAGTTGTTTTAACCTCTCTGAAATCTTGCAAGGTTATGAAGATTAAATGGATGACAAGTCTATGTACCTGATATTGATGTCTGCCTTATATAAGACTTCAGTAATTATAACTGTTATCACCATTAATATAGAATATTGGTGTTCCAGAATACAGACAGATTTTTAAGGAAAGATACATACCATATGATTTCACTTATACGTGGGATCTAAAAAACAAAACAAAGGAACAAACAAAAAGCAGTATCAGACCTATAAATACAGAGAATTGATGGTTGCCAGAGAGGAGGATAGTGGGGGGATGGGCAAAGTAGGTGAAGGGGAGTGGGAGATACAGGCTTCCAGTTACAGAATGAGTAAGTCACAGGGATAAAAGGTACAGCATAGGGAATGTAGTCAATGGTACTGCAATAGTGTCCTATGGTGACAACTGGTAGTTACATTTGTGGTGGGCGCAGCATAGTGTATAGACTTGTTGAATCACTCTGAGGTTTACCTGAAACTAACGTAACATCGTGTGTCAAGGATACTTCAAGAAAAAAATAAATGCAGGGGCGCCTGGGTGGCTCCGTCGGTTAAGCGTCCGACTTCAGCTCAGGTCACGATCTCGCGGTCCATGAGTTCGAGCCCTGCGTCGGGCTCTGGGCTGACGGCTTAGAGCCTGGAGCCTGCTTTGGATTCTGTGTCTCCCTCTCTGTCTGCCCCTCCCCCGTTCATGCTCTGTCTCTCTCTGTCTCAAAAATAAATAAACTTTAAAAAAAGATTTAAGGGGGCGCCTGGGTGGCGCAGTCGGTTAAGCGTCCGACTTCAGCCAGGTCACGATCTCGCGGTCTGTGAGTTCGAGCCCCGCGTCAGGCTCTGGGCTGATGGCTCAGAGCCTGGAGCCTGTTTCCGATTCTGTGTCTCCCTCTCTCTCTGCCCCTTCCCCGTTCATGCTCTGTCTCTCTCTGTCCCAAAAAAAATAAATAAACGTTGAAAAAAAAATTAAAAAAAAAAAAGATTTAAAAAAAAAAGGAAAAAAAATAAATGCAAACACATGAAGTTGATAAACTTCAGAGTGGAAAAATAACTTATCCAAAGTTATAGAAAGGTAGATCTAGAACCAAGTCCTTCGAGCTCTAAGCCAAATGCTTTTTGCCTCTATGTATTCAGTAAATCTCTACGAAGTAGTATGTGAAGGTCTTCTGAACAGGGGAGAGGTGAGGTGACAAATCCCACGGAGCCCAGGGGACTTGCAGTCAGAAATTGAAGTTAAAATCTGGCTCCACCACATACCGACTTTGTGACCTCCTGTGAACCTCCTTTCCCTCATCTTGTAAAATGGTGATAATGACCCTTGCTTGCTTTCCAGGAATGTTGTGAAGTTCAAACAAGTTGAAGTTTAAAACTGTAAGGAGCAGCAGGTGTGGAAGGCATTTGTATTTCTTTTACACACTTGAAAGGGGCAAGGGAACATAATTTGCTTAATATTGGTTTTTCAGTATCACAGAAATGATTTATTTGACAGGTCTGCTCGGGAGCAAGGGGAAACAAACAGGGTAACAATTGCTCATTCCAGCAAGGTGGATGAGTGTGTTATTGCTTTGGTGAGTGTTGCTATAACCAGAATAAATCCGAAAACTACAGCTGACTGGTGTTCTCTGGGAATTCATCTTCAAAGAAACCAAGTTTGATGTCCAAAAGTGATTAGAAGTGATTCAGCTCTTTACTTGAATCCCTTGGCAGACATCAACACGGGTGCATCTCCTACTCGGTTCTTCTACATCCTCCTTTCCCCTGCCTCCTGTGTTCACATCTCTCATGCTCTAGAGCCACCCTAAGCCTTTATTTTAAACCTTCACTATTCATCTTCCATGAAACTCGTGTTGGTAAAAACACAAAAGAAAACAAAACTGAGCCTTAGTGATCTCCATGTTTCTTCTCCTTTCATATCCCTCAGCTCTCTATTTTATGCTCTCAGTTGACTACCTATTTGCCTTTCTGATGAAATTTCTCTCCACTTCTCCATGCATTTCTCTTCTCATTTGCCAATTCGCTACCAAAAATGGGCCAGGAGCAGAACTGGAGTGCTTTGAATCTATTTTTTTTTGAAGTTGGGGAGGGACTGAGGTCTAGTGAAAAGCCCAGAATGAAGCAGAATTCTCTTTAATACACTGGGGAAGGGTAAAAGGTAACGAACACTTACAAATTAATATACATGCAGTGTAAATTTCCTATAGTTTTCATCTCTCCAAAGCAATGTGGATATGAGGATGTGAAATTTGTGCCATAGACCAGACGTATAGGGAAGTTAGTTGTAGGGAGTTGCTTATGTTACACTCTTGCAAGTTTTTCCCTCATATATTTTAAGCATTTAAGTGCCTCTCTTGTGCGCTACATTTGTGCTAGTGACCACACCACCTATCTGCTTTCATTATTACTACTTTACTTTTGAGATCTACTCTCTGAGCAAGTTTCACATATGCAGTATAGTATTATTAACTATAGTCATGCAATACGTTATACCCTCATGACTTACATGCTGTCCTTAAATACTGGCCTGAAGTCCTGCTTTTGGAAGAAAATGTCTACATTAAAAATACTGACTCACCCCCATGGGGCCTCATTTTGAGTTGCTTATCTCTTTGCTTGAGAGGGTTTAGCAGAAAAAGTCACTGTCTACTGCTGAGCACCACCTTGTGGATAAATAATGAGTTATGATGGCATCACTGGCGTGTTGCAACAGTGTCTGGGCCAGAATTCTTGGGTTAACGTTCTTGCTCTGCTACCTACTGGCCGTGTGACTGTGTGCAAGCTGCTTAACCCGTGTCCCAGTTTCCTCTGTAAAGAGAAATAATCTATCAACTCTGTGGTGCCTGGTATTGTAGTAAGCACACAGAGCTATTAATCTGATGTCATTATATATAATAGTTTGAAAGCATTGTCAAATAAGGCCAGATTTCTAGATAAGGGCAATTGTAATAACCAATATCAATGCTATTACTAATAAGATAATAATGGCTAGTATTTACTGAATACCTACCAGTGGCAGATGCTGGCCTGTGTTCTTTGTGTGTGTATGTGCTGCATTCTTTACAGTCCTCACAATACTCCTTTGTGTTGAACACTTTTATTATGCCCAGTTCATACGTGAGGGAACTGAGACTCTGAGTTAACTGCTTTGTCCAGAGTAACACATCTAACAAAGGCAGAGTTGAAATCCGATCCAAGTCTGGCATTAAACCTGTGATCTTAACTGTTCTAACTGCTTGTGAGAGGATTAAGCAAGGGGATTATATTTTTTAGGGAGAAGACACTGCATGTGTGTGTGTGTATGTGCATATGCGTATGCGTGCATGCGTTATACACAAGGGAGCAAGAGGAAGGAGAATAGTGGAAGTATGGTTGCCTTCAACCTGCTATATAGCTGTCCTAGGGAAAGGGATACCATGTTTTTTCCAAATGATCCCAGGTGTTATAATATTTGGGGTGAATATGTTGCTGCCCACTTATACAGAGTAATTTCCTAATAGCCAGAATTTTTTAAACATGAAATTATCTGCCCTTGGAGACAATAAAGTCTCCATTATTAGAGTTTCTTTCTTTCTTCTTTTTTAAATTTACATCCAAGTTAGTTAACATATAGTATAATAATGATTTCAGGAATAGAATTTAGTGATTCATCACTTGCATATAACACCCAGTGCTCATCCCAACAAGTGTCCTCCTTAATGCCCATCACCCATTTAGCCCATTCTCCCGCCCATCTCCCCTCCAGCAACCCTCAGTTTGTTCTCTGTATTTAAGAGTCTCTTACGGTTTATCACCCTTCCTGTTCTTATATTATTTTTGCTTCCCTTCCTTTATGTTCATCTGTTTTGTATCTTAAATTCTTCATATAAGTGAAGTCATATGATATTTGTCTTTCTCTGACTGACTTATTTCACATTGCACTCTAGTTCCATCCACATTGTTGCAAATGGCAAGATTTCGTTCTTTTTGATCGCCAATATTCCATTATATTTATATATATATAATATACGTATATATGTATATATGTATATAATATATACATGTATTATATATATATATATATATATATATATATATATATATATATATATATAATTACACCACATCTTCTTTATCCATTCATCAGTCGATGGACATTTGGGCTCTTTCCATACTTTGGCTGTTGTTGATAGCAGTGCTGTAAACATTGGGGTGCTTTTGCCACTTCAAAACAGCACTCCTGTATCCTTTAAATACCTAGTAATATAATTGCTGGGTTGTAAGTTAGTTCTGTTTTTCATTTTTTGAGAAAACCTCCGTACTGTTTTCCAGAGTGGCTGTACCAGTTTGCATTCCTACCAACATTGCAAAAGGGTTCCCCTTTCTCCACATCCTTGCCAACATCTGTTGTTTCCTGAGTTGTTCATTTTAGCCATTCTGACAGGTGTGAGGTGGTGTCTCATCATGATTTTGATTTGTATTTCTCTGATGAGTGATGTTGAGCAACTTTTCATGTGTCTGTTAGACATCTGGATGTCGTCTTTGGAAAAGTGATTAGGCATGTCTTGTGCCCATTTTTTCACTGGATTATTTGTTTTTGGGGGGTGTTGAGTTTGATAAGTTCTTTATAGATGTTGAATACTAACCCATTGTCTGATACGTCATTTGCAAATATCTTCACCCATTCTGTCAGTTGCCTTTTAGTTTTGTTGATTATTTCCTTCACTGCACAGAAGGTTTTTATCTCGATGAGGTAACAATAGTTGATTTTTGCTTTTGTTTCCCTGCCTCCAGAGACATGTCTAGTAAGAAATTGCTGTGGCCGAGGTCAAAGAGGTTGCTGCCTGTTTTCTCCTGTACAATTTTGATGGTTTCCTGTCTCATGTTTAGGTCTTTCATCCATTTTGAGTTTATTTTTGTGTATGGTGTAAGAAAGTGGTCAAGGTTCATTCTTCTGCATGTCACTATCCAGTTTTCCCAACATCACTTGTTGAAGACACTGTCTTTTTTCCATTGGATACTCTTTTCTGCTTTGTCAAAAATTACTTGGCCATAAATTTGTGGGTCCAATTCTGGGTTCTCTGTTTTGTTCCATGGATCTATGTGTCTGTGTTTGTGTCCTTATCATACTGTCTTGATGATTACAGCTTTGTAATATAGCTTAAAGTCTGGAATTATAATGCCTTCAGCTTTGGTTTTCTTTTTCAACATTACTTTGTCTATTCAGGATCTTTTCTGGTTCCATACAAATTTTAGGATTGTTTATTCCAACTCTGTGAAGAATGCTGGTGTTATTTTGATAGTGATTGCATTGAGTGTGTAGATTGCTTTGGGTAGTGTTGTCATTTTAACAATATTTGTTCTTCCAATCCATGAGCATGGAATGTTTTTCCATTTCTTTGTGTCTTCAGTTTCTTTAATAAGCTTTCTATAATTTTCAGCACACAGATCTTTTACCTCTTTGGTTAGGTTTATTCCTAGGTATCTTATGGGTTTTGGTGCATTTGTAATGGGATCAATTCCTTGATTTCTCTTTTTGCTGCTTCATTATTGGTGTATTGAAATGCAAACAATTTCTGTGCATTGATTTTATATCCTATGACGTTGCTGAATTCATGGATCAGTTCTAGCAGTTTTTTAGTGGAATCTTTCAGGCTTTCCACATAGAATATCATGTCATCTGCAAAGAGTGCAAGTTTGACTTCTTCCTTGCCTATTTGTATGCCTTTTATTCCTTTCTGCTGTCTGATTGCTGAGCCTAGGACTTGCAGCACTATGTTGAACAACAGTGGTGAGAGTGGACATCCTTGTCATGTTCCTGACCTTAGGGGGAAGGCTCTCAGTTTTTTCCCATTGAGGATGGTATTAGCTGTGGGTCTTTTGTATATGGCCTTTATGATGTTGAGGTATGTTCCTTCTATCCCTACTTTCCTGACAGTTTTTATCAAGAAAGGGTACTGTATTTTGTCAAAGCTTTTTCTTCATCTGTTGAGAGGATTATATGGTTCTTATCCTTTCTTTTATTAATGTGTATATCACATTGATTGCTTTGTGAATATTAAACCAGGCCTGCAGCCCAGGAATAAATCCCACTTGATTGTGGTGAAAATTCTTTTAATGTGTTGTTGAATTCAATTGGCTAGTATCTTACCGAGAATTTTTGCATCCAGTTTCATCAGGGATATTGGCCTGTAATTGTCCTTTTTAGTGTCTCAGACAAAGACCCCACTAAATCAAGGTAATGCTGTCTTCATAGAATGAGTTTGGAAGCTTTCCTTCCATTTCTATTTTTTGGAACAGCTTCAAAAGACTAGGTATTAACTCTTCTTTAAATGTCTGGTAGAGTTCCCCTGGGAAGCCATCTGGCTCAGGACTCTTGTTTGTTGGAAGATTTTTTGATAACTGATTCAATTTCTTTGCTGGTGATGGGTCTATTCAAATTTTCTATTTCTTCCTGTTTCAGTTTTGGGTAGTGCATGAGTTTCTAGGAATTTGTCTCTTTCTTCCCTTTCTTCCATATTGTCCAGTTGTTGGCATATAATTTTTCATAGTATTCTCTTATAATCATTTGTATTTCTGTGATGCTGGTTGTGATCTCTTTCTTTTGTGACTTTATCTATTTGGGTCCTTTCTCTTTTCTTTTTGATAAGTTTATCAATTTTGTTTATTCTTTCAAAGAACCAGCTTTTAGGTCCATTGATCTGTTCTACTAAGTTTTTTGTTTGTTTGTTTCCATGTCATTTATTTCTGCTTTAATCTTTATTATTTATCTTCCTCTGTTGCCTTTAGGATTTATTTGCTGCTTCTTTTCTAGCTCCTTTAGGTGAAAGTTTATATTGTGTATTTGCAACCTTTCTTGCTTCTTGAGACAGGATGCATTGCAGTGTACTTTCCTCTTAGGACCACCTTCACTGCATCCCAATGGGTTTTGTCTGTCATGTTTTCATTTTCATTTACTTCCATGTATTTTTTAAATTTCTTGTTTAATTTCCTGGTTAACCCATTCATTCTTTAGTAGGATGTTCTCTAACCTCCATGTATTTGAGGGCTTTCCAAATTTTTTCTTGTGGTTGATTTCAACTTTCATAGTGTTGTGATCTGAAAATATGCATGATATGATCTCAATCTTTTGTACCTGTTGAGGGCTGATTTGTGCTCAAGTATGTGTTCTGTTCTGGATAATGTTCCATGTATACCACATCTTTATCCATTCATCTATCAATGGACACTTGTGTGCTTTTGTAGTTTGGCTGTTATAAATAATGATGCTATAAACATAGGGTGCATGTTTTCTTTTGAGTTAGTGTTTTTATATTCTTTGGGTAAATACCCAGTAGTGCAATTCCTGGATCATAGGGTGGTTCCATTTTTAATTTTTTGAAGAACGCTTTATACTGTTTTCCATGGTGGGTATACCATTTTACCCTCCCACCAGCAACATACAAGGGCTCAAATTTCTCCACATCTTTGCCAACACTTATTTTCTTTCTTTAAAAAAATTATAGCCACTCTAGTAAGTCAATATCTAGTAAAAATGGTATCTCAGTGGTTGTGATTTGTATTTCCCTCATGACTAATGATATTGAATGTCATTTGCCCTCCAGTTTTATGAAGATATAATGGACATACATCATTGTATAAGTTTAAAGCACACAACATAATGGTTTGACTTATATATAGTGAAATGATTGTCACTATAACTTTAATTAGCATCCACTATCTCATATAGATACAATAAAAAGAGAAAGCAAAAAAGAAATAAGAAAGAAAGAAAGAAAGAAAGAAAGAAAGAAAGAAAGAAAAGAAAAAATTTTCTTTGTGATGAGAACTCTTAGGATATACCTTCTTAACTTTTCTATGGGTCATACAGCAGCATTAGCTATGGTCATCATGTTGTACATTACATCCCTAATACTTATCTCCAGAAATCTGTAGCTTTTGTCTACCTTCTTTCAATTCCTTCTCCCCTACCCCCGTCTCACCTTTTGTAAACACAAATATGATCCCCCCCTTTTTTTTATGAGTTTGATTGTTGTTTTTTTTTTAATTTCAGGTGGGTTTTTTTAGATTTCACATATAAGAAAGATCATGTTGTATTCATCTTTTCTTGTCTGACTCATTTCACATAGCATAATTCCCTCAAGGTCCATCTATGTTGTTGCAGATGGCAGGATTTCCTCATTTTATGCCTGAATAATATTCCATTATTTATATATACCACAATTTCTTTACCAATTCATCTATCAGTGAACACTTAGATTGTTTTCATCTCTTCACTATTGTAAATAATACTGCTGTGAACATGGGAGTGCAGGTATCTTTCAAGTTGGTGTTTTTGTGTCCTTTGGATATAGTCGCAGAAGTAGACATTTTGGATCATATGCTAGTTCTATTTTTAATTTTTTAAGGATCCTCCATACTGTTTTCCATAGTGGCTGCACCAGTTTACAATGCCAACAACAATCAGCACCATTTTAATGTACTTGACATCCATTTGTACTTGATTAATGTACTTCTTTGGAGAAATGTCTATTTAAATCCATTGCCCATTTAAAAAATGTGCTTGTTTATCTTTTTGTTGTTGAGTGTAACAATTATTTACACATTCTAGATAATAGTCCCTTATCAGATACAGCTGATTCTCATTGTTTACAGATTCTATATTGTGAATTTACCTACCTGCTAAAATTTATTTATAACTCAAAAATCAATATGGTTTTGTCATCATCTGAAGACATGTAGAACAGTGAAAACTTTAGTTGTTAGAGGCACACATCCCTAGCTGAGGTAGAATAAGGTGTCACTCTACCTTCTTGTTCCAGCTGTTACACAGAGATGAGCACAGGATGAAGATGGTCAGGGCAGTGCAGTGTAATACAAGCCTGTTGGATGGGTTTGAATCCCAAAGCTGGCATCCAATAGTAGCGTGGTCTCAGGTCTAAGTCACTTAACTGTTCTGAGCTTTGTTTTCTCTCATGTAAAATTAAGAAAAAATTGAATTTTTTTTATTTTTAGGATTTATGATGATAATCTGTGTGATTATGTCCCTTCCCTCTATATGTCCCTTGTCTATATACATTCCTAGAAGCAGTATTTTAGTCTTTGCTAATTCAGTGTTTGCAGTGATTTTTAGAATGTAAATATCACAGATAACAAGAATAGACTACATGATTTACAAATATTTTCTCCCATTTGTTAGGTCTTGTCACTTACTTGATAGTGTCCTTTTATATATAAACATTTTTAATTTTGATGAAATCCAAATTGTCTATTCTTTATTTTGTGGCTTAGGCCACAGTTTTAACTTTTGAGGGGAAGTGGGTTTGCTTAGTTCAATCAAAGATGAAGCAATTGTGCTTAAGTGTATTCCCATTCATTGATAATTAGTTGCAGAAGTGCTTAGAAGAGGTTAATTGATTTACCATAATGAAGGGCAGAGTTGAGAATCCAACTGGCACCTGATGTTAAAACATGTAATCTTACCTGCTCTAATTATGCAGAGAAGGGATCATTATGGTGAACTAAAGAAACACTTGAAGGTGATGAAGTTTCTCTCAAAGAGTGGGTAGCATTTAGATAAAGAGGAGAAAGGAAGTAGTTTTTTTGTTTTGTTTTTTTTTATTTTTTTGCAGGGGATTCTTGTTTGTAGAAAGTGTATGCAATTATAGCAGATCTCTAAAAATAATGATAAATTCTTATCACCACCTCAACTTCTTTGTTCCTGGTATTTTACTCCACTGCCTTTGGCCTTAATACAAGTCCCTAATACTTAGTGGAGGTTGGCTGTTGTGATAATTAATTATGGACACAAGAGGGCGCTAAAAGATCTCGGTGCTTCTGGTTCCTTAGGCCCAGGTGTAGGAAATTAATGTTACCCTCCATTATTGCTGTTTCTATTTGCAGAAAAGAATTTAGATTACAAAACTCAGGAAAATCTGAGTAGAACTAATGAAAATAAAAGCCTAATAATATACAAATGTTTAGATTTCAAGATTGACTGAAGTTCAGTCCCAGAGTTGTTGAAGATTTGGCACCATTTTAAATGAATATAGTAGTAAGACTATACTTTCAGGGATCATTTCTATAGTTTGTTAAATGAATGTAGTAGAATTTCAGAACTAGAAAGAATATTTGAAATCACCTTTCCTTTTCTCCCTTCCTTCTCCCTTTACTCTTTTTCTCCTTTCTTTCTGGCAATGTCTCCAGTTTGGAAAATAAAACAAACTATAAGCAGAGCTGTTCTTCTATATATATGATTTATACACAAAAAATTTAAAGCACATAAAAACATTTGAAAACCACTGGAGTTTGATCCTACTGTTTCACATGGGGAAAAATTAAATCAAGACAGAAAAAAAAAAAAAGATTGTTCAAGGTCTCACAGCAAGTCAGTTGCAAGTTCCAACTCTTTTTACCACATCATTTTACAAACATGCCCACCTGTCTTTTGCTGCCCTCTAGGCTGGGATTTCTGAAGTAAGGCTCACCTGTGGGGACTTCAGATTCACTCTGTATCACTAGACATATTACTACATAATACATTAAAAGAAACATTATCCTAGTCTTGTTATGGGTCTTGGATGTTTTGGCTACCTGTGTGCTCTTTGAGCTCTAGAGAGAGGTTGAAGATTACCCTGAATTGGCCCCAAATGTTTTCTCTGAGCTTGCAAATATCACATAGACAGATACAGGAGAAATCTGCACACATGCTGCATGGTACAAACATCCTCTGCTTTAGGAGTGTGGTGCCAGGAACAAAGAGATTGGAAGAGTTTCTGTAGTTGATTTGGGGATTGGTTGGAATCCCTAGTTCGAATGACACAACCTATTTAGGAAAGTCACAATTCAGGAGGGACACACAAAAACTTGTGCATATCCAAAAGAAGGGACAAGATCATGAAAAATAGGAAACGCCAAGTCTATGAAGAAGAGTAGAAGAAACTACTATTTAGTAGTAGCTCAGAGATAACTCAGGTGCCAAAATAATTATTCAAGTACCCAAATGACTAACCTGAGCCAGGAGGAACTTAGCTGCTCTGTAAGCCCAGAACTAGGACCTATGGGTAGAATTTGGTGGGATTTAGAGCTGAACTTACTAGTCAGAGCTGTATAATGATGCCCTGGATGCCATAGAGACTTGGGCATCACACGTACATGTGAATGGTTCCTGGTTCCAACTCTACTGCATATATGATCCTGGGAACGGTGGTGATGAAGAGGAGTAATATTTCGCAATGTTGTGTAGATAGCTCTTTCTTCCCCTACCCACATGCTTTTCTACGTCATGGTCTCACTGCCAGCTTACAATGTCAGGATTTTGAAAGTAAGCACTAAGAGAGTAGTTTGAGAAAAAGTGTTTTGAGTACTCAAAGTCTGGCTTTTAGAATCAAAGGCCAGAATGTCTGAAAGGAATCAGAACATAAAGTCTATACTAAGACAGTAGGTTTGGAAACATAGAGTAGGAGTTGCACTGCACCAAATAAAAATTCCACAGGCTCCAGCTTAAGCTGTGAAAGAAAGACAATGTCAAGGGAAGAGATTGGTGAGCCCAGCTTGCTGGGGCTCAACATGCCGGGGGGAATCTGGACAGAGCAGTGGAATCAGCACTAAGACTGTTAACTACCAATGGGAAAACATGTATCACGAGATGGGACGCAAATTTTTAACGCAGATCATGGGATCGCTTTAGACAATTGCGCCAGTGTTGTAAGACATCCGTGCCAAAGAGCTATCTGTATTAGCTGCGCTCATTGCCTCCTTATGAAGACCTCTCCTGACACACCAGCAGTGTGTTCCTCTTTGTCCTAAGAAGAGTAGCAGCTCTTTGGGACCCATGTTTTGCTCAGCCCCATCCAGCTTGCCTTGTATGGAAAAATCTTTGGTTTGCTTTTTGTTTGGTATGTTCTAAGGCCCGGTTGAAATGCCAGGAGGTCTCCTGAATAGCGAAAGGAAGAATGCTTATATAGAAGGGCAGGCTCTCAATTTTGTGCTTTAGGAAAGTAGAACTGGCATGAGAGATCCAGCCTGCTCCTCTCCTCTCTCACTCAAAAGAGTAGTTTCAGTGACAGGTTAACCATTCTTCTACGCTTCTCATCCAGTTACAGCTAATTTGTCTACATCTTCTTTTTCTGTTATAGATGATAACATAACCATTATTTTATAAATGCGTTCCAAAGTTAAATGAGATAGAATGCATAAAAACATTTTGCATTTAAAATACTAGCATGTCGATTTTCTTAGAATATGTTCACTAGATGGAAGCTGTTATTATTATTCGAGATGATGAGATCATAATCCCTTTAAGTTTTCTTGTGCAACTGAATGACTACTTGCTGTTCCTGTGGGAAAGGTTATTAAAATTTCTGAATATGATAGTGATAAGTGATTTTTCAGTTTAGATTGATATTTTTCAACTGCCTCTGCCTGGGCTACAATAGGCTGGCTGTATCAGAATAACTTGGGATAAGTGTTTTTTTCTAAAAAAATATTTTATTTTTTAAGTAATCTCTGCACTCACTGTGGGGCTCAAACTTACAACCCCAACATCAAGAGGTGCATGCTTTATCGACTGAGCCAGACAGGGTGACCCAACCTGGGATAACTTTTAAAAAATACCTAAGTCTGGGCTCAAATCCAGAGACATTAGTAGATCTAGGGAAGTGTTCCAGATTCTGTGTTATTAACATGCTGCTTTCTTCTGGAAGATTTAGGGAAGAATCTATGTCCTTGCCTTTTCCAGCTTCTGCCTCACTCCTTGGTTCATGGCCCTGCATCACTTCAGCCTCTGCTTCCATTGTCACATGTTCCTTTCTGACTCTGCCCCTCTACCTTCCTCTTATAAGGACCTTTGTGATTACATTGGGCCCTCCAGGAAAACCCAGAGAAGTCTTTTTATCTCAAGATTCTTAACTTAATCACATCTGCATAGTCCCCTTTGCCATATAAATAACACATAAGGTCACACACTGGCAGATTCTAGGAATTAGAATGTGGACATCTTTGGGAGACCATTATTCTGTCATTGATGATAATCTGATTTTGTTTTGTTTTGTTTTGTTTCTTTTTTTTTGACTGTCAAATACACAGAAGAATCCCTAGATGATGTCATTCATTCCCACCTAAATCCACATGTGAGAGGTTTTTTCTTGTACACTGCCAACGTTCCCTCTAAGTGTCCATTTCATTGGTTATCCAGGTGTCCGAGTAGGCCAATGAAGAGTTGACAATTCTAGGATAAGACGAATGGGAACAGAACAAGCTTATGGGTGAGGGTATAAATGCTATCAGTCTTGCTAGATGATCAGTGGGCTAGATATTAACTTCTGTCAAAGAGAGGACTTCCTCATAACTCCTCTGTACAGGCAACATAAGACTTCACGTCTGAAGGCACTAGCCTCTGTCCCTGCGCCCTGGCTACAGGTAATGCACACTCAAATTGACACTGAGCATTCCCTGTATGTTGACTTAATAGTGTCCTCTCAGTCTCTCTGGCTATGTCCCCTCATTCTTTGTCCAGCTAATCTCTGGGTCTCCCCTGTGTCTTTTTTCTTGGCCTTGGAGATCTATCCTTTATATCAAAGGTAGGAAAATGTTATCACTCATATCATGACAATATCATACATTCTTTCAAAATTTCATGTGTTATAACAGGTGGGTTGCTAAACTCAAAAGCTAACAATTGACTTTCTTTGTTTTCTCTGCCTTCTGCTGTCAGTTCATCTCTGAGACAATGATGAAGAATTCTTAGCTGACTGAATGAAGGAAAGGATTGAAGCAAACTCTGGAAACAAAACTATATTAATTAACATTTCAAAATATCCATCTTCACGATGTTTAAGATTCTTGATGTTTGAATTGCAAAGATATAATTTCACTAAGTCCATAACTGGTGTCCGTTCTGGTCTACTGCACCCCTTTGTGCTGTCTTTAGCTTTTTCACTTCAGTAATTTCTTCATAACTTCAAGACCTTGGATTACCTAAGTGGCAATGGCATATTCCACCCCTACCAACACACCTCCCACAGTTATTAAATCTCTACTCTCACTTTGTGACGAGAGCATCCGGCTCTCCAACTCCTGGGAAAGGTTGACTGTCAAGGGCTCTGCACCACCCTGGGTTCAGCTGCCAGTCTGTCTTTCCACAATTTCAGCCAACTCTCTCTGACTCAGCTCTCTGTCTGTAAAACCAGGCAAGGACTTGTAGAAAGCATCTCCTACTCTTTCTCTTCCAGGGAAAATAGGATTAGCATTAGGTACACTGAACACAGGGCAGCTCCCTTTCAGTTTGTTTGTCTGGTATTAAAAGGGGATGGGAACTAGCTTAGCATCTGAAATGAGTTCCTTCCCACAGATGCCTGCCCACCCTCTAATACCCAGGTACACGTCAAGAATGTGGACTGTTCTTGGCAGTTCAACTGGTCCAGCTTCCTTAATGCAAGTGGCTGCTTGTCTGCTTCTGTTTCACCATTCCAACTCTTCTCTTCCAATTGTATAGTGAAACAATACAAGGAGGCAGCCTAGATTAGTGTGTAAATTACTGTGTGTTTGCATCGGAAAAAATATGGATTAAGTCCCAATTTTGCTACTTACTAATTATGTGACCTTGGGCAACTTAGTTAGCTTCCTAAAGCTTCTATTGCTCCTCTATAAGCAAGACTGAAGACGCCCACGTCACTGGATTGCTGTAAGGATAAATAAAATAAAATATGTAGGGCACTTAGTGGCATGCTTGGCACACGGTGCTCCACAAATGGTAGTCATTGTTATATTCTGTTTTACTTTATAAAAATGTGCTTACCTCTTATTGTGAAAAAGAGCATGCTTCAAATATGGAAGTAAGTAAAGAAGAAGGAGATGTGGTCCCTGCCTTCAAGAAATATTATAGACTAATGGGAGAGATGGAAAATATCAAAGTAAGTGAAGGGAATGGATGGAGCAGGGTAAGGTTAGTGGGAGAGAACTACGTGAACATGAAGCTGGAACAGCACAGCCTGGAGAAGGGTCCCAAGAGAAGCCTCACCGCACAGGTGTGGCAAAGGCCACCCTGACGTTACGTCCCATCTTATGGGCAAAATCTTTCCCCATGTCTCTGTGTGAGACTCTTCTATTCGATAGTGCTGCATTAAGACCATGAACATACATGCCTCTATTATTCTGTGTTTGGGGGGATAACCATGGATTGGAGCTGCAGTTAGTTAGGAGCCTCTAGAAAAATGAGCAAAGAAACATCTCTTTCTTTTTAGTCCACTTGTCCTTCCCTTACACTACTGTGATAATCTGGTTCACAATTAAAAAGCTTAGTTTTTGTTTTTGTTTTTGTTTTTGTTTTTTTCCTAGATGCTGTTCAATCACAAAAAATCTCTGGGCAGGTTTTAGCTATGTCTAAAATTTGGAATGAAGATTAACTGAAGTGTGTGTATGCCAAGCTGAGTGCATGGCTGCCCTCTCTACAGTCGATAAAGCATGCAGATTCTCTGAATGCCTTACCAGACAGTCATTGCGAATGTGGGCTGAGTAGTACATAGGGAGCTGGCTGGGTCATTCCTCAGCTCACTAGCACAAAAGTTACAAAACTCTCCTGTTCCCCAATGTCACAAGGAGGCAATGGAGTATTATGAGAATGAGGGCACTTATACAGATCTTCTTCAACTTATGATGAGGTTAATAAACCCATGGTTTAAGTTGAAAATATTTAAGTCAAAAATTCATTTAATACAGCTAACCTACCAAACATCATAGCTTAGCCTAGGGCACTTTAAACATGCTCACAACACTCCCAATAGCCGATAGTTTGGGGAGCGGAGAACCTATTTCAAAATAAGGTGCTGAATATATTATATAATGTATTGAATACTGTACTAAAAGTGAAAAACCAAATGGTTGTATGGGTATCAGTTGTGTATCCTTATGTGCATGCGGCTGACTGGGGGGGTGTGGCTCACTGTCACTGCCCAGCAGCTTGAAAGAATATCTTACCACATATCAGTGGCCCTGGAAAAGATCCAAATTCAAAATCTGAAGAATGGTTTATACTGAATGCATATTGGTTTCTCACTATGAAAAAGTCAAAAAATTAAAGTCAAACCACCTTACGTTGGGGAATATATTCTAGTGATAGACCAGCTGTGATAATTATATGTAAAACGAGGCAAATTTTCTTAATTGCTTTCTCAATAAGCGAAATAGGTGAAGTAATCCTTGCCTGTGGCTCTGTAGAACACAAATGTAATTTTCTTTGAAGAATCTGATTCTTCTTTTTGTAAAGTGGTAAGAAGTGATAACTTCGGCTTGAGCCACTGCACCTGGTTGTTGTGAAGATCTGACAACGTAAAGGAAAACATTTTGGCAACTTTGTCTTCAAGGCTAGTTTTTAAATGTCTGAGAAGATTGACAATATTCCTATGAAGGTGTCTCCGGGTTCATCATTTCCTCTTCCTCCATCCTCATAGGACAGAGTTCCTAGGTCTCTGTAGACCATCCTGCAGAGGGTCTCCTCCTCCGACCCTGTTGAATGGATTGTAATCAGCCACAGCATATATATCTTGCAGAACATTAATCAGCCTCAGATTTTCCAATTCTGGTAGAGAGACAATAGGAAAGGGAGGGTCTTCCAGGATTTGAGTCTCTCAGAATAAAGCATTTGGTGAATAGGATAACCACATGTCAATGTACTTACGTCATTCCAATGCCTTCTGCTCGCACTTGGAATAAAATCTAGGCTTGTTGCTGAAGACTGCCAGCATTCATGTGCTCTGGCCCTGACCCACCTTGAGCAACCTTCGTTACGATCCAGTCATATGGGCTCTCTGTTCTTCGTATATGCCAAACCCATTCTTGCTCTATGGCTTTTGTTCCTACTCTTTCCTCCTCCTCCTGCAGTGATGTTCCCTAAACCTTTGCGTGGCTGGCCGTCATTCCTTCATCCTCATTCCCTTCTCAAATCAATGCTAACTTCCTTGAAGAAGCCTTTCCCACTTACGCTAAGGTTCCCTCCTCTGCCCCCATCACCATCTCATTCATTTATAGCTCTCATCACAATCTGCAAATGAATTATGCGTTCTTTCATTCACTTGCTTACTCTGTACCTTCTCAATACAATGAAACTTGTTCTTGCAGTATAATATTCCAAATATTTAATAACTGGTGTCACATGGCACAATCAATCAGAGTTGATACTGGTCAGAGTCTTGGGTCAGGGTCCAGGAAGCCCCTCTTTCTGCCCTTTAACCCTTATGTTGCTGGCATGTGGGGAGATATAGAAGTCCTGAGGGAGGAGTTGGAGTAAATAGGGCAATGCATGTGAACTAGGAGACTAGGGAAATGGGTAGTCATCCATTAGTATGAAAATATTTCAATATTTTAGCAATCGGTATGGCCACTAGTTTGTACTGTTTAAATATTAATTTATTTCAGGATTTCAGGACCTAAAACAGTGACTGGAACATAGCAGTTCCTCACATGGTGAATTACTTGAATATCAAGTCCACCTACCACTTTCTCCAAGTTGATGTTTTCTAGAAGAGCTCTATAACTGCCCTGGGTTTATGAGTTATACAAAGGGGTAAATACTGGTGTATTTAGGCCATGGATCTTGGTTTAATGATAACTAACGTCTGTAACTCTTCATAGTTTACAAAATCTATACATGAATTGCCTCATTTTGTCTTCACAACTATCCTGAGAGAGTAGCAGGACAAAAATTATTGTATTCGTTTTTCAGTCAAGTAAACTCAGGCTTTTACAGGTCAACTGATAGCTAAAGAGTAGTCCAAGCTGGGAAATAAATAGCTTATGTCTTCTGGGTAGGGACTGTGTTCTTTCTACTAGCTTCTGTATTCTGTCTCCAGCTGGATGGATCTGAACCTGAGGATGGAAGCAGCTACTGGATACATATGTAAAGATTCTGGCCTCCACAAGTAGGAATATATATGCCTTTAAATTTTTTTTTAATGTTTATTTATTTTTGAGAGAGACCGAGACAGAATGTGCGTGGGGGAGGAGCAGAGAGAGAGACACACACAGAATCCCAAGCAGGCTCCAGGCTCTGAGCTGTCAGCACAGAGCCTGACGCGGGGCTTGATCTCACGAGCTGTGAGATCATGACCTGAGCCAAACTCGGACACTCAACCAGCTGAGCAACCCAGGCACCCCTATATATGCCTGTATACAGTAAAGTGTGACTGGGTTACAAAATAGGGGATTTCAAGCAAGACTGACCAGCTTGTGAGGGTCTAGATGGCCCTAGAAACTAAGAAGTTGGAAGAACAGTTAATGACCAATATGGAAAAGCCTTAATGGAAATACAGTTAATCTTTTCAGACATTTAAAAACCAGTCTTGAAGACAAGATTGCCAAGGCTTTTTCTCAGCAAGTTCACAGGGCAGAGTTAATACCAACAGTGAAAAATAATTGCAAAAATCAGAGTTTTTGTTTTTGTTCTTTTATTTTTTTAGATTCAAATATAGTTAACATACAATATTATATTAGTTTCAAGTATAAAATATAGTGATTGAACAATTCTACCCATTACTCAGTGCTCATCGTAATAAGTGTACTAAAAATATACATTTAAAAATGAAAAGCAAAAAAGATTAGGGCAGTGTTTACCAAAATATAGTACATACAAGATGGTGCTAAAAGTTGATTTTACTTAGAACATTGTTGAACACTTTGAATACTTTTACTTGTTATGAATTTATTTTAATATATATTGGAGAAAACACATAAATAGTAGACAAATTTTGTGATTTCAGATATATAAGTAGTTAAAATAAATATTTAAGTTTTTAAAAAAATGAAACCAGATCATTTAAAGAGAAATTTTGAGTGCATATTAATAAAGGTGACTCTCAGACAATACAAATAAAGTGATAGATGAGTGAATAAAATCTGTGAAAGTAATATTCCTTAGAGCTAGCTCTATTACTTTGCATGATCTTGAACACATTTTTAACATTTCCTCACCTGTTTAATAATTTTGTGGCAAGGATTCAATGACTGAATGCATGGAAAGTATTCAGCACAGTTTGACACATAGAGCTCAACAAATGGTAGCTATTGTTTTCACATTATATCAATAGCAAGGAGAATTTTGAACCATGAAAAGCTGTGAAGCCAGAAGCTCCTTGTCATTGGAGGTATACAAACAAGACTAGGAGGGTATCTGTCAATGCTGCAAAGGACTTTCCTACTTTGGTGGGAGCTCAGCTAGAACTTTGAGGTGATTCCAGCTGGGAGATTCCTATAACTTTTCTTTTGGTGAATTCCAGGATGCAGGAGAGACTTGGAACTAGAGTTTTTCTCCTACATCTTGGGAGGCCCCTTAAGTTGCTGCTCATCAAGACTCAAAGAACCATTGCTCTCTGAGCACCATTGTTGGCTATGACACCCAGGCTTGGCCTTTCCATCACCCACATCACTGTCAAGGAGAGCTCTCTGAGAACCACACAGCTATTGTCCTATAGTTCTTGCCCAACCAGGAAAAACGCCTGTTCTGTCCTCGCATCCTTCCTCACAACCGTGGGAAAGACTAGAAGGGTTTCTCATGGGTATAGAGAGAATCCATCCCATCTAACTCTCAACTGGAACCTGGCCTATTCCCAGTAGTGGCTGCTGAGGCTTCAGGTCCACCTTGAGAGTTCTGGCTATGGGAAAACTTTTCTTAAACAAGCTGAAATATGTTTCTCTGTAGCTTTCACCCACATGCTCTAGTGTCATCTCCTTGAACCACAAAGAACAAGTTTCCCCGTTGCCTCCCATGGGAAACTTCCAGAAGATTGCAGACAAATGGAGTGTTTGTCCTGTGGTTGTTCATTTCCTTGTCATTCTCCATTGTTCTCACAGATGCATTGTTTTTGTCAAGCAGCTTCCAGTACCCTCCTCTGCCTAGTTATTGATAGCATGCTCTAATATGGTGCACCTCACCTCCGCCTTTTTTAAAGGGTAGAGATTGTAGAATCTGGGCCCCCTTTTCTTCATAAAGACACTTGCTCTCAGTAGCAGTTCAGTTACAAGGGGTCGAGCAACTATATTTATTTGAAGCCACTAGTAATAGATCATGGGATGTTTGGTGTTCTTTAAGGCTCTGACCCCCCAGGGGTAACCGCTATCCCAGCTCATAACACCAGGGATTTCTTTTTCTTGTTTTTGAGCTTTAATTAAGTAGGTTCATACAGTGTATACTCTTTATGTGTTGGACTTCTGTTGTTCTACATTTCTCTACATTGTTTTGATAGTCATACTACAGCCTGTAACAATACTTTGTTTATTCTCATTGATATGTATAGTATATCATTGTGTTTGCATTCTATTTTGTGACTATATAAATTTCCATTCTAAGAATATACTATAATGTATTGATCTGGCCCCTTATTTTTTTTAATTTATCACTTTTTTTTTATTATATGAAATTTATTGTCAAATTAGTTTCCATACAACACCCAGTGCTCATCCCAAAAGATGCCCTCTTCAATGCCCATCACCTACCCACCCCTCCCTCCCACCCCCCATCAACCGTCAGTTTGTTCTCAGTTTTTAAGAGTCTCTTATGCTTTGGCTCTCTCTCCCACTCTAACCTCTTTTTTTCTTTTTTTTTTTTTCCTTCCCCTCCCCCATGGGTTTCTGTTAAGTTTCTCAGGATCCACGTAAGAGTGAAAACATATGGTATCTGTCTTTCTCTGTATGGCTTATTTCACTTAGCATAACACTCTCCAGTTCCATCCACGTTGCTACAAAGGGGATCTGGCCCCTTATTAATAGGTATTAGGACTGTTTCTTATCTTTGATATACAAACCATGCTGCTGGGCACAACACTGAACTTACATCATTTTGTGTATATGTAAGTAGAACTACCAAATAAATTCCTAGAAGTACAACTACTAGGTTAACAGGTATAGATATTTGTAATATTGAAGAGTGTTGACAAATTACCCTCTCTACAGGATGTACCCTTTACATTCCCATCAGCAGATTTTTTGAGTTTATTTTCTTAGGATTTTAAAGGTTAAAGCTTGAAGAGTTAGAAACCACATTGTATAACCCACTCATCTTACATGGGCAGAAATCAAAGACCTTAAAAGTAAAAAGACTTGCACAAAGCCATAGAACAGGTTAGTGATAATCCTCAAATTTGGAAGAAGGCTTAGATGCTGGTCTCACATTTCAGAGAGACTCAACAAACTTCAAACTCCCTGTCCTGTATACAGCTATTGGCATGCTGCCTCTTTGTCCCCTCCTCTTCACCAAGTGCCTTCAAAGACAAGCACAAAAAGGCCCAGCCCCACACACCAGGACCACCGACCTAAGAGATCTCCTTCAATTCTGCTGCCCTAGTTTCAGTCCACAGACTGAGGATTCTAATATCTAATTCTAATGTCATTTCTCTGCTGAGTTCCAGGACTGGATGCATAGTCCACTATGCATGAATATCTCAAGGGTGCTTCAATCTCACGACGCTCAAAACTGAACCCATCCACTTTCTCTCAATTTCCCCATCTCTGTAATGAGGATAGTAAAAGGACTTACTTTACAGGATTGTTATGAAGATTACATGCATGAATATGCACTTAGAATAGGAACTTAGAATAAAACATAAAGCTCTTAGAATAGTAACTGATGAATTTGCTATGTAGCTATTATTGGTGAGTATAGGAAAGCAAATAAATAAAATATATGATGAATGGTGATGTGGGGGAAACAATGAAGTTGGAGAGCTTGGGAAGTGCCAATAGGGACAGAAGAATGCCACAGGGCAATTTTGAAAAAATGATCTATTCCTCAAAGTTTTCTTCTTGCAAGAAACAAAGGTCTGAGGGAATTCTTGGCAAACCATTAAAGATATATATAAACCATTATGGTTTGTTGGTCACTATGAGTATTTTTCAAGTTGTTCAAAATGCTCAGCATGAGGAGCCTTCTCCCCAATGGCTAAAGTTACTTCTAGATCCTGAATCCATTTCTCTGGACTCCTCAGAGGGAGTGAATTCATGGTGAGGTTAATTTCCAAGGGATATGGGATTGCATTTGTAGATGGCAACAGCCTGCCTCATAAGAGTCTGTGAAAGTCCAGTGTCAGCTTGCTGCAGAGAAGGATCTTGGCAACCTGGAAGGATGATTGGTTAGACTTGACACACAGAGCTGAGCCACTCAAAGTACCACCAGCAGAACGCTGCCGGTTCACAAACTGTCACATCAGTCCACAAGAAGTCATATTTTGGAACTACTTCTGAATGTCCCATTGATATGAATGTATGGAATCAGAAAAGATGCAGGCAGTGAATAACTGTAGATGCAGAGTTTTAGATGGAAAGGCCTTTCATCCTTCCATCTCTTTCACTTAGAAAATGAAGGTAACAAACAAAAGTGCTACATGTAGAAGCCCAAACCATCCCAGACCAAGTGCTGGCTTGATGAGTTCTCAACCCTGGGGCTCCTGAGAAGGTAAGAGATCTGCCTTTTTAGATTAACTGCCTTCAGTCACGCAGACCCCATGTTAGCTGACTCAGCAGAGAGGGCAAGGAGCCATTCAACTCATTTTACTTTGGACTGTGTCCAGGCATTTCCCTGGGAAGGAAAGGACTTAGGGGACAATTTGAGGACTCCACCCAGATAAAAGCGTTCTGGTGTAATCCAGTGAGTAGGTGATTTCCATCTGGGGGAATGTCCAACACCACAGATGACCAATATCCGCAACTGCACAGTGAAGAGAAGAGATGAGGAAAGGATTCACAAAACACCTGAAAGGAGGCAGTGGGAAGTGATGCAGAGAGCCCCAGGAGCTTGAGCTGAGATTCAGTTCACTACTTTTTCCTCTACAGGCTTCTGATTTCAGGATCTTGTGTACTTACCCGAGGCCATACCCCCTTTGTAAAATTGCACATTGCATGGTTGATGTGAGCCTCAAGTGAGAACTAGATCTCAAGTGTTTGTAAACTATAAAAAAACCCACAGTGTTGTTAGAATAATAAGGCCTGTGCTGAATTGCATCAGACTATCAATACTATTTGTGGAATTTACATAGTCATCTTGGTCAGAACACTGGTAAGTGAAACTTGAAAGACACTGTGAGAAAACACCTGTAGGCGTGGAATTGCATAATGTAGAAATATGGTGATTTTATGTGTATGCATGTGTGTACATGTTTGCACTTTTTCAGTGCTATATTTGCGCTCCAGTGTTAATTATATTTTGACAAGATGGGATCAGATGCAATATGGGACAAAGGTTCAGACCAAGGACTTTGAGTTCCAACTCTAGCTTACAGCCTTGGTGACAAAATCACTTAATTTGCCTGAGCTTTGCTTTCATCATGTGCCAAATGGTGATAGTCCTATCTACTTTGCAGTGTGGATGTGAGAATGAAATATAATAAAAATATGAAACTGAGCAAAACAAAAGACTGCAATAAATGCCAGTTACTGTCACTGATGTTATTATTATTAATAATAAAACCCACTCCATGCCTCCATCTGGATGGATGGAGCCTCTTGCCTGAGTGACAGTACCCACAGTGGGACAAGCAGCAGAGACAATCACTGTGTGAGGAGGGAACACCATTTCTGCAGTCTGCACCTTCCTGGTTTGCAGAGGAAGTCTTCAGAATCAGAGCCAGGGTTTGATTCTCTATTCCTTGTCTTTCTAAGTACTTCTAGAAATGAAAGAAGCCTATGTATTCTGGGAACTACGAATGAGAAAAATGAAGGAATAAAAAAAATTTTCGCAGCCTCCTCTGAAGTCGTCCAGGGAATTAACCTGGACAAATAGGGAGACCAACAAGGAATAGGACACATGGGCACAGTTGGAGACAGTGTGTGCACTGTCCTTAGGACTGAGGAGATGGAAGCCTCAGAAAAACATAGTGGATAACAAAAGTGACTTTAACATCAGCCAAAGCTGGGTTCAAATTCCATTTCTATCACAAATCATTGTGTAGTTGAGAAAGGTGCTTGAACTTCCTGTACAATACAAAATGGAAAGAAAATAATACTTTTCTCCTTGAGACAATATATGTGAAGTGCTTGGCAAAGTGATCATACTTTTGCTACTTTTAGTAGCTAAGCACCAGACACTTTTCTTTTGGAAACTTGTTTGATCTTAATCCCTAAAATTATTAACTTATCTATTTGACATAGATGAAGACGTTCATTTTGAAAAAAAAAAAAATTTAAGGTTTTATTTATTTTTGAGACAGAGAGAGACAGAGCATGAGTGTGGGAGGGGCAGAGAAAGAGGGAGACACAGAATCCAAAGCAGGCTCCAGGCTGGGAGCTGTCAGCACAGAGCCTGATGTGGGCCTTGAACCCACAAACTGTGAGATCATGACCTGAGCTGAAGTTGGACACTTAACCAACTGAGCCACCCAGGTGCCCCTGAAGATGTTCATTTTGAAAATGCTACTCTGTTTACATATTAAGATCATCAAAGAGAAATGATTGAGGTCCAAGTCGGGACACAACTGTAAATAGGGGAAGGAATAGGGTTTACCTGATCCTTGGGTTTGGAAATGATGGCAGATAGAGAGAGAAGCCCCCCAGAAAAGAGAGAATTCTAGACTCCTGAGTCAGATCTGCTAAAACTGCTGTTCCTCTCCTTCTGGGGATTATGGTCCTGACACACTTCACTTTTAAAATCTTGCAGTCTAACTTAACTAAATAAACTGTTGCCTGATCAGTTACTTTTCTCATTCTGTTCTTCATTTTGTTTTCTTTTTTCCACAAACAGTTATTAAATGGCTGCTTGTTCTTGGCATTAAAAGACTTTTTGGAATAATAACAGTTCCTGACATTGGAAGAAACAGAGAGCTCTGACTTCTGTCTCCAAATAACTACAATACAAGGCAACATGTGATAAGAAACCTGAGAGAAAAGAGTTTCATGAGGAAGGGTAGTCAAGAGCTAGAATTTGAATTATAGAGCTATTTTAATAGTTCATGAAAACCAGATTTCAGATAGAGACAGTGTTGTGTAAAGAGACTCAAAGACTAATACATAGTTTGGTATGGGGAGGGGAGTTCTCAGGAATGATTCTAGAATTAATCCCTGATCAAGATATCAGCACATTTAAGTATGTTGGAGTCTAGACTGCTTTGTTTCAATGCTAGTGTTACTTCTTAACTAACTTGTGTGACCTATGGCCAATAACATAATGTCTTTTTGTGTCAGTTTCTGCATCTATGAAATGGAATCATAATAATATAAATAACTTTCAGAGCAGCCAGAAGGATTAGGTTAGGTAATCAGTGTAACATAATTAGCATAGGGCCTGGCACATTGTGAACCCTCAGTGTAAGTAGTTATCATTATTGAGATTATTCTGAATTATTTTAAAGGAGACAACAAGAGAAGATTTTAAATTTATGTTAAGATTGTTTTAAGGTGCACACCAGTTTCTTGAAGCTTGGACTACAAAAGCTGGATCAGAAGACATTAATAGTGAAGGGATCCTTTGGAATAGAAATCCTCATAAAGGTAAGAGTTGAATCTCTTGTGTTTTCTGTTTGTTCGTTTGTTTGTTTGTTTTGTTTGCATGAAGCATATATAATACTGCTGCTTCTATATCTGTGGTATTCTGAACTAACAGAACATAATTATACCATAGTATATGCTGTTAACAAGGAAGGCAATGGTACTGTTATGCTAATTTAAACTCAGCGAGTGTTCTCTCCTCTGCCCTATTTGG
This sequence comes from Herpailurus yagouaroundi, assembly GCF_014898765.1. NCBI lineage: Eukaryota > Metazoa > Chordata > Mammalia > Carnivora > Felidae > Herpailurus > Herpailurus yagouaroundi. The sequence goes on along the minus strand of NW_024412377.1, from coordinate 116,964,124 downwards.
GTCAACCTGCTGATTCTTCTAAACCCGATTAAATGGTCTTTTGAATTAGTGTTTCTGGTAAATGTAATAACCATTCTTCTCTTTCAAATACATTTAATTAACATACTTTCTTCTAAGCAGGACATTCAGAGTAAAACTATTTTAATATTTACAGTTGTTTACGAAGATACTAGCTAACATTTTTGCATCAGTGCTATATTTTATAGCTAACCAAGTTGTAGCACATTGCGCTTAAGGGCTTTATTTTAATCCTGGCTCTGGCTCTCAGGACCACACTGCGGCACAATTCCCAGGGCGCCATGCATACCGATGACGGTATCAATGGTGTCAACTAGAGTTTTACGCTACAGCAGTTCTTACCAACAAGTTGTTTGATCTCTTCTGTCTTGGTTCCTTCTTGTTAATTTTTTTTCAGAAATCTGTCCATATTACAAGATTTTTGTAAAATTCCTTTAGGTTATGTAGATAAAACATTTAACAAAATACTTAGCACATGGTAAAGCAAAAGTGGGGGCTGTAATTATGGTATTCACGATCACTGTCACCTTTAAACCTTATGGCAACTCTCTGAACTTGATAGCCATTATTATATCCACTTTACACAGGAGGAAACGTGACATTGTAAAAAATCTTTTTTTGTTGTTTCGGTTTTGTTTTTTGTTTTTTTAGTTTTTTAGTGGGGAAGGGGGAAGGAACAGAGAGAGAGAGAGAGAGAGAGAGAGAGAGAGAGAATCTTAAGCAGACTCCATGCTCAGCACAGAGGCTGATGTGGGGCTTCATTCCATAACCCTGGGATCATGACCTGAGCTAAAAATCAAGAGTCAGGACTTAACCAACTGAGCCACCCAGGTGCCCCCCAAATAATTGTTTTTCAAAGCACAAACACAGTATGCATCTAGGGTGAGAGATTTTGCCATAATATTAAATAATATAATCATATTATTTTTATAAAATTAAATCATACATTTAATTTTTTTAAATTGTGATTTTTCTTTATTTAAGTAAATGTTGTTCTTTGCCATTGTGTGAGCATATGCAAAAACTAAGGTTTAAAGCCCAAGCATCAAAACAGCTGAGTGTCTGTTTTACCACTTTAACCATCAAAATTTAGGTGGGAATGTGCTATCATCTTCACATTCCTGAGGCCTGAGAACACTTAGGCAGGTTGACTCCCAAGACATGTCACTTTGAATGTGACTTTATTCTAATGACACCAAATATAACAATACAAGGACTGACTATTATGATTTTCCCCCTTCCAGAATAACGTGAAAGTACACAGGGGGAAACTATTTCCTTGGTCACTAACTTGTTGATGGAAGGTATTAGTATGTTGTGGCTAAAGGATGCATTTATTGCTGAGTGTTATTCTGAAAGGTTCTTGTAATTGCAGTGAAAGAATTTGTAATATTTAGTGATGGTGGGAACAGAGTGACTCATGAGTGAGAGATGTAGAGTCAGGGGAAAAAAACAATTTGTAAAACGTTGGTCAGGTCACCTGTACCTTAGAATGTTTTCTTCACATAATTTCAATTTATGTTTTCCATGAAATATGAAGGCTACTTTTTAATTGTGTGTTATGTTATCAATTTGAATCCTCTTTTCATAATTACTTTTACTGGAAAAGATTTATTAAGCACTGACTACCTAACATGCACTCTTCTTAGGACTTGGGACACATTGTTGTAAGATGAAACAGGACATAATTCCTGCCCTGATGATCAAGCTGGGAAGACAGATAAATGAATTATTTTAGACAAAGGGTGCAGAGGGAGAGCTTATTTTGTCCAGTGGGTCATGGAGGACCTTGGAAAAATTCACTACACCCTAAAGCAGGTCTGGTTCTGTGCATTCATTCATTTATTCACTCCTCTCCTGTGACAAATGTGTATTGTTTTCCTCCAATTAGGCGTCCCCTATTCTAGGCTTTAAGGACTTAGTAATGGATAAGAACTCTGTCAGAGAAGGGAATAAATAAACAGGTAAACAAATGTGTAAGATAATCTTAGGTACTGGTGCAGCATAAGAAAGAGGAGGAGGAGAAAGCTGCAACAGGAAGATACGTTACCGGCTGATTTGGGAAGGTCTCTCTGAGGAGATGACATTTCAGGTGACCCCTAAATTAAGAGGAACCAGCCACTCAAAGAGCCTTTTAAAGTTATTCTCAGTGTTTCACCTTCCTTTCATTATCCGCAAAGCTCCAGTGAGTTTTGGTCAAAAAGAAAAGCCTTTATTCAGGTATGTTTTGAGTAGCAAAGGCAAAATTGTAGAGCAAACCACCTTCTCCAGGTGAAGCCAGAAGAGAGTAACAATGGTGATGTCCTCGGGACGATAGCTGTATCAAACTAAATAATTATTTCCAAGAGTCTCTGGGAACAGAGACTTTCGAATGCTGGCATGATGAAGGATTGACGGCAGATGAATTAAAAGTTTTACTTTACAATAATGGGGAAAATCTCAGAAATACTTGGGGGGCCTGTGGGAGATGGATGGGTTTTGAGCAGGGGTTCATTAATCCTGTCACATTTGGTTATAAAAAAGAAGTATGACCTTATTTTATTGTCACATCATGGGAAGCCTGGAATATGTGGATTATACTTAGCTGTGGGCATTTTTATTCAACATACAAAGACTACTTATGCTGTAATAACTGCTAACACTTATTGAACATTAATTATGTGTCACCCTCCCCTCTAAGCGCTTACATATGTTAACTCATGTAATACTCACAACCTCTCCATGAGGGAGCTATTATGTTTTTGTATTTTACATCTGAGGCGGAGAGCAGTTAGAGAATTTTCCCAAATTCACAGTAGACAGGAGCCAAGCCCAGGCAGGTCAGAGTCAGAACTCTTACTCATTTTGCAAGCCTGTTCCTCATATGCCACATCCGTGGTTTTTCTCCTCATCAGCCACCAGGGAAGCATCACCGTGTTGTTCGTCACACGATGAGAAGTTAATTGTGAGGGAGAGAGAGAGGAACAGAGAGAGACTGAGACAGAAACAGAAGAGAATGACAGAGTGTCATTCTGAAGAACAAAAAAAGAACACTCAGGTATTGTTCCACATGTAGTCCCTATTTCTCTTCAATCTCAAAGCAAACAAACAAGGCATTTTTAGCCCTGTCTTACAGATGAAGAAATTAAGCTCAGAAAAGTTCAGCAACTTGGGTCTGCCTTGTGCCTAAATTTATGCTCTTTATGGTACTATTCCCTAGAGGTGTTTGTAAAAAAAAAAAAAAAAAGAAAAGCAAAAATAAAGCCATTATCTGACCTGTTCTCCAGCCCTAGTTCAATGATGCTGAGATAGGCTTTCATACACAAAGAGAAATTGGGGGAGCTTTTTACTGAGGACTGCAAAATCATACTGTGAAGTATAGTTGACCTTATATAAATCTACATGCTCAGCTACCAAAATACATTCATGGAAGAAGTGAGGACATACCAGCACTCTCAGCGCAAAGCTAGGAGCCCTCCTAGTATCACACCAACAATGTTGGAGTGTCGTTTTTTCTTCCATTGTTGCCAAGTGTACACACACACACACACACACACACACACACACACACACGAGGGATAGTGAAAATTCTTTTGTAGCATAAAAAAGGAATATACACAGAGCTAACAGTTTTGAGAAAAATATAAACCATGTAAGACGCTTCATACACAAAGGCCCTTTCTTTAATTTAGGAAGGTCTCTAAATATGAGTACTTTATCATAAAATATCACAAAATATAAAACATAAAAAAGAAAAGAGAATCACTTTGATTAAATTATACTTCCATTATTATTTTTTTTTCCAGGTTTGTTCAGCTTTCTTCATTGTTTTTTGTGTTTTAGAGTTTTTGATATAAAGTCACTTAGCCATGGCTTCAAAAACACATACCCCTTTAAATAACCATTTTAATAATGTATCCTCCCTTCAATATTGTCAAGCTGAGGCTACTACTTTTTTCTTGGTTAGAATCGGTGATTTTGGTCTATGTTGTTAGTCATATTTAAGGAGTTGGACTTGACTAATTTAGGTGTGCTTGTAATTTCTAAATTAGATGTAACAACTTTCATGTCGTTGATTTTCTTCTATTTATTTTTTTTAATTTTTTAAAATGTTTATTCATTTTTGAGAGACAGAGTGCAAGCAGGGGAGGAGTAGTGGGGGGAGGTGGCGGGGGCAGGACACAGAATCTGAAGCAGGCTCCAGGACTGACAGCCCCTCCAGTGCCCCTATTTATTTTCTTGTTGTGTGATTTTTTTTTTTACTTTTTGCTCAGAGTAATTCTTTGACTAGAATCTATAAATTTTAGTAGATAGGATTTAAACGTTAATTGTTTTAAATATTTTTCAATGGTTTGCATTTGTCACAAATTTCTGTTTCATCTGCAATAGGTTCATTTTGCTGCATTAATATAAAACTTTGTTTCTGACATCTAAAAAATATGTGTATTTTGTTTTACAGATTCCTTTCATTCATACCATTTTGTGTATTTTCTAATTATTGTAAAATAAACCTCCTAAAACTTGCCTGCTATGCTTTATCTTTTATCTTTTTGTCTGAAGTTCATATTGGCAAACTTGTTCTTCTTTTGCTTAAGCATGATTTTTCATTTTTTTCCCAGCCTTTTACATCAATTTAATAATTAATTGCTAATTTTGTTTTAGAAATGCCTCTTAAAAGCAGTGCTACTAGGGGTTCCTGGGTGGCTCAGTTGGTTAAGTGTCCAACTTCAGCTCAGGTCATGATCTCACAATTTGTGAATTCAAGCCTCACATCCAGCTCTGTGCTGACAGCTCAGAGCCTGGAGCCTGCTTCAGATTCTGTGTCTTCCTCTCTCTCTGCCCCTCCCCCACTCACACGCTGTCTCTCTCTCTCAAAAATAAATAAACATTTAAAAAATTATAAAAAATAAAAAAAACAGTGTTGCTAAATTTCTCTTGAGATACTCTTGTAGACTCCTTAGATTAGGGAAATTTAGACCATTTACATTTACTGAATAATTTTTCATAATTTGACTTTTGTTATCTTTTTAAATACTACCTTGGATTTATTTATATTTATTGTTTGTTTTCTTGCTTATTAGTACATGGAGTGTCTTTGATTTGAACTTTCATTTAAAATTGTTTGTGAGAGAAGGATTTTTTCTATGCCATTTGTTATTTCCTAATACAATTTCAAACATTGTTAATCATAAAATTGTTGATTTACACTCATCCAAAATACATTTTTTATTTACTTTTATAGAAAAAAAGACCATCCTTATTGGCTTTTGTTTTGTTTAATCTGAAGAAGGAGACCTCATCTTTGATTAGTTTTTTGTTGGTTGTTATGAATTAAATTTCTTCGAAACATTATGTTAATTTGGAATAATTATTAGTTTCAACTTTTTTTTTTAAGTTTATTTGCTTATTTTGAGAGAGAGAGAGAGAGAGAGAGAGAGAGAGAGAGAGAGAGAGAGAATCCCAAGCACTGTCACTGTGGAGCCTGATGCAGAGCTCAATCTCAGGAACTGTGAGATCATGACCTGAATTGGACTCAACTGACTGAGCCACCAGGCGACCCATTAGCTTCAACTCTTAACATTTGCAGTTAATGTTTTGTTTTGTTTTGTTTTTAATTTTTTTTTCAACGTTTATTTATTTTTGGAACAGAGAGAGACAGACCATGAACGGGGGGCGGGGGCGGAGAGAGAGGGAGACACAGAATCGGAAACAGGCTCCAGGCTCCGCCGAGCCATCAGCCCAGAGCCCGACGCGGGGCTCGAACTCACGGACCGCGAGATCGTGACCTGGCTGAAGTCGGACGCTTAACAGACTGCGCCACCCAGGCGCCCCTTGCAGTTAATGTTTTATTTCATTTCTTTTTCTAACGCTGGTTCCTTTCTTTGCTCATCATAAGGTTTTTCTACCTTTGACATTTTGTGTTAAGCCTTTATTAGTTTTCTATCACGGAGTAACAAATTAACACCCACCTAGTTTCCTGCAGCTGTTGAACTGAGGCCCCCAACTCTTAGCTGTTACCTTTCATTACCTCAGAAAAGGCCATCTTTAATATATGGAGTTTCATTCTTCATATCTGCAGGAGTGTGTATGATCCTGATTCACATCTCTCTGACCATCTGATTTTCATCTCTCTAGCCCCTATTTGAAGGGCTCATCTGAGTAGGTCAGATCCACCCAGGGTATCTCCGTTTAATTAACTTCAAATGAATACATTAGAGACCTTAATTACACCTGCAAAATCCCTTTACTCTGTCGTATACACCATAGCCTGCTCTTGATGGTAATTTGCTTTCATATTTTTAGGACCTGCCACACTCAGGTTCACTGACATAGTATGAGCAACAGAGGTTGGGAATCTTGGGGGCCTTCTTAGAATTCTGCCTACCACAAGGTCTAATTTAAATCACATCAATTTTACATGGTCTTTGACCATGAAATGTTTTTAAAGACCTGTTTGAGGATGTCTTTCTGTATGAATACGTTTTGTGGTGTTTGGGGAAAAAAATTTTGTGATACATTCTTTTTCTTTAAAAGTTTTATTAAAATACAGTATATATAGATAAAGGTAGAAGAAAATATATGGGTGAATTTGTAACGAAAAGTGTATTCTATAACACTAATTTTTGTTTTTTAATGTTCATCTGTTTTTCAGAGAGACAGACAGAGTGCGAGCCAGGGAGGGGCCGAGAAAGAGAGAGACACAGAATCCGAAGCAGGCTCCAAGCTCTGAGCTGTCAACACAGAGCCTGATGCAGGGCTCGAACTCCCGGACCGCGAGATCATGACCTGAGCCAAAGTTGTGTGCTTCACCGATTGAGCCACCCAGGTGCCCCTTTAAAACACTAATTTTAAAACCTATTGTTATTATGAATTAGCATAGCATTATAAAAAATTAACTTAAATTATTTATGCTTTTTGGGTCAATAATCCCACTTATAATAATCTACACTGAGAAAATGATTGAAGACAAGGAAAAATCTTTCTGTACAAAAATATTTATTTTAAAACTTTTTTATAGTTAAATATGTGAAGTAACCTCAAATTACAAAGTTGGGGAAATGTTAAGGCACATAGAACGAACTCTGTGTGAATATCATATATTATACGATAATTATAAATACCATTAAGAGTATGAAAGATGTGTACAACATATGTGAAATACATAAAATTATATGTATACTCTGATTACAACCATGTGAAATAGGTAAGGGTTGCTGTAGAGGACTAGAATAATTTATGGAAAAATAGAAGCAGTTGAAACAGGTTAACAAATCAGGTATATATTTGTATATATTTGTAAACAATTTCTTTCAGGCTACCAACAGGTTTATACAATGTATAAAAACGAAATTAGGTCAGATTTCCAAGTGTCTGGAAAAGAATAGGTGTGGACCTCCTTGACTTCTGATTCTCTTTCCTCTGAAATCTGCTGAGCCCTTACTAAGTGAAGGGTGAAATCTTCCATTGCCATTGATGAGAACTAAGTGAATTATAGTGGGAGTAGACAGACCCGGCCCTTCCCTCAAGATAATGACTAATTGACAAACCTTCTTGATGGGTGTGACCTAGGGCTGACCCTTGATGACTGGTGATGGATTAAATACAGAATGCTCACTTTTCCCTGCTTTTCTATGAGGTTTCAAATGAGATGGGGCCATTGTGAGCCAGAAGGAATTACTAATCCTTTTAATCAAAACACAAGGACTGAAGCTGAGATGATAGTTTAGTTATAAAGTCAATTCTTTCATCCTGTGTGGAAATCCCTTCAGGTGCATGTGTGATTCACGTGCATGTGTGAGAGAGATCACCATTTTGCCTCTGCTTATTTAACATGTATTGGTACCACTGAGTGTATCCTATGTTTTTGATAAGAAACAAACTTTGACAACAAACCACCCTTTTCATGGAACGGATCCTAATAGCACTGTACTCTGAAAGACAATTTGGGAAAGACTGAATTATAAATAACCCTTTAATCCTCATACAAAGAACCATGTCAAAAAAAGGAATCTGGGGTGTGAAAGAGGGATTATATTTATTCTTCAAGATCCCAAGGGGGTAAAAACTAGAATAAAATAATAAAATTATAGTGAATTAGGTAACTACATGAAAATATGGATTTATTTTAGGAGTCAAGCTTCCCATCACAAACTGTTCTCGAACATGGATGTGATGATCATTTGCTGTGAATATTATGAGGAGGACTCAAGGGTTATTTAGGAACTTAGAAGAATTTGGAAGATTTGTGGCTGTCAGCCCTGATGATTATCACAGATTATCATCTGTGAATCAGAGTAGAGACCAGGTTTCTGAGATTTCTAGTCCAGGCACAATGGGACCAGTCTGTGCTACTGAATTTCATACTCTGAGAGGTGGATGGGAAAGAGGAGAACTAGGGAAGGAGGAGGTAGCCTGGGAGGGCAGCTTTGGAAGCTGTCTTCTCCACCCATGTACAATCAAACTCTTCCTTGCCCTCTGCTGTACAAAACTAAGATTTTGATCGCTTAAATTTGTGGCTGTTGCTTCATGGAGTTTAATGAGGTTCATCCCATACAGAGAAGCTACAGGACTTCTCAGATGGTTGTTACAGGGAGTGCCTTCCTGCATCACCGCAGTCCATTCATCTCTCTGCTGCCAGCAAGGGTCTGGAGGGATGTGTCTGTACTGCCAGAGCTCTAACAGTGCCAGATGGTTTTGTCCGAACCAAGGGAGTGACCTCAGACAGTGTTTGTCATAAGTTGCAGTCACTTTTAACTGCAAATCTTAGTTCTGCCGGTGTTAATGTAGAAATCTAGGAAAAGAGGCAGCCCCTCGTAGGAAAGTGCACCTGGGTACTGGTTCTGGAGGTGGCTGGGAAACATGGATGTCCCTCCTAGAAAGCCCATGCTCTTTACCCAGATGTGTATGGTTGAGATCACCGCTCCCCAGGGATGTCTAAACTCTGGGCAGACGGAGGGTATTTGCCGGATCCATTATTCTTTCTCATTTATCTGTATTTGTCAAGTGTAACTATGTGCCATTTGTTACATTGTAGATACTGAGGATAAAGTAGTAGGTAAGAAAAAGAGAGCCAATAGTTTACAGTCTGGTTAAATTTCTGTACTTGCTCTCACTGAGAATTAGCTTCTCTTGGTGATCATCATTAACAAAATAGCAGCTTAGCATTTATGGACTTGACACCTACGTGCTAAAAACATTTTGGTGGCATATTCCTAATGATGTAGGTGTTATTATTATACCCATTTTCCACATGAGAAAGTGGAGACACATAGACAAGCTAAATGGACCGAGATATATAGCCTCCATTCATCGTGAGAGTGGGCATGAGAAGGCAACAACTGAGGATTCCTTCATCCTATCCTGTGGGTATTGCTTGCTGTTAATCTCTGGGACAGGGTCTGAACCAGGCCAGGCTCTGTTAGTAACACAATCTAGTCTCCATCCCCCATAAAGATCATTCTGAGGAGCAGGGATTATATATAGGCCCTGAGTGAAGTAGCTAGTTTTGGAATCTCAGGTGAACAAATAATCTCAAGAGAGGAAGGAAGATTCTCAAAGTTTGGAGACGGCTGCTGCAGGTTTTCCTTTGGGTGGACTAGAGGGTGAGGCTCTTTTTATGAAACGCTTAAACTCTTAAGGAGTCAACAGGCCAGCTAAATTGGACTTCCTGGGTTCAGAGGGTCGGCTGGACCTAACCCCAGTGGGTCAAGGAGACTTGCCAAACCTGATGAACAGGGTCTTGGCCAAGTAGCTCAGATTTAGTTAAGTTTTGTTCCTGTAATACTGAAAAAACTATATGGATGTGATTCATTTTAATGAGATTTAGGTGTAATGCAAGAGTTGAGATTCTTCCAATTTGTAAACTCTGAACTATTTTATGGAGACATAATACCTCATAATGTAAACCACCATCCTGATTTTAAAACAAGATACTCTCTATGTTCTTATTAACTTTTTAATTGCTCCTTCAAAACAGATTTCTTACATTCTTATTTATAGATTAGGTGTTTATCTTCATCCAGCCTATCTTTACAACTGCATTCAAATATTTACTGAGTACTATTAAAAACAAAGTTGGGGGGCGCCTGGGTGGCTCAGTCGGTTGGGCGTCCAACTTCAGCTCAGGTCATGATCTCGTGGTCTGTGAGTTCGAGCCCTGCGTCGGGCTCTGCGCTGACAGCTTGGAGCCTGGAGCCTATTTCAGATTCTGTCTCTCTCTCTCTCTCTGACCTTCCCCCGTTCATGCTCTGTCTCTCTCTCTCTCAAAAATGAATAAATGTTAAAAAAATAAATAAAAAAAAACCAAAAACAACAAAGTTGGAATAACTATAGTCTATATGATTTTGTATTATTTTCCTCCATAAACACTTTCCAGAATATTCCAGAACACTTTATGTCAGTGAAAAATTTATTACTCATTTTATTTTGGAAAGATGAATGACATTCTGTCATACAGATAAACTGTGATTTTATTTATTTATTTATTTATTTATTTATTTATTTATTTATGTATTTATAATTTTTGAGAGAGAGAAAGAGCACGAGTAAGTGAGGGGCAGAGAGAGAGGGAGAGAGAGTGCGGAGCCTGGAGCAGGGCTTGAACTCATGAACTGTGACATCATGACGTGAACTGAAGTTGGATGCTTAACCGACTGAGCCACCCAGGTGCCCCGATAAACTGTGATATTCTGTCTTACAATATCTAAGTGTTCACTCTTTCATTTTACTATTCACATTTATAACAGTGAAAAATATCAGGAGCAATCTGAGCATTAACACTGTTTTGAATACATTTGACCATAAATCTTTCTGGTGAGTTATTATATTGGATCAAATATCGATACTTAAAATTTTCTTGTATAACATCTAACTAATTTTTGCAGGAGGATTGTATTGAATTAATTAGTGGCTGGGAAAGTCACTTAACCTATCTGTGCTTCAGCCTCCTCATCTCTAATATGGGAATAACATGAGTACTTACTTCACGGGTTTAAGTTGACATTTGGAAGGTACTTAGAAAAGTGGATGAGGGGCATCTGGGTGGCTCATTCAGGTAAGCATCCAACTCTTGACTTCATCTCAGATCATGATCTTATGGTTTGTGAGTGTGGAGCCTGCTTGGGATTCTCTCTCTCCATCTTTCTCTACCCCTCCCCTGCTCTCCCTCTCTCTCTCCCTCAAAATAAATAAATTAAAAACTTAAAAAAAAAAAAGAACAGTGGATGTAAAGTACTGAGAATGATACACATTCTGTACAGTTGTTTGCTATTTTGATTATGCTCCTACCAGCAAGGTACATTAATGTCATTTTTCTGTGTCAAGTTTGACAGCTTTTCCTTTTATTATATATTTTAAAAATACTAATTTAATAGATAAAAGTTACCCCCTTTTTATTTGCACTTCTTTGAACACTAGTAAAGTTTGACATTTTATTCTGTATTTGTTTAGCCCCTTGTATTTCTTTTGCCTGGATTTTATTCATACTTTAACTAGAATCTCAGTGTTTCCCAATCAATGTTATGAGCTTTTTTAAAAAATTTATTTATTTAAATTCAAGTTAGTTAACATGCCATGTAGTATTGGTTCAGAGTAGAACCCGTGATTCATCACTTACATATAATACCCAGCGCTCATCCCAACATGTGCCCTCCTTAATGCCCATCACTCCTTTAGCCCATCCCCCACCCATCTCCCCTCCAGCAACCCTCATTTTGTTCTCTGTATTTAAGAATCTCTTATGGTTTTCCTTATTCTCTGTTTTTATCTTATTTTTCCTTCCCTTCTGCTTGTGTTCATCTCTTTTTATGGTGATCCTTTGCTGCCATTTATGTTAGATATTTTTCCGGTTTGTAAGATACCATTTACTGAGTTCTAGTTATTTTTGACTCTGGGTCAGAGAGGACTGGGAAGACTTTAGGGAAGAAGTCATACTTGGGCTGCTTGCTGGTTGAGCAGAGGTGAATGGACTTGGTAGATGCAGAGGCAGTGACTATGGTTGTGGAGAAAATGTCCTGTACCAGGAATCAGAGACCACAGTTTTATTCCTGATTTTGTCTTTTAGACCAGTCAGTTAATATCTCTGAACTCAAATGTACTCATCCATAAAATGGGCTCATATTAATGATTGCAGAGTATCAGTCAGGGTCAAATGAGTTTTCACATATTAAGCCTTTGCATAAACTAGACAAACCCCATGTAATTGTGAACTTATTGCTATTTTTTTTTTTACCGGCATATACAAATGTCAGAAGAAAGCCAATTTTGCATTTAGACTCTGTTGTGCTGGCCCGGATGGGCTTTCTATTCCTCCTGGCCTGGTTAGCTTCTTATGCAGATACCAGCTCCTTGGGACCTACCCCCAACCCTATTCACCCGTCCTTGATTTGGTCAGACTCACCTTGTTTTCTTACAGCACAGGCGCCTCTCAGTTGTAGCATTCTACACAGTTAACAGTTTCACATTTACTTATGTGAGTACCCGACAAGTGTCCATTTCTCCCTTCACACTGCAAGCTCTGTAAGGGCAGAGAACCATGCTTATTTTGCTTACATAGATTTTTCCATGTTTACTATGTCTCCGTAGGCCCTTCATTAATTTTTCTGTCATGACTAGTGAGATGGTTGAATATGCATGAAAGCACTTCAGAGAGCATAACAATGTAAGGAACATGTAAGGAATGAACATGTCATGCTACAGTACTAGCAAGGGGGACAGGCGTGTGTGCATTAGACAGCAGTGTATGGAGGACAGCCATGGGAGATGAGACTGGGAAGGGGGACTGGGTTTGATCATGAGGAGCCCTGGACACCAGGTGGAAGAGATTTCATGAATGAGATGTGCAGCCAGGAGCCGACGAAGAATTCTGAGCAGGTGTGGCATATCAAAGACATGTGTAAAGAGGATGTATGTGGCATGTACAGTGGATTGGGAGATAAAGGCTAGAGCTCATTAGGAGGCAAAGAGCTCATTATGAGCCTGTTACAATTTTCCTTTGAAAAACTATTGATCATCTGCTTCAGTGTGCTCCCACTGGAATTTGGGGGAAAGGGGGCGAATGTGAGTGGCATTTCCAGGAAAGAAATGACATCACTTGTTGGCATTAAATGGGAAAGAGAGAGGAAATTGTCACTCTAGGCAATAAACTATTAGTTCTGGAAGGGGCCTATGAGAGCATCCCTGCTAATGTCCTCAACGGCACAGTTGGGAAGTTGAGGCCAAGAGGAATGCAACTGTTAAAGCCCCATAGCACACTCCATGTTAGTAGCAAGTGAGGATCTTGAAGACAGTGTTTCTGAATCATACCTACTCTCTTTTTTGATTCCTGTCACAAGCAATGGAGATACATTAGTAGAAGGATTATGAATTCTATTTTATACAGGTTGGGTTTGGAAAAAATAGTGAAATAATCAAATGAAAATGGCAGGCAGTTTTACGTGTTGGGAAGAGAGTCTGGTAGGGAGGTCAGAGCTGGGGTTACATGTTGTAGACTTGGTGGCACAGAGATTTTGACTTCTGATGAGATGAAATTCTTCCTTACGAATTCACTTATTGTCTCTTCAATCTCCCATTTTTGAAAAAAGTCAATGCTATTCATAGATGTTTACTGAGCACTTGCCCTACGAAGAAAACTTAACCAGCATGATATTTAATCTTGTCATGAACTCTATGAAAGAGTTGTCATCACCCTTATTGTTCTGTTTTACAAATGAGGAAGCAGAATCACAGAAGTCAAATAACTTTCCCGGGGTACCTGGGTGGCTCGGTCGGTTAAGTGTCCGACTCTTGGTTTCGGCTCAGGTCATGGTCTCACGGTTTGTGAGTTCAATCTCCACATCGGTCTCTGTTCTCAGCACAGAGCCTGCTTGGGATTCTCTCTCTCTCCTTCTCTCTCTGCCCCTCCTCTGCTTATGCTCTTTCTCTCTCTCTCTCTAAATAAATAAACTTTAAAAACAAAAAAAAACCTTTCCTATTGTCTATCAAATTCCTAGTGATCCTTTGAAGCAGGGTTTCTCATTCTCAGCCAGGTAATTCTTTGTTGAGGAAGGGCTGTGGGATGTTTAACAGCATCCTTGGCTTCTACCCATTAGGTACCAATAGGACTCACCCTTCACCTGTGACAACCAAACAGGACTCCAAACATTGCAGTATGTCCCCCAGTTGCGTTTGAATAGCCTTCTCTATTAAAAATCTTCTCCAGAAATTTCAACCTTAGTTGACAGGTACTTCCTCTGCATTATTGTGCCATTAACTGACATATTTTAAATAATGTTTTTGATTTTGTCTTGTTTTGTTCTTGGAAGCTTCTTCCCAAGAAGCTTATGAAGGTTTTGAGGTCAGTCTTTCACATTTCACGCAATGTTGGAAGCAAGCATCTTTCATCTTTGTTCTGTTTCTTCATTCCTACTGCCATTTGCCCCCTGGTGGGGACCCTCATAATTCTTACCTCAACAGCTGAAATAATTTGGCTGGCTTCCCAGACTATATTCTCCTCCCTTTGAATTGCATCAGTCATTCCCTAATTTAAGACTCTCGCTAAAACATGGATATGATAACGCGTGTCTTTCTTTTTTAAAAACTTCTTAATGTTTATTTATTTTTGAACCAGAGGGAGACAGTGTGCGAGTTGGGGAGGGGCAGCGAGAGAGGGAGACACAGAATCTGAAACAGGCTCCAGGCTCTGAGCTGTCAGCACAGAGCCCAATGCGGGGCTCAAACCCATGAATCGTGAGATCATGACCTGAGCCAAAGTCAGATGCTTAACCGACTGAGCCACCCAGGTGGCCCTATAACACGTGTCTTTCCTGCTTGAAACCTTATTCAGAAACACATCCTTACCCTTATATAAAAGTCATTCCACATTCTGGTATTAGTATTTCTTTCAAAAGTGATTTTTCATCACCTGCTCACTTGTAAGGTTGGCTCTAATAATAAAAAAAAAATGTTCATTCTGTATGGCCTATGCTTCCTGTCTCCACACTGTTTCTGCTCTTCTTCCTCTCATAGTTGTTTGATTTCTCTCCGCCCTTCAGAGCTAAGCTCCAAAGTGCACATTCCCACTTTCTTCTCTCAAGCAGGAGTTGATTCTGTCCTTATTTAGAACCCCACAGACCTCTATCAACACCACTCTTATGGCTCTTAGCAATATCCATTTTGTATCAGAATTAGATATGTGCGTGTATGTTTTGTTTTTTTTTCCCTTTTGCTTCATAGGTTTCAAAGTCAAATGTTTGAATCCTGATACTTACTAGCCATGTTATCTTGGGCAAGTTACTTTAACTTACTAGCCCTCAGTTTTACCTCTTTACCCTTAAAATGGGGATAAATTAGTAGGTAACTCCTAGTATTGTTTAAGATTCAACAAAAATGCAGGAAAAGTGCTTGACATAGAGCTTGGCAGATAGGAAAAATACGGCTCAACAAATATTACCTACTAGTTTTAAGCATAATCAACTTCCTCAGGAATAAACAGGCTACATCAGTTTGATTTATACTTTGCTTGGTGATGATGGGTGCGAGGTTTACTCATGAAGACTGACAAGGGAAGTGTCAGGAGTTTACTGTTCCTTATTATAGAATCAATACAGAAGTGATACGTGCTAATAATATAACCCCTCCAAGGAAGGCAGCTTTTAGAAGGGTTTTGCAATAGAAATTAGGGGATTTAGTGGATAATGAGGCCAGCCCTACTGAGAGTCCTCGTAGGAACTGATTGGAAGGTTCCTATGGCACAGTGAGAATGCCATGAGCCAAAGCAGATGGCACGACATCACAGAGCAGTGGAGGATAATCAGCATGGAGTTGAAACACAAAAGGCTGAATGGAAATGCACGGTTCAGGGAACATGAAATGAAAACCTAATCTTTCAGTTTGAAAGGATAGTTCCACTTGGATGTCAGAATCTTCTTTCCATACAAAGCTAAGTTTGTCAGACCAGATGATGTGGATTTGTGGTCGAAGTCTTTGCCACGAGCCCAGATGATCAATCCATCACATATTTATGTCAGAACCAAGGCTAGTGATCCCAGTGGGAAAGGGTGGAGTAGGAAGAGGTAGGATTTTGTGATTTGATACACCTGTGAGGAGCAGGGCAGACAATCGAGGGTGGCCCCTGGGGTCAGTCAGAAGAGGACTATGGTATGTGTAGATGGCTCTGGCCACATACAGTGTGTAAAACTGTAGTCAGGTTTGTGAGTGGTTTCAGAAAATAGGGCTAACCCACCTGAATTGATATGGAAGGAGCCTCAAGGAGCACTGGTGTAAACAGGATGTGCAGATTTAAGGGCTGCACATACAAAAAGCCTGATAGCTCGCCCCTTTATGATGGTCACCACAAAAGAAGTGAGACAGGGGCTCAGACAGAGCACTTATCCCATGATCCTTTTGTTCTTTTTCCTTATTTGAGCAGATTGCCTCATGAATGACCAACCAGACCTTATTTTACTGGAAAATCATTGAACTGCAATCTTCAAATGTGCTATCATTTCCCAGTTGGGGAGAAATTTCAGTGCCCTTTGCAGGTTAATCCCCTGAAAAATTTCCTATACCAAATATAGGAAGAAGGTATTGATTTAAAACACATAATATACCTATGAAAGAAATTATCTATCAAAAAAAATGAAGTTAGAAAATTGTCTGAGGGCATGATAAATGAGATTAAAATTTGTATTTTATTACAAATTCTAGCTGACTCAGTCAGAAGAGCATGTGACTCTTGACCTCCGGGTTGTGACTTTGAGCCCCACATTGGGTGTAGAGATTACTTAAAAATGAAATCTTTTAAAAAAATAAAATAAAATAATAAAACTTGTATTTTTTAATCAACTTCATGTTCAGGGAATGCTCAGTGAGTATCTATAATATTCCACATGGCAGCAACAGCTCACCAGATGCCTGTGGTATTTAAGTGGTTTGGACCAGAAGAGAAGGAAGCTCAGCAAAAGCCTAACAATTAATTTCTGTTGCTTACCTTGTAACTTTCTTAGTGGACTGTATTCCCCAAATGTCTCCATGGATGGGCTAACATTTCCTACTATTTAGTTTCAGTAGTGGAGATCATAGATAGGATTTGGATTTCTACTTTCTGATCGCTGTGTGAATGAGCATTAAGAAGTATGCCTTGGGGCGCCTGGGTGGCGCAGTCGGTTAAGCGTTCGACTTCCGCTCAGGTCACGATCTCGCGATCCGTGAGTTCGAGCCCCGCGTCGGGCTCTGGGCTGATGGCTCGGCGGAGCCTGGAGCCTGTTTCCGATTCTGTTTCTCCCTCTCTCTGCCCCTCCCCCGTTCATGCTCTGTCTCTCTCTGTCCCAAAAAATAAAATAAGAAGTATGCCTTGTGCTCTCGTTGACCTTTTCTTCCCAACCAGCGATGAAATTCTCTATTATATTCCCCATCACACTGTATTATAATTCTGATTATAATTTAGCTCTCTAGCTCTAAGCAACTGCAAGCCCTATGGGGGCAGGTCTCTATTGTCTCCTCCAAGAATGAATTTACTCCTCAAAATACAGCTCTAATTTAACCTACACCATGAAGTTCTAATCAGTTTTTATTTCACTTAATTGTTGCCTCCTTTGTTTCTATTGCATTTTGTTCTGTTAAAGTAGCATTTGCTGTATGGTATTATAGGTAATTGGCTGTGTCATGCTTTTTGCCTAAGATTAAATTCATCTTTAACAAAAATTTTTATTTGCATCTGTAATATTTTGGTGTTTTGAACTTAATAACTAGACCTATCTTAGAAATCTATCATTCAGCATGTGCAAAATTGGTAATGACTCTACCCCTGAAACATGCCATTCCTTTTATAGCCTCCGTATGTTGATGGATCCTTATCTACTCATTTTCACACGACAGAACTCTAGAACTTGGTTCATTCTACCTTCCACCATTTATACATCTAATAACTTGCTAAATCCTATTAAGTTTACATTTGGAATAACCATTGTCTTCATTCCTTTCATTTTCTTGTTTACTTAACTTAAATGAAAGTGGTCTGATCTGCTTTTCAATGGACTCTTCAGCCCTTTCCCTTTAGCCCATATTTGGCAAAGTTTCAAATATTCTAAGGAAAATAAATAAAATCAGGTACATTTCCTGCTTAAAAACCTCAAACCCCATCTTATTACCTATAGAATGCACCCAATGCATCCTGCATGGCAAGTAGAGATCTTTATGATTCAAATATTTTTTGGGTTAATTAATGCCATGGACCCATTTTTATCATTCCACATTCATTGGCTTTTTGTGTTGTATCCATTCTTTGCTAGCCACTGGGCAAAGTACTGTGTATACTATATATTATTTATATATAATTGAATATCATATATATGAATATCATACTTATTGGGCATATCAAGATGAAAAGGACACAGCCAAGACTTTGAGAAGCAAATTCTAGTAGACAAGACCCCTATATAAACTCACACATATGACTAAGTATCATATGACTAATACCACATTAGGGAAAAACACAATTTCATGGGCACGAGAGGAGAGATGTCTCTGCTTCAGAAAGTCAGAGAAGGCTCAGAGAAGACATTTGAGCACTAAGCAAGACTTTGTCACGTGGACAGAGGGGAGGGAGTCCTTTCAATCAGAGGTGATAGCACAAGGAACTATAACAATATACTCTTTTCAGGGAAAGAAAAAGCCTAAGGAAAAGTGTAGCTTGTTGTAGTGAGGGGAGGAGATGGGAAGGTCTGCTGTCCTAGATCTGAAGGAATGTTCATGCCCCACTAGTGATTATGAACTTTTCCCTTATTCACACAGGGAATAGTGAAACACTATGTGCATCTCACATAGATAACACTGGTGCTTCAGTATGGGTTAAGAAGGAGAGAACCTGGAAACACAGGTATCATTGTAGAGACAACTGAAATGCTGTGGTTTGAGAACAACAGCAAGGTTGTGTTGACCGTAATGAAGAGCAGAAGATGGGTGCCAAAAGGAATCTAGAGTTGGAGTTCACAGGACTTGGTCAAATTTAGGTATATTCAGAGTGAAAGAAAGGAAAGAATATGATATGAAGGGTGAATGACACTTGGCCAGTCACATAAAAGGGAGTCTTGATTCTTCATCAGGATGCACTAACCCTGATGCCCCCTGACATTGACTTCAATAAATGAGAATTTTAGTTTTCCAGCGAAGAAAACAACACAAAACGAAAAGCAAAGCAAATAAACAAATACAGAAGGACCTCCTCTCTTTGTAGTACTCACCTATGGTAACAGATAAATGAAGATTCTTGTGAACTATTTTAAGGCCCTCATCATAAAGAAGATGAAGCTTAAGAATGTGCAGAGTATTCCAAAGTGAAATGGAGGGTCAGTAAATCTAATTAAATGAGGTAACACAGCCCACTAGTGAAACTCATACCCAGCAGGATTTTCCAGAAACGGGTATAACATCACTTCTGCATATCTTATGCCACTCCTTCTTTCACACCCTACCCTCAGCCATACTAAGTGTGTTTCTCAGCCTCTCCTTACCAGTGCACAAACTCTGTTCCCTCTTCTTGTAGTAATATTCATGGAGCATTATGTCCACTGCTACACCTAGGGATAGAATGAGAAGTCAAAAGGACAGTTTCTCTGCCAGAAAAGAAAGTAAACTTCACCCCTGCAGAGTGAGGGTATAGCTCATTGTGATCTACTGTGAGCAGGAACGTCCTCTGAAAACTTTTTTTTAACTGAAAAAGTGGACAGTGGGGCTCCTGGATGGTTCAGTCAGTCAGTCAGTTAAGCATCTGACTCCTGATTTCGTCTCAGGTCACAGTCTCACAGTTTGTGGGATTGAGCCCCGCTTTGACACTGTGCTGACAGTGAGGAACCTGCTTGGGATTCTCTCTCTCTCCCTCTCTTTCGGCCCCTCCCCCACTCCTTTTCTCTCTCTTTCCCTCTCTCTGTGCTCCTTCCCCACTTGCACACTCTCTCTCTCAAAATAAACACTTTTTAAAAAGGCATTTAAAATACTTCAAAGGGAAATTAAGTTTATAAATGTATTTTTTTCAGTTTTAGAGTATTAACTAATTTTTTTAAAAGATATCAAATATATTTCAGAGACCATTAAAAAAAATTTTTTTATTTGGTTAATTGGGGCATCTGGATGGCTCAGTCAGTTGAGCATCCAGATTTTGATATCAGCTCCAGTCTTGATCTCGGGTCGTGAGTTAGTGCCTGTGTTGGGCTCCATGCTGGGTATGAAGCTTACTTAAAAAATAGTAATATTAAAATTTGGTTAATTTAAAATGTTTTATAAAAAGAACAAGATTTGCAAACTAATTTGGTTGCTTAAAATGAAAGCTCTAAGATTTCACTGCCTAAGGCAGTTTTAATTTTAATCTGGAGAGAAAAGCTGTTACTCTGAGGTTTGTACAGCAGACCTCAACGTGCTGCACATAAAGGTTTGGTGACAGAACAAATAACCTCAGGATTTGTAGTATTGACCAGGAAAACCACAAAGCTAATAGCACCAGAGGCAGAAATTTTTTCCTCACTTCTCACTGCATCTGTCTCCTTCAATGGTCTCTTACAAGGATGGTGAACAATTATACCATCACTATAAAATTTACAGCCTACTGGGCATAGACATGTAAATGTGCACAAACTGTGGACTCCAGGCCCACCAGCCCTGTGGAATATGACAGTGCCTCATTTAGTAATGATGGTGGGTTCGTTGTGGGGCCGAAGTTTTTTTTTTTTTTTTAATTTTTTTTCCAACGTTTATTTATTTTTGGGACAGAGAGAGACAGAGCATGAAAAGGGGAGGGGCAGAGAGAGAGAGGGAGACACAGAATCGGAAACAGGCTCCAGGCTCTGAGCCATCAGCCCAGAGCCCGACGCGGGGCTCGAACTCACGGACCGCGAGATCGTGACCTGGCTGAAGTCGGACGCTTAACCGACTGCGCCACCCAGGCGCCCCTTGGGGCCGAAGTTTTAAGTCTCAACTAAAGACATCCTTGATAAATAATGTAACCCTTTTATAGATCATAACTTTTTTCCAGATAAATTAACAATTCCTTCCAAATATATACTGTTTGCACCCTTTCCAAGTAGCTCTTTGGGTTTTCCTCTTCAGGGCTACATCATGGTCAACTTTCTTCTCCCTTTTCCCAGTGTTGTGGGTCTCCTTTTCCTGTGGATACATGAAAGCCTTTCTCATCTCTTGGCAAAAAGGCAATCTTAGAGTAGTATTTAGGTTATAATTGTCCATGAGAATAAGTCTGTAACTTAGATATTTTGAGGAACTGGGATGAGATGGTGGGTTCTCATCCCTGGCTGGTGAGCAATTATTTTCTTCCTCTCAGCAAAGCAGTTTGAAAAGTAGTTAATCAGCTGAGGTCAAATAGGTTTTTGCCTGCTTTCTCCTCTAGCATTTTGATGGTCTCCTGTCTTAGGTTTGGGTCTTTCATCCGTTGTGAGTTTATTTTTGTGTATGGTGTAAGAAAGTGGCCCAGGTTCATTTTTCTCCATGTCACTATCCAGTTTTTCCCACCACCATTTGCTAAAGAGACTGTCTTTATTCCAATGGATATTCTTTCCTGCTTTGTCAAAGATTAGTTGGCCATACATTTGTGGGTCCATTTATGAGTTCTCTATTCTGTTCCATTGATCTAAGTGTCTGTTTTTGTGCCAATACCGTACTGTCTTGATGATTACATCTTTGTAACACATCTTGATGTCTGGGATTGTGATGCCTTCAGCTTTGGTTTTCTTTTTTAGGATTGCTTTGGCTATTTGGGGTCTTTTCTCGTTCCTTACAAATTTTAAGATTGTTCTCGCTTTGTGAAGAATGCTGGTGTTATTTTGATAGGTATTGTATTGAATATGTAGGTTGCTTTGGGTAGTATCGACATTTTAACAATATTTGTTTTCCCAATCCATAAGCATGGAATATTTTTCCTTTTCTTTCATATTTTTAATTTTTCAAATGAATTGAAATTCATTTCAATTTCTTTCATAAGCTTTCTGTAGTTTTCAGTGTACAGATTTTTCGTCTCTTTGGTTAGGTTTATTCCTAGGTATTTTTTGGGTTTCGGTGCAATTGTAAATGGGATCAATCCCATGATTTCTCTTTCTGTTGCTTCATTATTAGCGTATAGGAATGCAGCTGATTTCTGTGCATTCATTTTATAATCTTGTGACCTTGCTGAATTTGTGGATCAATTGTAGCAGTTTTTTTGGTGGAATATTCTGGGTTTTCCATATAGAGTATCATGTCATCTGCAAAGAGTGAAATTTGACTTCTTCCTTGCCAATTTGGATGCCTTTTATTTCTTTGTGTTCTCTGATTGCTGAGGCTAGGACTTCCAATACTATGTTGAATAACAGTAGCGAGTGGACATCCCTATTGTGTTCCTGACCTTAGGGGGAAAGGTCTCAGTTTTTCCCCATTGAGGATGATATTAGTGGTGGGTCTTTCATATATGGCTTTTATGATCTTGAGGTATGATCCTTCTATCCCTACTTTCTTAAGGGTTTTTATCAAGAAAGGGTGCTGTATTTTGTCAAATGCTTTCTCTGCATCTATTGAGAGGATCATATGGTTCTTGTCCTTTCTTTTACTAATGTGATGAATCCCGTGAATTGTTTTGTGGATATTGAACCAGCCCTGCATCCCAGGTATAAGTCCCACTTGGTCATGGTGAATAATTCTTTTAATGTATTATTGGATCTGGTTGGCTAATATCTTGTTGAGGATTTTTGCATCCATGTTCATCAGGGAAATTGGTCTGTAGTTCTCCTTTTTAGTGGGGTCTTTGTTTTGTTTTAGAATCAAGGTAATGCTGGCTTCATAGAATGAGTTTGGAAGTTTTCCATCCATTTCTAATTTTTGGAATAGCTTCAAAAGAATAGGTGTTAACTCTTCTTTAAATATTTGGTAGAATTCCCCTGGCAAGCTATCCAGGCCTGGACTCTTGGTTTTGGGGAGAATTTTAATTACTAATTCGATTTCATTACTAGTAATGGGTCTGTTCAAATTTTCTATTTCTTCTAGTTTCAGTTTTGGTAGTTTATGTCCAAACTAGGAATTTGTCCATTTCTTCTGGATTGCCCAATTTATTGACATATAATCGCTCATAATATTCTCTTATTATCATTTGTATTTCTGCAGTGTTGGTTGTGATCTCTTCTCTTTCATTCTTGATTTTATTTATTTGAGTCCTTTTCTTTTTGATCAAACTGGCTAGGGGATTATCAGTTCTGTTAATTCTCTCAAAGAACCAGCTCCTGGTTTCATTGATCTGTTCTACTCATTTTTTTATTTTGATAGCATTGATTTCTGCTCTAATCTTTATTATTTCCTGTCTTCTGCTGGTTTTGGGTTTTATTTGCTGTTCTTTTTCTAGCTCTTTAAGTGTAAGATTACATTGTGTATCTGAGACCTTTCTTTCTTCTTTAGGAAGGCCTGGATTCCTATATACTTTTCTCTTATGACTGCCTTTGCTGCATCCCAGAGGTTTGGGGCTATGGTGTTATTATTTTCATTGTCTTGCATGTACTTTTTAATTTCCTCTTTAACTTCTTGGTTAGCTCATTCATTCTTTAGTAGAATGTTCTTTAGTCTCCCAAGTATTTGTTGTCTGTCCAAATTTTTTCTTGTGGTTGATTTCGAGTTTCATACAGTAGTGGTCTGAAAATATGCATGGTATGGTCTCAATGTTTTTGTACTTGTTGAGGCCTGATTTGTGTCCCTGTATGTGATGTGGAGAATGTTCCATATGCACTGGAGAAGAATGTATATTCCACTGCTTTAGGATGAAATGTTCTGAATATATCTGAATATATCTTTGACCTCATCCACAGCAACTTCTTACTCAACATATCTCCAGAGGCAAGGGAAACAAAAATAAAAATGAACTATTGGAACCTCATCAAGATAAAAACTTCTGCCCAGTGAAGGAAACAATCAGTAAAACTAAAAGACATCTGATGGAATGGGAGAAGATATTTGAAAATGACATATAAGATAAAGGGTTAGTATCCAAACTCTATAAAGAATTTACCAAACTCAACACCCAAAAAAACCAAATAATCCAGTGAAGAAATGGGAAAAAGACATCAATAGACACTTTTCCAAAGAAGACATGCTAACATGTCTAGAAGATGGCTAACGGACACAGGAGAAAATGCTCAACATCACTCATCATCAGGGAAATACAAATTAAAACCACAATGAGATACCACCTCACACCAGTCAGAATGGCTAAAATTAACAACTCAGGAAAAAACATGTTGACGAGGATGCAGAGAAAGAGGATCTCTTACGCATTGCTGGTGGGAATGCACACTGGTGCAGCCACTCTGGAAAACAGTATGGAGGTTCCTCAAAAAGTTATAAATAGAACTACCCTACAACTCAGCAATTGCACTACTAGGTATTTATCCAAGAAATACAGGTATGCTATTTTGAAGGGGTATATGCATCCCGATAGCAGTGCTATCGACACTAGCCAAAGTATGGAAAGAGCCCAAATGTCCATCGATGGATGAATGGATAAAGAAGATATGATACATATATATATATATATATATATATATATATATATATAAATATATCTACATATGTGTATATACATATATATATACATATGTGTATATATATGTGTATATATATATATACATACACACACACACACACACACACACACATACACACACACACTGGAATATTACTCGGCAATCAAAAACAATGAGAACTTGCCATTTGCCAAAACATGGATGGAACTAGAGTGTATTATGCTAAGCTAAATAAATATATGTGGTATATATGTGTGTATATATACATATATATATATATATACACACATGTATATATGTATTAATACATATATACATGTATACCACATATTTATCCATTCATCAGTCGATGGATATTTGGGCTCTTTCCATACTTTGACTATTGTTGATAGCACTGCTATAAACACTGGGGTGCATGTGCCTCTTTGAATCAGCACGCCTGTATCTTTTGGATAAATACCTAGTAGTGCAATTGCTGGGTCGTAGGGTAGTTCTATTTTTAATGTTTTGAGGAACCTTCATACTGTTTTCCAGAGTGGCTGACCCAGTTTGCATTCCCACCAATAGTGCAAAAGGGTTCTTCTTTCTCTGCATCATTGCCAGCATCTGTTGTTGCCTGAGTTGTTAATGTTAGCCATTCTGACTCATGTGAGGTGGTGTCTCATTTTTTATTTCCCTGATGATGAGTGATGTTGAGCATTTTTTCATGTGTCTGTTAGCCATCTGGGTGTCTTCTTTGGAAAAGTGTCTGTTCGTGTCTTGCCCATTTCTTCACTGCATTATTGTTTTTTGAATTTTGAGACTGAGAGATTATAGATTTTTGGATACTAATACTTGGGGCTTTTCTTAAGAGACTTGCTGAATTTCTTTTGTTTTGTTTATTAGCTCTGAGCTTTTTGCATTTTGTCAGTCACTGGAATGACAGACTTTAAGGAAACACTGATACCTTCCTACTAAAAACAAGGTCAACCAAGCTTCCCCAACCTGTGAAGAACACCTTGCCTATGACGTTGCCTCTTCCTAGCAGTAACACCTTGTCTTTTACTCAGAATTTTTGTGTTTCACTTTTTAAGAAACAACATGACTTTTTTTAATGTTTCTAAGCTAATGAGAGATAAGGCACAGACATTCATTAAGAAAGCTACTCCAAAGGCCTCTAGGAGGTCATGGCTCATTTTTCCAGGATGTACAGGCATTCAACATTCATTAACAGGACAATACAAATATATAATGTTCTAATTAACCTGTACTAATTTAAAAACAAATTTTCCCATGAAATATCTTTAGAAATAAGATTACATGTAAGTCTAGATAGGAAAAGCAAAGGCTTTAGGACTTGAGTAATACATTGAGCAATGTATACATAGTAGACACTCAAGAAATGACAGGATTAATTTTTGTGACCATTGCTTTTAGGTTTTAATTTGAAGAAAACTATGCATGATTAAATTGCCAATTTAGAAGATATGTAAGATTTGTAAAGCCAGCTAGAAAATAATTTGCAAGGTTATATTACTGTGTATGTTATACATTGATTTTTTATCTATTGCATTTAAATAAAATATTTTGATATATACTTGAAATATCTACTAAGAAAAAAAACAGTGCTCTAAAGAAATTTCTTCCCATCCTTTTGGAAATTGAGGGCTAGGAGGGGATCTCAGGGTCAGGAAGTCAGTGATACAGAAGGTGAAACTTGAAAGATAAGGGTAAGTAGGGCCAGGGAAACAGGAGGAAAGTCATGTTCAAGATTACGATAATTCTGCTAAAGTCTAGCTGAGGAGAGAGATGGAAATGAGAGGAGACACCAAAAATTCCCAGAAAGTTCATGGAAACTGTTTGAAGGGAAGGAGGAAATATAAGACAAAAATAGAGGCTGAGAAGGAATGGGGGTGGCAGAGGAGAAAGAGATGGGAAGGTCAGAAAAAGAAATTGAGAAGAAATGAGAAGCTGCTGCAAAGTAAAAAGCATGGGTTAACAAGGAGCCAAAAGCTCAGAAGGACAAGGCAAGTGGGAGAACAATGACAGTGAGAAGTAGTGAGAAGGAGCGAGAGGAACCTCAAGGAAAGGCAGGAAAGGGGTGGAGGTAGAACGTGAGAGCAGGTTACAGGTGGCCCTCGCCAATGGCCTCTGCCTAAATTTCCCCCTCCCACGCGGCTTCCTCACTTCCTCTTCCTTCTCCTCTCTGTTTCAAACCTGACACCGAAAGAGAGCAAGCTGGCAAAGACACTTGAAAGTAGGGCAGAAAGGCTTCAGGAGGAAGGCAGTAGTTACTGTGTCTCATGACCTCTCCAGGTTGACAAATGAGTTTCAATTTAAATGCCAGCTTTGACTGATGACAGCAGCCTGGGCATGGAGGAGTCTCCTGGGCTCAGCAGAAAAGGGTACAGAGATCAAACATGGAAGCTTCTCACACCCTTGGTAATAGGTAGTGGTGTCATCTGGACAAGTATTTGTCATTTCAGGGCTAGAACCAGAACTAAACTGACAACCCTGTCTCTTAAGACCCTGGTTTTGTCTTTTTTTTTTTTTTTTTTCTTTCCTGAAGTTCTCTTTTGGTTTGATAATGATTTCCCAATTCCTTGTGTCATACCTCTGAATACAAATTAAGTTAGAAGTTCTATTTTCTAGGAATCTTGTCCCCTGAAACCTTCTTAATGCTAGTCATTCATCATGGTCATTTACCAAATATGGAGCCTTCACTAGATGTCAGACAAGTGGTAGAGAATGATATTAAAATAAAGTATAAGATGGAGTTCCTGCACCTGAAAAGCTTGTAGTTAGGTGACACAGTCTGGCCAGTAATAGGGCAATTACAGTACTGCCTCAGGAGTAGACAACATGGTGTGTTTTGGGATGGCATTGGTGGGACATCTCACCCAGCCTTGTAGTGATGAGGGCCAGAGGGAAATGAATGTCAGGAAGAAAGTAGAACAAAAACTGAAACTTGAAAGTTTCCTAAGAGTAGAGTCAAAGGAAGAGGAGACGGAAAATTTAGGGCTAGGCAAAGGAATCATTACTGAGTGGAGAACAGAAAGTAGTTCAGCATACTTGAAAAGAAGAGAAAGGGTGTGGTCAAATGACATGTGGTATGGAGCAGTGGTATGTTGGTAAATCTGTTCTCGAAAAACAAACAAACAAACAAACAAACAAACAAAAAACAACCTTCATTTGTAACTTTTGCTCATTTCTGTGGTGTCAATATTCCTGCTATTGCCAAATCTAAGCTTCCAATAATTTATCAATGGAATTGCAAAATTCCTTCATATTTATCATTTCCCAAAGGCCAGTAGGAACTGGCTCTAGCATAGCCCAAATAAGCAGTAGTCAGATCAAAATAGATCTCCAAGTACAGAACTTTATCGCTAAGACTCTGGAAGATACCAAATCTGAAAGTGACATGTTCATATCTTTCATTTAGACAGATTGTGCCACCCACTCTATAGGGGAATGGATTTGGGGGAGGGACAAGGACAAGGCCAGAGCTTCTTGCCAGCCTTCCTGAGCTCAAACCTTGACTGCACTCTTTTGGTTCTGTGAATTTGAACAAATCACTTAACTTCTGTGTTCTCTTGTGTTTGCTCATCAAGAAAGTATTGGTAATATCACACAAGTTGTGTGTTTGTTGTTTTTGTTGTTTGGAGCATGTAAAGAGAGATTCTATGGAAACACTTTGTTAAATGTAAAATTATTAATTCATTCTCCCTTGACTCTCCTTAGTCCTATCCTTTTCTCTTCCTCTGTCTACCTATTGTTTCCATAATCCTCTTCTCTGGACCTGAGTGCTACAGAGGGCATTAAATTGGAAGCAAGAATGCCTTGGATCTACATGCTGCTTGACTACCTAAATTCTGTGGTCTTTTGTTATGGTGTAGGAAGCTGCCTCTTAATTCTGAAGAGACAAAAACCTGCTGAAAAAAATAATAAAACAGATGAAAATTTGATTAATTTAATTACCTGTGTCTTGTGCAGAGAGAATAGTTTAAGCAAAGTAATTGAAAGCTGATGCACCCCACCCCTCCCCCATTTTTTTTTTAGCAAGATGAGTGATGTGTGAGTGACAGTGAAGCAATATTAATTCTGAGCTAGTAAATAAGAAAGTGGCCTATGCAGAGGACCCGAATAGATATTTTTCCAAAGAAGACACACATGGCCAAGAGACACATGAAAAAATGCTCAAAATCTCCAATCATCAGGGAAATACAAATCAAAACCACAATGAGATCTCACCTTACACCTGTCAGAAGGACTAGAGTCAAAAAGATAAGAAATAAGTTTCGGTGAGGATATGGAGAAAAAGAAAGCCTCATGTATGGTGGGAATGCATACTTGTACAACTACGTGCAAGACAGTAGAGAGGTTCCCTGAAAACTGAAAATAGAGTTACCATATTAGCCAGTAATTGCACTACTGGGTATTTACCCAAAGACAATGAAAACACTAATTTGAAAAGATACATGAAAAGATACATGTTTATGGCAGCATTATTTACAGTAACCAAGATGTGGAAGCAGCTTAAGTGTTTATCAATATATTGTGGTATATTTCTCAACCATAAAAAGAATGAGATCTTGCATTTGCAACAACATGGATGGACCTAGAGGGTATGATATTAAGTGAAGTCAGACAAATATAAATACCATATTATTTCACTTTTATGTGGAATTCAAGAAACAAAACAAAGGAACAAACAAAGAGAAAAAGAGACAAATATAAAAACAGGCTCTTAGATACAGAGAACAAACCAGTGGCTGCCAGAGGGGAGCTGGGTTGGGGAATGAGTGAAAAAGGTGAAGGGGATTAAGAGTACACTTATCCTATGAGTATACTTATGTATAGAATTGTTGAATCATTATATAGTACACCTGAAACCAATACAACACTGCATGTTAATTGTACTTTGATTGAAAAAAAAAAAAAACAAAGAAAAAAGAAAGTGGCCTGTAGACAGAGTACACTATGAAACAGTATGAAATCCTGCTACTTATTTAGTAGGTGATTTAAATATTGGAAATTCTGCCTCTTGAGTTAGTATGTTTCTTGGATAACTTTGTAAGATAGGTGCAGAACTAGTTTATATTTTTAGGAAATTTAGTTGGCACATTGGTTTCTGTTTTTGCCACCAAGTGGAATTTGTTGTCCATGGTTTTAAACACTCACTCTGGACAGATATGGAACGATTGTCTCTGGAGAAAGGAAATAGCTTGAAGTATGCAAGCAGACTGCAAAGATATTTTATGGCAATGCTGTAGAGTAAGGATCCTTAAACTTTTGGTGTGTGATCTAGACACCTGTGGTGTTGTGGTTATGCCTGTTATTTTCTTTTCAAAATGCTTGAAATGCATAAAATTACAAGGAAACGAATTATAGTGAAATGCAGTTATCAAAATATTATACATTTGTCATCTAATGATACATTTGTTCTTCTTTAATATGCTAATATGTAGTTCAACCCCTCTAATAACTACCATAATTCCTGAGTGGCAAAGAATGTTAATATTTCCGGTAATATTATGTGTATATATAATTACCATTGGTGATGAGGTCAGAGTACTACTTGTATTAAAATGTTTGCTTAATTTTAGTTTTAGATTAGGGAAAGCATTTAAAAATATTTTATTTGCAAATTACGTATTGGATAAAGGGCTAGTATCTAAAAGCTATAAAGAACTCACCAAATTCCACACCTGAAAAATAATCCAGTGAAGAAATGGGCAGAAAACATGAATAGACACTTTTCCAAAAAAGACATCCAGATGACCAACAAACACATGAAAAGATGCTCAATGTCACTCATCATCAGGGAAATACAAATCAAAACCACACTGATATACCACCTCACACTGGTCAGAGTGGCTAAAATGAACAAATCAGGAGACTATACATGCTGGCGAGGATGTGGAGAAATGGGAACTCTCTTGCACTGTTGGTGGGAATGCAAACTGGGGCAGCCACTCTGGAAAACAGTATGGAGGTTCCTCAAAAAATTAAAAATAGAACTACCCTATTACCCAGCAATAGCACTGCTAAGAATTTACCCAAGGGATACAGGAGTGCTGATGCATAGGGGCATATGTACCCCAATGTTTGTAGCAGCACTTTTAACAATAGCCAAATTATGGAAAGAGCCTAAATGTCTATCAGGTGACAAATGGATAAAGAAGATGTGGTTTATATATACAATGGAATACTACTTGGCAATGAGAAAGAATGAAATCTGGCCATTTGCAGCAACGTGCGTGGAACTGGAGTGTATTATGCTAAGTGAAATAAATCAGGCAGAGAAAGACACATACCATATGTTTTCACTCATATGTGGGTCCTGAGAAACTTAACAGAAGACCAGGAGGGAGGAGAAAGGGGAAAAAAAAGTCACAGGGAGGGGGGAGGCAAACCATAAGAGACTCTTAAGGACCGAGAACAAACTGAGGGTTGATGGGAGGTGGGGGAGAAGGGAAAGTGGGTGATGGGCATGGAGGAGGGCACTTGGGATGAGCACTGGGTGTTGTATGGAAACCAATTTGACAAATTATATTTTAAAAATATCTTACTTGTTATATTTTTTAAAATTTAAATCAAAGTTAGTTAACATATAGTGTAATAATGATTTCAGGAATAGAATTTAGGGATTCATCATTTACATATAACACTCAGTGCTCATCCCAACAAGTGCCCTCCTTAATGTCCATCACCCATTTAGCCCATCCCCTGACCCACCTCCCCACCAGCAATCCTCAGTGTGTTCTCTGTATTTGTCTTTTGCGGTTTATCTCCCTCTCTGTTTTTATATTATTTTTGCTTCCCTTCCCTTATGTTCATCTGTTTTGTTTCTTAACTTCCACATATGAGTGAAGTCATATGAAAGTCGTTGTCTTTCTCTGACTGATTTATTTCGCTTAGCAAAATACACTCTAGTTCTAACAATGTTGTTGCAAATGGCAAGATTTCATTCTTTTTGATCACCAAGTAATATTTTATATATATATATATATATATATATATATATATATATATATATATACACACACACACACACACACACACACCACATCTTCTTTATCCACTCATCCATTGATGGACATTTAGGTTCTTTCCATACTTTGGCTATTGTTGATGGCACTGCTATAAACACTAGGGTGCATGTACCTCTTTGAATCAGCACACCTGTATCCCTTGGATAAATACCTAGTAGTGCAATTGCTAGGTCGTAGGGTAGTTCTATTTTTAATGTTTTGAGGAACCTTCATACTATTTTCCAGAGTGGCTGCCCCAGTTTGCATTCCCACCAGCAGTGCAAAAGTGTTCCTCTTTCTCTGCATCCTCGCCAACATATGTTGTTGCCTGAGTTGTTAATCTTAGCCATTCTGACAGGTGTGAGGTGGTATCTCATTGTAGTTTTGATTTGTATTTCCCTGATGATGAGTGATGTTGAGCATTTTTTCATGTGTCTGTTAGCCATATGGATATCTTCTTTGGAAAAAAATATTTTAAATGATTATTAAAAGTCATAAACCATAAAGGTTAAAACCATAAAGGTGAAAAACTCCCTTAGAGAAAATT
The DNA here is from genome assembly GCF_014898765.1 of Herpailurus yagouaroundi. NCBI lineage: Eukaryota > Metazoa > Chordata > Mammalia > Carnivora > Felidae > Herpailurus > Herpailurus yagouaroundi. The sequence continues at coordinate 116,932,049 of NW_024412377.1, read as the reverse complement.
TAAGCATGGAGTGGTAGGGTCTGGGAAAGGTTAGATTAGATAAACTTTAGAGATGTGTTTTTATACCTAGATTTTATGATCTGTGCTCCTAGAAGATGAAATATATCAACATTCCTCACTAAGGCAATGTTGGTGCTACCACTGTTGATAAGATAGCAGTTAGCACTTGTTGACCTCACTATATGCTAAGCACTGTGGTAAGAGCTTGACATTGATCATTTTATTAATCTTCATAACAAACTGTGGATAGGTATTCCCATTTTTCCAATGGTTAAGTGAATTACTGAAAGAATATATAAGCTGCTACAAATCTTATGCATCTAGAAGTTGGGTGGGAAACCCAAGTGCGTTTGACTCCAAAGTCTGTGTTTCAAACATTTTATTAGTGTCTCCTGTACCCTAATCATTCTCGTACCATTTTCATGAATTTTATCATAACACCTATACTATTATTTGCATAATATTTTTCTTTAAATTTATTTATTGTAAAAGAAAAATTCATATCACCATCATATTTGGAAAGCTTATCTTACCTGGCATAAAGAGAAGGTAATCCTAAGAATATAAGTAGAATAAAACAAAACAAAACTGTCCACTCTCAATTTCTTAGAAACAGAGATTATCAAGTCACAGAGGTTTTAAAGTTATATTAACACCATATAGAGACTTTCTCTTTGAAATAAGTAAAAATATTTTTTTAATTGTTAATGGAATTATTTTTCAATGGAAAAATGTGATTCAACATTACCTAAATTCAACAAGGGTAGAAGCTCCCAGACTTTGAGAACTGCTTCCCTACTCTGCCACAGGGCCATGGGCCAAAATTACTGGTGCAGAAAACAAGTAGCAGCTATAGCAACATTAGCACTATTTTTTTTTTAATTTTAAGTTTATTTATTTTCTTTTGAGAGAGTGTGTGTGCATGTGATTGAGCAGGGGAGGGTCAGACAGAGAGAGAGAGAGAGAGAGAGAGAGAGAGAATCCTAAGCAGGCTCTTTACTGTCTGTGCAGAGCCCACAGTGGGGCTCAAACCCACAAACCATGAGATCATGACCTGAGCCAAAATCAAGAATCAGACACTTAACTGACTGAGCCACCCAGGCGTGCTGACACTAGCACTGTTTGGGGAAGCAGAGACTAGGAGGCATAAGCATTTATCAGTTGCAGTGGAGTAACATAATAGTATTTCACTGGATTCTGCCTCTGCTGTTTATTGCCTGGTTTTATCACCTATAAAAATCAAAGAGAGTGAAAATAAATACTTCAAGATGCCTTCTACCTCTAATTCTTTAAATAACCTGGTGAAATTTTATTGAACTTGCTACTTTTTGCAGCCACCTAAAAGAAAGTAGGAAGGACATGTATTTACATGTTATATTCAGTTTTGCTCCTGAAAGAATTTAGAGATGGTGGGAAATGGTAACCAAAAAAAAAAAAAAAAAAGGGGGGGGGGTTTCAAGGACACTGAAACAGAGAAATGAGAATATTCTATTCCCTTGTCTTGATGAACATTTCTTTGCTCAAAGCTAGAAATCCCAGAGCACTTGACTGAGCTGCAGGGTCTAGGAAAATTCTCTTCCCGAGTGGGTCTTGGGATCGTCCTTGGGAAGGATAGGTCAGCTCATCAGAAGCTAACAGTAAAGAGACTGATGCATAGAGATAAAAAGTGACCTCTTCAAAGTCATAAAGTAGAGTCAGGAAGGAGGGTGAAAGCTCCAGAATTCTCAGGTATCCATAGGTACTCCCACCCATGGTGTAATTTTGGGATTGTTGCATAAGTCTTAGACCTTACACTTTCTGGTCACTGGTTTTTCCTATCTATTCAATGAAGGCTTCTAGATGGAATAACTTCTAGAAGGTCTTTGTTCATGTGCACGTATTAGTAAGATTTTCACCTTTCCCCCCTTATGATGTCTTAAATGTCAGAAGGCAGAGTAGCTTATCAATGTGTTAATAGGCAGTAGACAAAAACAAAAACAAACAAACAAACAAACAAATGGCAGTGAAATGATCAATTCTTGGCTCCATCGAAGTATGCAGATTCAGTGGGCCTAGATAGAGCTGAAGAGTTTGCATTTTTAATAAGCATCCCAGATGATTTTGTTGTGAATAGACCATGGGCCACATTTTGAAAAACAGTGGTTGAATCATTAAAAGTACAGGCTTTGGAGACAAAAGAGCCTGGGCCCAATTCTTTTCATCTGTTATTACTTATATACCTGGGGCAAATTGCTTAATCTCCTCTGAGTTTCAGTTTCCTCATCTGTAAAATCATTAATGATAATAATAGTAATAATAATACCACCTACCTCAGGGGCTTTCCGGTGATAAATAAGATTGTATCTGTAACGTGGATAAGTACTTAATATAAGAGATCATATTTGTTATTATTTATTTTTAACTAAGCTTTGAGTTCCATTTTCAATGATCCATTTTTATTCTGGATAGAGAGTTGTCTCTCATATGTTCAGCAAACATAGCTTGTAGTTAGTTAGCTGTCAGGTCTTGTTAGACTGCCCTTCGGATACTAGCCATGCTACCTATGTATGTCTTCATGCAATTCCATTTTTCTGCTGGAATATAACATCTATATTGCCCTGGGTGTTGAAACCACTTCTACATAACAGAGTGAACAATGAAGAGTCTCCATTCTACTACTGCTAAGATGGAAATGTGCATATGTTTATTATACTTATTTATGATATCTCAATATACATGTATATATAGCCATTCATTAGCCCTGATCTAATGTGTTGGACCATCCTTCCATTCTACTTTGTATAGGATAGAAAGAAAAATACATTATAATAATTGACATGTCTGTCTCTACCCCTTTACCCACAACACAAACACTTTCATGAATTTATGCTGTTATACTCACTGTCTAGAATACTATCCAGCATGTAGCACTTGCTCAGTGACTGCTAAATTGATTAATGAACTTTGTAAATGAGTTACTAAAAATAATACACTGTTACTGTGATCACTTCACAAATGATCATTTTCTGTCATTCATGTTAATAGACCATGGAAATGTACTAATTGTATTTTCAATCTAAAATATCAGGTGTTGGCTTCAATTTTGAAGAAATTTATAAGGCAAATGCTATCATCTAACTTTAGGACTTCCACTGAAGAATTCCTTTGGGTCCTATTCGTGCACTAGAGATATGCCCATGTGTTGGCCCCTGGTGACCATTGTTGTTTCCGTACTCAGCATGTATTCCACCCTCCGCCTAACAGAAGACTGATTTTTGTCCATTGTTCATCTCTGCATATAGCCTTGTGCCTCTAGGAAGCTGACCTTACCTACAGGCCCAGGCTGGGCCTCACTGACATAAGGGAAGTACTATTCTCCTTGCCAGTGCTTAGCTTCAGGAATGACCTGAACTCAATACAGACCGGTGGTATCTGTGCTGGGCTTCTGGAAAAGGTTCCTCTCTTCTAACAGATGCCTGAAGAAGAAATGGTCTTTTGTCGTCTTGCTCCATGCCTGGAGCTGCTGCAGCCAGTTGGCCTCCTGCATGAGGAAGATGCAAGCCATGCTGCCGAGTCACCCAGTCCTGAAGCCTGCTCCACCTCTAGACTTCCTGTTCTGTGAAATAATGACTCCCTTTCTGATTAATATCTAATTGACACAGGCTCTTTTCACACAGGCCACTTTGCAAACCATGTAAAAGTAGTGGTTCCCAGGGAAGGGGATCAAGTTTCTGTGGTGAGACGGGGTTCCTAAAGTTTTGCAAACTGCTAAGGGGTCTGCATGCACATTAGGTATTGTTGGTAGACCAAGAACACGAAGATACAATTTCTGATTCATGGAATCCTTAAAATGATTTAATAATTTAAAAATAGAGTGCTCTGAGAACATCAGAGAATAACAAAATAATGGAAATTCACTCTTGGGGAATAAAATTTATGTCTCAGAGCAAGTCTTCAACTAGTAGTCTGGGCTTTTCCAGTCCCTATACAGGGGACCTCAGGCAAAATATTTAACCTTGCCAAGATACTTGTTTGTAAAATGAGAAAAATAACATTATTAACTTGTCTTTCTAGCAGTGTTATGTGAGGATAAAATGAAACACAACAAATAGTCATTGAAAATACACAACACATTCCACATGGAAGAGATCATTTTTGTTATATTATTGCTAAAGCTAATTTATTCATTTGCTATGCCCCCCCATCCCTCCCACCCATTTCCAGATTGATTCTTGGTCACTGCTTTTCACGTAGCAATTTGAAAAACATTTCCCTTTTTAAAGTTTGCCAGTTTTTCATTTACTTTCGATGATAATACTTCAGCATAAAAATGTCAGTTCATCAGATCCCGAAATCCTAGCTTATGTTAGACATTGTATACACCCAGATGATTATAGCTGATTATTCCCACCCCATCTATAAATTAAAGACTCATTAAAGTGACCACATCCTCAGTTCAAAGACTTCCAATTCACAGGCTTTATATCTAGGATTGGCGCTTAAATTTCATAAGGCAAAGTTGCACATATATTTTCTACAAAAAAAAAAAATCCTGGGAGATCTGAGAAAAAAAAAATAGAGAAAAACAAAAATCTGATTTGTTCTTTTTAAAATGTAACTTTTGAAACTGAAATCGCAAAATGGAATACTGAGAAACAGAACAGTAAGCCGTACCATCCACAGACTTGGGAGGTACGATGTCATGAATGCCAGGTATGTGAACCATGGCAGATGCATTCAGGAGGAAGGGGAAGGGGATGACAGTTCATAGGAAGTCAAATTAGGGCAGGTATGGTACACCCTAGAGAAGTGTTGCCATTATGAGACAGTACAGCTGAATCAAACTGGGCACAGAGAGCTAAAGCAGAAGTGTCTATGAATCCATCTATCCAGACATGAATGCATACATATATACATGCATCTACATACTTACTACAGACTAATATTAGTAATACTAATAATATAGAATATAAACTATTGCTGAATACATGATCCCTTATTTTCCTTATAGGCCTGAGGCTTAGCCAGGGATTATTAGTATTTCATATGAAGAAAAAAAAAAATGAAGCTCAGAAAGATTAAATGATTTATCTCAAGTTGTAGAGCTGGTCAGGTTAGCATTGGAATTTCAGCTGATATCTCTGGACTCAGAGTCCAAGGCCCATTCCACTCTCTGTCCAGGATCACAGAGTCTCAAATGTTTTCAGAAATCTTGAAATAATGTAGTCTAACCCAAATTGAATTTAAAGATTAATTCTACATTTGATTAATGAGTTGGTCACTTCATCATTTTATACTCCAAAGAAAATAGAAATACAGTTACTGTAGCTAATGGGATGTATCCATTTTTCACCATCCCCCTTATCAAACAAATGTTCATAATACTGAAAACACAGTAATCAATCTAGTATCTTGCTTTCATTTTTTTCTGGCTCGTAAATAATCAGATTTTACCCCATGCTAATAAAATAAAATATAAAATAATAAGAAGAAAACCTTCAGCTGCTTAAGTCCTGAGAGGAACAGCACATTGGGTGCTGATGCCCAGTATTGACAGTGACTCACTGTGTGACCTTGGGCAAGTCATTTATTCTTTCTGTGCATCAACTGTGTCATCTGTAACATGAGGGAGTTACAAGAGATGACCCTTGAGGCCCTTCCTACTCAAAATTCTGTATCACTCTCAAGAGCTAAATGGGAGTGATTGTATCTTCAAGCAAGACCACAGAATGAGTGACTTCTGGAGGGTTTTTCTTTTCCTCTTTTGATTTTCCATTAAAAAATAGGAAAGGTTGGATAGAAGCCTCCATATTCACTGAGTCTTATTTCAGTGGTGGTGATTGATCCTGCTTCTCTAGGGAAATGTCAGATATTGATATGGCTTAGCCAAAACTGGGGAAACCCAGGATATGGTAGGAGGAAAATTTATTTTACCACTGTACATTTTCAATATCTTTAACAAAATCTTTCCTTTCCTGATTCCTGTCCAGACTTACCCCAGATCTTACTTCATTATTACCTCATTCCTTGTTCCTCTCCTTCCATTAATTATATAATTTTATTCAAATCTACTGGGTCATATACTCTGGATCATTGATGTGGCTACTTCATACACTGAATTGATTATTGCTCTACTGTATGGGCCAACATGGTACAAAGAGGTGATGAGTAAGGGTGAAGAGGCTGATAACATCTAAGCCTCAAGCCCTCATACGGAACTGAATTTCTATGCACTTCAACATTGTGATGAATCAGACTCAGTGCATTTAATTTTCTGTATTCCTTGCCTAACTTAAATGCATTTGAGGGGAACTTAAATGTACAGTGCTTTAGTGTTTGAAACCTGAGTTTCATGGTTTTGCCACTTGCTAGCTATAATAAACCCAGACTAATCAAATTATCTGTGCCTCAGCCATCCTCAACCAGAGAGTGGGATTTATGATCTATGTGGTGTCAATTTCACAGAGCTTCTGGGAAGATCAAATATAATTCCAAGCATAGCCTGGTTAACTTTAGTGGAATTTAATGACTGGGAGAGTCTGGAACTTGGAACTTCATCCACCCACTTGAATGGGACAGTGGTGGGCAGGGACTCAGCTGCAGATGGTGCAGTTAGGAATTTCAGCCAGCCAACACAGTTCAATGTTTCTAAGAAGACTATGGCGAGAGGCAAGTAATGGTTAAAGTAGACTGTCTAACTGACTAGTTAAGAGCATAGCTCTTAAAGTTTCACAGACCTGATTTCAAAGTTTCCACTTATTAGCTGTGTGACTTGAGTGAGTGTTTAGTCTTTGTGGCCTCGGTTTACATATCTATAAAATGAAAGTAATAGTATTTTTCCTGCAGAACTTTTGTGAGATATACATACATATAAAGCACTTAGCAATCTCCTAGACACAGTAATTATTGCTGTTAGCATTAAGGAAGTTTAATATTAAATTTGGGGGGAGTGGTTCTTATGGCTAAGCATTATGGCAGGAAGTGGAGAGGACATTACTTGGGCATCCTGTCAAGTGAAAGCATCAGGGAACTCTGTCTCTGTGTTCCAGAGCACGTACCTGTGCTCTACCTAATGTTCTGGACTGTGGGGAGGTGGGGAAACGGCATTGCAAATCCCTACACTTAAAGGGGCTGATAGTTCTTTTGGGTAAACGAGACCAAGTAGAAGTGAAGTTAGCTGCCTAGGCCCCTAAGTGTGAAGGAGAATATGAAGAAAAGTGCCTCAGAGGGAGCCCTGAGAGTGCTAGGCTGGGGTGGATCTGAATCTGGAGCCCTGAAGCCTCAGCAGAAGAACATAGCAACCAAGAACTACCTGGGGTCTGATAAAAAGATTCTGAACGTTTTAAAAACTACAAAGTGCTAAATTTATGTAAGATGGTATTAGTATCAATAGAAGGAATGTGAACTCAGTTTCTTTCCAGGAGAAAGAGCATAGTGGACACTGTTTGAAATAGGCCTGTGATGTCATACAGACACCTGCAAGGAAGCATCTGCTGGGAAAAGGATATACATAGGCAGATGGCAGGCATGGGAGTAAGTTCCTGAAGCCCCAGAGATTGGACAGTCATATGATACTCTCCCCTACATAGTTTCAAAGTCTCAGTCTGGCAAGAGATGCTTGGCTTTCATTTTTCCTCTTCTTTTTTTAAGGAAACACAGACTTTGGCTGTGCAGTGAATGAAACCATATAGATAAGCACTGGCAAACACATGTTCTAGTTTTCATACCTCGTACAGAGAATTTTAAGTTTCATTAAGTACAATTTCTTTATCTGCCAGATGAGGACATAGTGGTACAGTGAGAATAATTGTGGCCTTTTATCTATATAACCTCCTACAAACCACTTAGCCTTCCTGAGTTATTGTCTCCTGATAGGAGAGAGAAGAAGGTAATTGTGCCAATATATGTTAGTGTTTTTGTTTTGATCAAACGAGATAATTTATGTGAAAGCACTTATAAATGGTGAAGTATACCTTGTAGATAAATGGTTAACCAGTGAGTGAGATTCTAAGATACCATAAATCTGGCTAGAGGATCAGTTTCTTTCCTACTTCTGGGATATGCTGACTGGTATTAGCTGTTTGCTTCTAAATTAAATGAAAGGTCTAAATCCTGGATTTTTCCTGTCTGCTCCCTTAGAGCTGTGTTTCTCAAATATCATATTAATGAGAATTACCTGGGGAAATTGTTAAAATGCAGTTTTTATAATCCTTTCAAGAGAGATTCTCAGTTAGTGCCCAGGACTCCAGTTCTGGTGGACCATGGACCTCATTTACAGAAATGTAAGTTGAAATTTGTCCCTGGTGAATCAATATGCTATTAAATGCTTGGCCATACATGTTGTGGCACAAGGGCCTGAAGCTGAGAATCTGGAGACCTGGAATTTATTCCTGGCTCAAATACCAACCCAGCGCTTAGTACAAGGTAGGAGTTCAATAAATATTTACCCTAATGAATGGATGAAATAACTTGTCCTGTCACCTGGCTAAGTACTACTTCCCCTCTCCAGGCATCTGTCTCCTCATTAATAAAATTAAGGGGATGAACTAGATAATCTGTAGTACCATACCATGTCCAGCTTTGCATGTCTTTGACCCTTCCAACTTGAGACCTGCTGTGGACATAAGTAATAGCTTTTAGAAAGTTATATAAGCATCTTGGAAAGTGGTACTTATTATTTCCAGAAAATAAAGGTTTTCAGTAATATAATTTAATTGTCAGGTTGGCATCCTGTTGAATTAATGCAATTTATTCGTGTGACTGATTTCATTCCATAGAATATCTTTAGCAAAAGGGAGATGATTTTGGTTAATTTCCTAGAATATGATACTTAAGCTTTAGAGATAACTCCTTAAAAAACCCCCATACTTTTCTCATGCTATTAGTAAATGAGTATGTTCTGTCCCCAACCAGTGCATGCTGTCCCAGATCCTTCTCTTTCTCACAATAGCCTCCAGATGGTTCACCCTGCTCTCCACTCCATTCTATCCTTTTGTTTGACTTTCATGGTTCTTTTTTTCTAAGTATAATTTATTGTAAAGTTGGCTAACATACTTACATCAAACTAGAGTTTAAACTAAAGACTGCAAAAAGAGATGAAGAAGGGCATTATATCATAATTAAGGGGTCAATCCATCAAAAAGAAATAACAATTGTAAATGTTTATGCTCCCAACCTGAAAACACCCAAATATATAAATCAATTAATTACAAACATAAGCAATCTTAATACAGTAATTGTAGGTGACTTTAATACTCCACTTACAACAATGAACAGATCATATAGGCAGAAAATCAATAAAGAAACAATGGCCTTGAGTGATACATTGGACCAGATGGACTTGACAGATATATTCAGAACTTTTTTCCAAAAGCAGCAGAATAAACATTCTTCTCAAATGCACATGAAACATTCTCCAAAATAGATCACATACTGGGTCACAAAACATCCGTCAATAAATATAAAAGGATTGAGATCATACCATGCATATTTTCATATAACAATGCTATGAAACTTGAAATCAACCACAAGAAAAAATTTGGAAAGCCTCCAAATGCATGGAGGTTAAAGAACATCCTACTAAAAAGTGAATAGGGCAACCATACAATTAAAGAAGAAATTTAAAAAATATATGGAAGCAAAGGAAATGAAAACATGATAGTCCAAACCTTTTGGGATATAGCAAAGGCAGTCCTATGAGGAAAATACATTGCAATCCAGGCCTATCTCAAGAAACGAGAAAAATCCCAAATAGAAAACCTAATCTCACACCTAAAGGAACTAGAAGCAGAGCAACAAAGAAACCCCAAAGCCAGCAGAAGAAGAGAAGTAATGAAGATTAGAGCAGAAATTAAAAAAATAGAATTAAAAAAAACCATTAAAACAAATCAATGAATCTAAGAGCTGGTTTATTTGAAAAAGTAAACAAAATTGATAAGGCCCTAGCCAGACTTCTCAAAAAGAAAAGAGAGAGAACCCAAATAGATAAAATCATGAATGACAGAGGAGAGATCACAAGCAACACCACAGAAATATAAGCAATTATTAGAGAATACTATGAAAAATTATGGGCCAATTAACTGGACAACCTGGAAGAAATGGACAGAGTCCTAGACACTACCAAAACTCAAATGGGAGTAAATAGAAAATGTGAGCAGACCCATGGCCAGGAAAGAAATTGAGTCAGTTATCAAAAATCTCCCAGAAAATAACAGTCCTGGGTCAGATGACTTCCCAAGGGGAATTTTACCAGACATTTAAAGCCAAGTTAATACTTATTCTTCTCAAGCTGTTCCAAAAAATAGGAATGAAGGAAAGCTTCCAAACTCATTCTGTGAAGACAGCATTACCTTGATTCCAAAACCAGACAAAGACCCCACTAAAAAGGAGAATTACATGCCAGTATCCCTGATGAAAATGGATGCAAAAATTCTCGACAAGATACTAGCAAATCAAATTCAACAGTATATGAAAAGAATTATTCACCATGATCAAGTGGGATTCATTCCTGGGCTGCAGGGCTGGTTCAATATCTGCAAAACAATCAATGTGGTACATCACATCAATACAAGAAAGGATAAGAACCACACGATCCTGTCAATAGATGCATAAAAAGCATTTGACAAAATACAGCATCCTTTCTTATTAAAAACCCTCAAGAAAGTTGTGATAGAAGGAACTTACTTAACATCATAAAAGCTATATATTAAAGGCCCACAGCTAATATGATCTTTAATGGGGGAAAAACAAAGCTTTCCCCCTGAGATCAGGAACATGGCAGGGATGTCCACTCTCACCAATATTATTTAACATAGAGTTGGAAGTCTTAGCCTCCATAATCAGGCAACAAAAGGAAATAAAAGGCATCCAAATTGGCAAAGAAGAAGGCAAACTTTCACTTTTTGCAAATGGCATGATACTCTACATGGAAAACCTGAAAGATTCCACCAAAAAACTGCTAGAACTAATCCATAAATTCAGCAAAGTCACAGGATATAAAATCAATGTACAGAAATCGGTTGCATTTCTATATACCAATAATGAAGCAACAGAAAGAGAAATCAAGGAATCAATCCCATTTACAATTGCACCAAAACCCATAAAATACCTAGGAATAAACCTAACCAAAGAGGTTAAAGATCTATATGCTGAAACTATAGAAAGCTTATGAAAGAAATTGAAGAAGACACAAAGAAGTGGAAAAACATTCCATGCTCGTGGATTTGGAAGAACAAATATTGTTAAAACGTCGATACTACTCAAAGCAATCTATACATTCAATGTAGTCCCAATCAAAATTGCACCGGCATTCTTCTCAGAGCTAGAACAAACAATCTTAAAATTTGTATGGACCCACAAAAGACCCCAATAGCCAAAGTAATGTTGAAAAAGAAAATCAAAGCAGAAGGAATGACAGAATCCAAAGCTCCAGGCTCCAAGCTGTCCAGCAGAGGCTGATGTGGGGCTTCAACTCAAGAACCATGAGATCATGACCTGACCCGAAGTCGGACGCTTAACCGACAGAACCACCCAGGCTCCCCATTCCTTTGCTTTTTTAATATGTGCATATATAAATAACTTTGTTCCTTATAGGACATCCAAGTGATTTGTTTAGATTTTTGTATGTTTTGAATTCATATAAATGTTATTATACACTTTATATTGTTACCACTTGCATTTTTCTAAATGTTTAATTGTGAGGTTTCATCTATTTTGATATGTATATTTCTACATATATCACATGTTAATTACTCTGTACTATTTTACTGTATGAATAAACCACAATTCACTCATGGGAATATCTTACTGATGGATATTCATATTGATTTATTTTTTCTTTTCGTTTTTTTTTGTTGTTGTTGTTGTTGTTGGAAAAACTAGTATTTGTACATGTCTCCTAGTGTGGAAGTACAAGAGTATCTCTAACATATTCATCTAGGATTTGCATTGTTTGCTTATATGGTGCCTATATCTTCAACTTTCCTGGATAGTGTTGTTTTCCAAGGTGTTTTTGGAAATTTGTAATTTGTAATTAGTAATTGGTATTTAGTTGTGATTAAACTTTTGTGTTTAGGAAGACTGTTGGGAAATAAAGTTGCCCGGGTGCTTGGGTGGATGTCATTTAAACGACTGACTCTGATTTCGGCTCAGGTCATGATCTCACGGTTCATGAGTTCGAGCCCCCGCCTCAGTCCCACTTCTGAGCACTGCGCTAACAGCCTACCTGGGATTCTTACTCCCTCTCTCTCTCATGCTCGTGCTTCCCCGCTCGTGCTTTCTCTCTCTCTCTCAAATTAAATAAATAAACTTCTAAAAAAACAAAGCTGGGAAAGAAGGTTATAAATCAGACTGTGCAGTAAGCCGAGGGGCCAAGGTGTTCTTCTAGAGGAAAAAGAAAGCCATCAGTTGTGAGACCTTGTAGGTTACTTACCTTATCTGAATCTTAGTTACCTTCTCAGTAAAATGGGGGCAGTAATGCCTACCTCATGAGGTTGTTTTGAAGACCCTAGCATGTGCTAATGGATCAATAAATTTTTAGATATTTGTATCAGAAAACATGGTGAACCAGGCATGGTATAAGTAGATTTTTATTTAACTTAATTTTATTTTATTTTATTTTATTTTATTTTATTTTATTTTATTTTATTTTATTTTATTTTTTAATATGAAATTTATTGTCAAATTGGTTTCCATACATCACCCAGTGATCATCCCAACAGGTGCCCTCCTCAATGCCCATCACCCACTTTCCCCTTCTCCCATCCCCCATCAATCCTCAGTTTATTTTCGGTTTTTAAGAGTCTCATGGTTTGGCTCCCTCCCTCTCTGTAACTTCTTTTTTTTTCCCTTCCCCTCCCCCATGGCTTCTGTTAAGTTTCTCAGGATCCACATAAGAGTGAAAACGTATGGTATCCATCTTTCTCTGTATGACTTATTTCACTTAGCATAACACTCTCCAGTTCCATCCACATTACCACAAAAGGCCATATTTCATTCTTTCTCATTGCCAGGTAGTATTCCATTGCATATATAAACCACAATTTCTTTATTCATTCATCAGTTGATGGACATTTAGGCTCTTTCCATAATTTGGCTATTGTTGAAAGTGCTGCTGTAAACATTGGGGTACAAGTGCCCCTGTGCATGAGCACTCCTGTATCCCTTGGGTAAATTCCTAGCAGTGCTATTGCTGGGTCATAGGGTAGATCTATTTTTAATTTTTTTTGAGGAACCTCCACACTGTTTTTCCAGAGTGGCAGCATAGACTTATATTTTAGAAAGCCAATGGCACCTGGGTATAGTATGGATGTTTTCAGGAAGACAGGAAACTATGATGGTTATCTAGCTGATAGAAAATCTTCATTAATCTTTTAAGATCTAATTCAGGGTTTCTCAACTTTGACACAATTAAAATTTTGAGCTGGATAATCCTTTGTTTTGGGAGTGTTGTCCTGTGCATTGCAGGATGTCCCTGGTGTTTGCCTACTTGACGCCAATAGCAGTCCTTCTCTTCCCCGTGTGGCAATCAAAAATGTCCATAGATATTGCCAAATGTCCCCCAGGGGACAAAATTGCAACCATATGAGAATCTTTGATCTAATTCCAATGTCAACTTCTTCATAAAGTTTTCCTTGTCTCCCTTAGAAAAACAGAGTTTTTGGGGCGCCTGGGTGGCGCAGTCGGTTAAGCGTCCGACTTCAGCCAGGTCACGATCTCTCAGTCCGTGGGTTCGAGCCCAGCCTCGGGCTCTGGGCTGATGGCTCAGAGCCTGGAGCCTGTTTCCGATTCTGTGTCTCCCTCTCTCTCTGCCCCTCCCCCGTTCATGCTCTGTCTCTCTCTGTCCCAAAAATAAAAATAAACATTGAAAAAAAGAAAAACAGAGTTTTTCTCTTCCTACAAATGCCTTTCTATGGCATCTCTCAGATAGTTTTGAATTATTTATTTGTCTATTTCTATACAAGGCCACGTTCTTATAAACCACATTGATCATTTTTGTATTCCAGGCACTTAGAACATGGTAGAAACTAACATAGATTTTTAAAATGTGAATTATCAGGGCACCTGGGCATCTCAGTCAGTTAAGGGTCTGACTCTTTTTTCTTTTTATTTTTTTAATGTTTATTTTTATTTTTGAGAAAGAGCATGAGCGGGGGAGGAGCAGAGAGACAGAGGTACTGATGATCCAAAGCGGGCTCTGAGCTGACAACAGTGAGCCCCATGTAGGGTTCAAACTCATGAACCGTGAGATCATGACCTGAGCTGAAGTCCAGTGCTCAACCAGCTGAGCCACCCAGGTGCCCCAAGGGTCTGACTCTTGATTTTGGCTTAGTGTAGAGCCTGCTTGGGATTCTTTCTCTTTCCTCTTCCTCTCCCCCCTCTTCTGCTTCCTCTCTCTCTCTCTCAAAATAAATAAATAAACATTTTTAAAAAATAAAATTTGAATTATCAAATGAGTAATTCAACAATTATTACTGTGAATATCCCTTGTCCTAGAGACTGTGTCAAGTGTTGTATTGAGGGGCGCCTGGGTGGCGCAGTTGGTTAAGCATCCGACTTCAGCCAGGTCACGATCTCGCGGTGCGTGAGTTCGAGCCCCGCGTCGGGCTCTGGGCTGATGGCTCGGAGCCTGGAGCCTGTTTCCGATTCTGTGTCTCCCTCTCTCTCTGCCCCTTCCCCGTTCATGCTCTGTCTCTCTCTGTCCCAAAAATAAATAAATGTTGAAAAAAAAATTAAAAAAAAAAAATCTTTAAAAAAAAAAAAAAGTGTTGTATTGAAGGTAAAGTGTTAAACAAAAAGGCATGGTTCCTGACCTTGCAGAATGTATAATGTAATGGAAGAGAAGGAACAGACAAGTAATAAATTAACAAAATAGTTACAGATATGATAAATGCTATGAAAGAAATCCAAATTGTGCTTTGACAAAAAAAAAAAAAAATGAGGGCCTTTATTTATTTTAGGGCCTTTAAGTTTTTCAGGGAAAATGGTGTCATTTAATTTGAGGCCTGAAAGTTGAGATAAGTAAGGTATGGAAAGAATTAGGTAGAAGAGCTTTCCAGGTAAAAGAACTAACAGGAGCAAAACTCTTGAGTTAGGCAAGTTTGTGTGAACACACATGACAGCAGTATGTGATGAAGATGAAGAACTGGCAAGGATGAGATCATTGTTGCCTGCCATAAACAATTTGTGTTTAATTATAAATGTAACGGCAATCTGTTGGATGGTTGCTTAGGAAAGGAGAGACATGACCTGATTTCATTTAGGTCTTTGGCCTTAAGTGACCTATTTAACTTCTCTGAGCCTTAGACCTCATAGGGGTGTTGTGAAGATGAAGTTAATTAACATGGGTTAATTAGTATAGATGATGGATTGCATGTGATCATTGAGAGAACTGAGAAATCAAAGACAAATGCTAGGTTTGGGGCATCGTTGGGAAAATGATGGTGTAATTGACTGTAATAGGACAGACTGCAGGTGAAGGTCAGGTAGGGAAAGTCACGAGTTCTATTTTTTTTTTTTTAAAGTTTATTTATTTATTCCGAAAGAGTGAGAGAGAGAGAGGCAGAGAGTGGAGGGGAGAGAGAATCCCAAGTAGGCTCCATGGTATCAGTCCCAAGCCTAATGCAGTACTGGATCCCGCGAACAGTGAGGTCATGACCTGAGTTGAAACCAAGAGTCAAATGTTTAACCAACTGAACCACACAGGCACCCCTATCTTGAATGAATAAAAGCAAGTGAGCCAGCATGCAGGCATTAGTAATGAAGTTAAAAAAGAAGCATAGAGATTGGGAATTTTATTAATAGAATCAATAAGGTGTTGTGACCAGTTAGATGTACCTGGATAAAAAGATGTTAAAATGACTTCTACATTTCTAGCTGGGGATAGGGAAGTTCTAAATATAGGGAACAAGAGAGAAGGAGACTTGGGTGTGAGGAAGAAATAGTGAGTTTGGTTTTGGATATGTGAGTAATTATGACTGATGGAGAGTTAGAAGTTAGAAGTTTGGTTGAAGGGGGAGATGGAGGTGATTTGGAGTTAATGTCATGTAGTTGACAGTTAATGGGTCAGGAATTAAATTTTGAGACATACCAGACTTGAGAGCTAGGCAGTGAAGGAAAGGAAAATAAGGAAATGAGACTGAGAAAGAATGTTCTGCATGGTAGAAGCATAGGTGAAGAGAGTAGTGGTGCTGAAATGAAAGGCAGAGACTTCAGAGGGAAGTGCAGCTATCATCTCGAATTTTGATGAGAAATTAAATAAAATGAGAAATGAATTTATCTTTAAATAGCTAATGCTAGTGATTTTCAGTACAATTGTAGGAGAGAAGCTAAATTAGATTTGGTTAATGCTGAATAAATGAATGAGAGGCAAGGTAGTAAAAGCCATAAGTAGATACTGCCCTTCAGAGGACCTTGGGAACACAAGAGGCAAGGGAGAACTGAGGGAGTAACTTACAGGAGAAAGATAAAGCGTGTTTGTGGGTTAAAGGAAAACATCCTGTTGTAGTGAGGATATTATAAGGAACTTTGATAAGGCAATGCACTATAGACGTGGGAGTCCTTGGAATACAGAAGAGAGGTGGGTGATTAGCCTTGAAGAATATTTAAGTCATCCTTCTCCTGAGGCAAAATGGAAAAAGGAAAGGATGACTGAAACTGTAAATTGTATTTTGAAGTGAAAAGAAGGAACAGTAGTTGAAATTAATGGCATTTCCATGACATTAAGGAGGGTAATGTTCATTTTCATTCAACAAATACTCACCTTGCATGTGATTTTTGTCAGGCACCATGGACATACCAGGGAATATACCTTACGTAGAGAATGGAGGCAGAGAGAAGTTAAATAAATGGCCTTGGTTCAAAGAAATAGTAAATGGAAGAATTGAAATTCAAAATTAGGTGTGCCTGAATTTAGAGCTTAGTTTCTTAAATATAAGCTATACCTCCACATGAAAATAGCTGTCCTTTGTTGATTAGGTGTGGAATTTTGCAAAGAGAAGGGGTAGAAACTCGAGATTATGTGTTACTGAAGGTGAGGTAATACCTGATATGTTGAGCATTGGATTTAGGTTGGAATAACGAGAGAGAAAACTAAGATAAGATATTCAGTTAGCAATAATAGGAAGAGGAGAAGGAACTTGGGTATGAGTAATGTGAGGAGCAAGATGAGTGAGAGAGAGTGGGAAAGACGGAAAGAGGGGATCTGATCAGAAATGGCACTTTTATTATTATTATTATTATTATTATTATTGTTATTATGAAATTTATTGTCAAATTGGTTTCCATACAACACCCAGTGCTCATCCCAACAGGTGCCCTCCTCAATACCCATCACCCACCCACCCCTCCCTCCCAACCCCATAAACCCTCAGTTTGTTCTCAGTTTTTAGGGGTCTCTTATGTTCTGGCTCCCTCCCTATCTAGCCATTTTTTCTTCCCCTCCCCCATAGTCTTCTGTTAAGTTTCTCAGGATCCACATAGGAGTGAAAACATATGGAATCTGTCCTTCTCTGTATGACTTATTTCACTTAGCATAACACTCTCCAGTTCCATCCATGTTGCTACAAAAGGCCATATTTCATTCTTTCTCATTGCCAAGAAATGGCACTTTTAAGTTTTACATCTTGGGGGTGGAGAATACCCTGTGATGATGAGGGCCAGAGTGTAGCTCTGTAAAAAAACTCCACAAGGAAAGCTTATAGGAGAATTCAGAGAACACATAAATTGGACGATAAAAACAGTGCAAGGCAGACAACCCCATGAACCTTAATAAAATCCACAAGTTGTAACTATATTATACAATTGTCAAGGATAGTTAAATTCTGTGTATTATTTTTTATTCAAGGAGGCAAAATGTGTGTGTAGAGATTTTTAGAATATTTTCCCCTTCTGGGATATGGTTAAGCTATATGGAATGTAAAGGGTAAATTCTGCATTATTCAGAAATCTCGATCATATTGAATAACTCATTCTGTAAGGTATTGGCTTACTGATATCACGTTCTTTAAAATTATTCCCACCACCTGTATGCTCACTAAATGTTGTGGCCCAATTGTTTCACTGATTCTTCTGTCACACACGGCCAGGTTGGCTATGTGTCTGTTAAGTATAATGCCAGTAGGTGCAGGAGTCCTCAGAATCCCAAAAAACTTCTCTATTCTTTGATGGTATTTCAGTTGAGCTACCCTTTCGCCATGTTTGATAAGCTCTTCCCTCCTTCAGATAATTACTCAGGAAATTCCCACCCACATTCCACCTGAGAGTCCCAGCTGCTTCCTTCCCACTCAGATATTTTTAATAGCTCCCCAAATAGCCTCTGTCATGTAGTTTTTCTGTCTTCTTCCTGATATAAGTAAAATTCCCAAAGTAATAAAAGCAGTAATAAATATATATATGTGGCACAGTTTTCAAAATGCTTCCATATGCACATTTTTGTCCTCACCCCAATAATGTGAGAAAGCAGGGATTATTTTCACTTTACTGACTGAAGAGAGAAGTTAAATGACTTGTCCAAGGTTGTTTCTCCTAGTAAATAAAGATGACCAGTGTGAAAGCCTGGGTCTTCTGAACTCAACTTTCACCCCCAAGAGCTTCATTCTTTTAAAGAAATATGAAGTTTAGAGCTTGAAGGAAAAGATTTTAGGCATCATTAATTGCAACTTTCCATTTATTGCTAATATCCCATCGTCAGTATCCTTGCAAAGGACCCAGCTCTTCTTGGTCCTTTGCACTTTAACATGTACTATAAATTCAGCTACTCATTCTCTATGAAGAGTCTTGCTAGAATTTTGAATGCTACTGAGTTGAGTTTGTACATTAAATTTGGGTACATTTGAAATTTTTATAATTTTAATCCTTTGTATCCACGAACATGTATTTATTTATTTCAGTTTCCTTCATTTCTTTCAAGTATCGTTTCATAGTTTTAGTGTAGAGGTTTTATACAGCTTTCATTCTATTTATTCCTAAATTTTTTGTTTCTGATACTATTGTAAATGGCCTTATATATTTTTACTAAAAAAAAATTCTTTCTAGGGGCGTCTGGGTGACTCAGTCAGTTAAGTGTCCGACTCCTGGTTTTGGCTCAGGTCATGATCTCACAGTTTCGGTGTTCAAGCCCCGTGTCAGGCTCTGTGCTGGCAGCGTGGAGCCTGCTTGAAATTCTCTCTCTCTCCCTTTCTCTCTGCCCCTCCCCCACTCATGCTCTGTCTCTCTCAAAATAAATAAATAAACTTAAAACATGTCTTTCTAAACATTTTTAAACTTTATTTCTTAGAGTATAGCTGACATTTATTATATTAGTTTCAGGTGCACAACATAGAGATCCAACAGTTCCATGCATTACAGAAAGCTCACCAAGTGTAGTCACCATCTGCCAACATACAAAATTATTACAGTATTATTAAGTATATTCCCTATGCTCTCCTTTTCATCCCTGTGACTTATTTATTTTATAACTGGAAGCTCATACCTCTTCATTCCCTCCACTAATATTTTGCCTATCCTGGCACCCGTCTCTTCTCTGGTGACCACTAGCTTGTTTTCTATATTTATGAGTCTGTTTCTCTTTTGTTGTTGTTTATTTGTTTTGTTTTTTAGATTCCACAAATAAGTGAAATCATATGGTATTTGTCTTTCTCTGACTTATTTCACATAGCATAATATCTTCTAGGTTCATCTATGTTGTGGTGAATGGTAAGATTTCATTCTTTTTTTATGGCTGAGTAATATTCCTCTGTGTGTGTGTGTGTGTGTGCGCGCGCGCGCGTGTGTATGTGTGTGTTTTTCCGTTCATCCATCAATGGACACTTAGGCTGCTTCCGTATCTTGGCTATTGTGAATAATGCTGCAATGAACATAGAGGTAAGTAGGTCTTCTCAAATTAGTATTTTCATTTTATTGACAATTGATATTGACAACAATTGGATTTGGATCCACCTCCTTACTATATATTTTCTGTGAGTCTTTCCTCCTGTTTTTGATTCCCTTTTCTCATTTTCCTGCTGTTTTTGCATTGAGTATTTTTCTATGATTCCATTTTTGTTGCATCATTGTTTATTAGTTACACCTTTTTAAAATTTTTTAAAGTTTTACTCTAGTGTTTTCAATATACATTTTAAGCTTTCGCAATCTATGATTAAATATTATGCCAACCACTGAGCATGTAATAACCTTACAATAGTATATTTTCATTTCCTCTCTGCAGTCATTCATACCATTGTGGTCATGTTTAATTTCTTTCTATGTAATAAACACACAAATATATTTAACTCTAGGGCATCATATCTTTTAAAGTTATTAATTAAAAAAATGTTTAAATTTGGGTTTGGAAGTTAGTAAAACTGAAATCTCATCTTATTACATTCATTTTTGTTCTGGATATCATGGACTAATTTGACGTTTTTCCTCATCCTTTAAAAAGATAGGATGTTTCCCTTCTATGACGCATTTTTGCTTTTTGAGATTTTAATAATAGTCCAACCTAATGATAATTTAGTGGCTAAATGATTTTAGGAAATGTTCTATATTTAATTTTTCTCTAGATTTCACGTATCTTTTAGCACTTGAAAGAAGTCCTGCAGCTAGGTAAAGTTATTTAATTTGTTTAAACCAAGATTGATAAATCGGGTGCCTGGGTGGCTCAGTCAGTTAACCGTCTGACTCTTGACCTCGGCTCAGGTCATGATCTCACAGTCATGATCTCTGCACTAGCAGTGCAGAGCCTGCTTGGGATTCTCTCTCACTTTCTCTTTGCCCCTCCCCTACTCTCTCTCTCTCCCTCTCTCAAAAAATAAATAAATAAGGGGCGCCTGGGTGGCGCAGTCGGTTAAGCGTCGGACTTCAGCCAGGTCACGATCTCGCGGTCCGTGAGTTCGAGCCCCACGTCAGGCTCTGGGCTGATGGCTCAGAGCCTGGAGCCTGTTTCTGATTCTGTGTCTCCCTCTCTCCCTGCCCCTCCCCCATTCATGCTCTGTCTCTCTCTGTCTCAAAAATAAATAAACATTAAAAAAAATTATAAAAAATAAATAAATAAATAAAAATAAATAAACATTAAGAAAAAAAAGATCGACAAGCCACATTTGACCCTAAAAGTCTTTTTTCTAAAGATATAATTGTAAATACTTGTTTTGTATGGAGCATACTTTGAAGATTACTGTTTAAAATACATAAAAATTTTTATTTTTATTCTTCCTAAATTCAGAAGTTAAATTACTGATCATATTTCTTTCAGTCATCCTTTCACACACCCCCTCATTAAAAATAAATTGATTGAAAAAAATAAATAAATAAATAAAAATAAATTGAATGCCTACCATGTGCCAGACATTGTAATTTATAGAAATAATGGTAAAGTTGATCTTTAAATACAAATTATCTGGCTTCAAATTCAATACCCTTTCTCCTGTGATTTTTCCACAGTACGGCTGGGGCCTCCATCAAAACTTCTTTAGAGCTTCAGGTATTTCTAAGCCATTATGGCATGAAATATAAAATCCAAACCTAGCTATGTCACTAGTCTGTGATCTTGAGTAAATGCCTTCCCTGTTCTACAGAGCAACTTCCCACATCTGCAGTACTGAATGTAACTTTCAAAGTAGCACAAAATGGTCCCTGAGTATTCAGTAAAAGATGAGATTCACACAGGCCTCTTAGTATACAGACAGCTATTTTCTTTCTCATTTTCCTTTTAGATATAATTTACATACGCTAAAATTCGCAAGTCATAAATGTACAGTCTGTTGCATGTTTATATATGCATAGACCTATATAATCACCTTTCATATTAAAGTATAGAAATTGCCTTAAAGGTTTCTTTGTGCCTCTTTATGGTCGATGCCTCCCCTACCCCTGGCCACAGAAGTTACCATTATTTGAACTTCTATCCCCACAGATTTGCTTTATTTGTCTGGAACTGTATATAAAAGGAATTACATGCCATGTAGTCTTTTTTTTTTTTAAACAGGTAATTCACTCTAGTTTTCTTGTATAAAAACATTACGTGGTGGTCATTTAGTCTTTTGTATGTGGCTTCTTTCACTCCACAGAATGTCTTCAAGATTCGTCCAGTTGCTGTCTCGTGTTTTAATGTCAATAGGGCTTCAGTCTCTTAATCTAGACAATGAAAGAGGTTGGGCTAGATGAACTGTAAGAGCTTCTTGAGTTCTGACAGTAAGACACTCTTTCCTTTTCACTATTAGGCAAGAATTAAAATGCAGGAATTCTGATCTGAATCAGTTGCTATGATACCATAACAATATTGGGAATGACAGCTTTGAATGTGTAATCCAATGAGAACTTTGATGTTGCGTGTCTGGGCTGGGAACATTTTATGCACCTGTGTTATGTAAGGACAGAAACCATGTTCTATCTCAGGATGCCCTCACTGACTCCTGAGCCCTCCCCTATTCAGCATTTTTCTTGTGTGACTTACTAAGTTGAATTGCCTATATTACAAGAGAGAGAGCGCACAAGTGTGGGAGAGAGGCAGAGGGAGAGAGAGGGAGAATCTTAAGCAGACTCCACACTCAGCATGGAGCCCCACTCAGGGCTCGATCCCACAACCATAGTATCATGACCTGAGTGAAATCAAGAGGCAGACGCTCAAACTGAGAGTCACATGCTCAACCGACTAAGCCACCCAGGCACCCCGCCCATGTTAGAATTTTAAAAGTTTTTGATAAACAGGATTAGAATAGAACTCTAGTGAAAAGCTCCCTCCTAATTTTATTTAGAAATCTATATGTGTAGTGTTTAAGAGTTTAAGAGTAGCCCACAGTGTTAGGAAAACTCATACTCAAATCTCGGTGCTTCACTTCTACCTGTGTGACCTTGGATGAGTCTTAAACTCTGAGTCTGTGTTTCCTCACCTGGAAATGGAGATAATGATAGCTCCCTCATAGGGTTGTTGTGAAGAACCAAGTGAGATAACGCATGTAAAGTGTTCATTGTGCCTGGAATATGGGTAATCCTTCCTCAAGGATGACTATTAACTCTGACAGACTGCAAAGTCTTCTGCATTTACAATGTTTCAGTTTTTTTGTGCCAGTCCTATATGTTCACATTTTCTGGGACAAGGGTGGGTGTAAGCAGTGGGTAGTGATCAGCCAGAGAATTTCTTACCAATCCTATGAAGAGGAAAACTGTCAATAAAGAATGGTGTGGGACAGCTAAACAAGAAGAACAAGCAATGGTCTAGGGAGTGAGAAAAGGGTTCTAACAACTTGGCTAATCATAAAACACTTCATACTCTTGACTGAGGTACTAAATATCACTGGGATAGCAAAATAGTTTAATAGTTTAGAGTATGATTTTTCATTCAAACCCTATTCTGCTACGTATTCTCCATTTCCTCAAACTCTCCCAAAGGAAACTTTTTTTTTCATATGTGAAAGCTAGATAATATAGAAGTTGAAAAAAATGAGGCCAGAGTCAGGTGAATTAAGTTTGAGTCCTGACATTGTCATTAATAATGTCTGTAAAATGTCAGACCAGTTAATTAATTTCTCTTCTCCTTGGCTTCCTGATCTGTAAAATGTTAGTTGTCATGAAGATTGGTTAATTTGAGAGCACGTTCAACAGTGCCTGGTAGAGAATAATCAGTCAACAAATGTTAGCTGTTATTCATGAAATAGGCATGATGATATCACCTCTTCAGGTTGTTGAGGGCATTTAAATGAGGTATAGTAGGTTAGATGACTGACAGAGATATAGTTGATACTTCAAGTCCTATTGCTATAGAAAAATTATAATGTATAAAAAGAGGTCTGGGAATGTGATAGGATGAGAAGATTTAAGGAAAAATAAATATCATCGGCACCAAATTAATGGATTTACTATTTTTTTAATGAGAGTATAAGAAAAAATGAGTGGAAGAAGTTATATTTGTAGTATATGAGATTTATACAAAGGAATGCTCTTATTTTTGCTCTGAAATAGGGGAAACCAAGTGAAAATTCTCAAGTCACATAAATAATAATAATAATAATAATAATAATATGATAATGATGGGGTTTGGGGGTGATGGTGGGGTTCAGAGCTGATGGCCAAGAAAGAATTCTTGAAGATGTATTTGGTGCAGAAAGGTGATTTTATTAAAGCACAGGACAGGACCTGGGGGCACAAAGAGCTGCCCTGGGGTTGTGAAGAGTGACTGGTTATATACTATGGGGCCAGGGGAAGTAAAGTCAAGAGGAATTTTCATAAAGGGATTTTCGACATGCTAAAGACTCACAAATTACTGAAGGCCTAGCTATTTGTCAAGCTAAAGTTGTTTTCCCCTCTAGCAAAGCATTAACAATAAGACAGTAAGGAGTTCCTAGAGAAATGTTTTAGTCTGCCTGCCTCACGTATTTGTCAATGGGCTGCAGGTTATAAAGAAATTCAATTTTATCTGCCATTTCCTTCTGCCTTTCTTTCCCATATCACTGTGGAGGGAGGGTGATGTTGGGGCTCCAGGAAGCTGAGTCTATAGGTTTCTGGAGATTAGGCTATTGATAAGATTCCTTTTTCTTATTATTTACTAAGATATTTGTAAACTGATGGAGAATTTATCAGCTTACCCATTTGTTTTCAGTCCTTTCCTTTGTCCTTGGGCAGCCAGGAGTGCCTGAGGAACATCACACATATCCCACCTGGGTAGGGGGGAAGGCAATTCTAGGTTGTGCTTGGCCCTCAGTGTGCCTTATGGTCCCTCATCAATAATACCAATAACAATAATCATGCAATACAGCTTCATGGAGTAAAATCTGAGAAAGAGTCCTTTCTTTGTGGAGCCTATATTCTAGTGGTAAAGGCACATAGTAAAGAAGTAAACAGATTAATAACAAAAGGATGCCAGAGAGTGATTGTTTTACAATGAAAATAAAATAAACTGGGTCATAAAAACAACCAGGATTGGGAATGCAGTAACTGGAAGGTCTGCTTTAGATTTGGTTACAAAGAAAGGTCTGTCTGAAAAAAAAAAAAAATTAAGTTGAGGCCTGTCTGGGAGTCAACTCCTCAAAAACTAGGGGAGGAGCTTTCCAGACAGAAGGTTAAGCTCATATAAGATTCTAACATAGGAAGGAGCTTGCATGGTGGAGAAACAGGAAAAAGGCTGATGGTGAAAGAATATGATAAGTGAGAAAAAACAATAGTGCAAATTGACATTGGAAAGATTCATTAGCATCTTGTAGGCCAGAGCTGAAAGTCTGGATGTAATTCCAATGTGAAGTTAGATGGAAAACAATCAGAAGTTCTAAGTAGTTAGTCTAATTCATGTGATTTGTATTTTTAAAACATATCTCAAACTACTATGTGGAAAATTGATCAGCATGGGGGTCAAAATGGAAGCAAGGAAGCTGATGAGGAGGCTAGAGCAGCGGTCCTTAGGAGAGATGGTTTGGTTCAGTAGGTAACAGCGTAGAGGCAGATATGTTGTAGAGGAAGAATTGACTGGACTTACTGGAAGATTAGGTAGAAAGGAGTCAGATAAGAATCCTAGGTTTTTGACTTGAGAAATACATTTACTGAGATAGGCTCAGAATAGGTGGGACAGGTGATAAAGAGTACAGCTAGGGTGCAAGAGTTGATAGACTCAAGTCTAGATAGCTGCACTGTGAATAATCCTTGATTTATTTATTTTTTAATGTTTATTTATTTTTGAGAGAGAGACAGAGACAGAGCATGAGTTGGGGGGGGGGCGGTGGGCAGACAGAGGGAGACACAGAATCCAATGCAGGCTCCAGGCTCCGAGCTGTCACCACAGAGCCCTTTGCGGGGCTTGAACTTGTGAACCACAAGATCATGACCTGAGCCAAAGTTGGAGTCTTAACCGGCTGAACCACCCAGGTGCTCCACTATGGTTTATTTTACCATTTTCTTTTTGGTGTATGTTTAAGTTGTTATTTTGTTTTATATAGAGCTATACAATTATTAAACATCTATGTTTAGGTTAGTGCATTTGATCTGTTATTTCATTGGCATTAAGAAGTTAAATTACAAAGATATGCATTTAAAATAGTTATGGACTATCTATATTGCTCTTCAGAAAGGCTGTACCAGTTTCCACAAACTCTTCCAGCATTACCAGTGTCTTTCTTTTCAAGCCTTGTAAATCCAAATTGCATTCTATCTCAAGTCATTAAATACTCAGGACCCTCTCTGTCACCAGCTAATGCTAAATATTTGGAGAGGGAGCTGGGGAGAGGGTTAGAGAGAACAAAGAATCAAATAATAATAATAGCAAATACTTATTGAGAGCTTATGATTGCCAGGAACCATTCTAAGCACTTTATGCATGTGTTAACTTATTTAATTTTAGTTATTTAATTGAGATAGCTACTATTTTCCAGCTACTATTATCCAGCTATTATTATGCATAATTTACATATGAATAAACGGAAGCAAGGAGAGATAAAGAAACTTGTCCAACCTTACACAGTTAGTGGCAGGTGCAAATCCAGGCAATTTATTTCCAGAATCCATACATTAATCATTAAATTCTGTTGGCAATCTGTAAGACACTGGATTGGTGAATGTTTTATTTATATAAAGACAACAACATGAGATAGAATATGGGGTACAGATGTCACTTTGTCTAGTAGAAAAACACATGTGAGCTGAATAAGTCAATATTGATTTAGTTAAAACTTGGTTAAAGTATTGAAAGAAAATTTTTTTCTACTTCCTGCATCTCTGCTCAGTGGCCAGAAAATCATCATCCTCATTATCACCATCAATGCCAACTATTGCATGTGCCAGGTCCTGAGTTCTAAATAATATAGATATTAGCAGCAATCCTTATATTACCACCACCTTTTCACAGATGGAGCAGGTTAAGTGAAATCTGTAAGATCCTATAGGTATGACATTTTTCTGTCAATCTGTTTTTCTGTCTGTGACTAGCTTTAAAATCCTATTCTTTCTATAGTGACAAATGGAGGGATAAGAAGAGGTATTCAAAAGCTAGATTGTTAAGGTCAAAGGACTCATATAGATTCCCTTATATTCCAATAGCTAAGCCACAGAAAATTACATGGTCTTTGAAAAGCAGAAATGAAAAGGAACATCTTGATTCTGAGGCTGAGAGGAGTCACTGGAAGATTTTTTGTGAATGAAATCACAAGGTAAGATTTAAAAATCAAGTCTATTTTTTACAGCAGTTTTAGGATCACAGCAAAATTAAGGGAAAGGTAAAGAGATTTTCCATATACCCCTGCCAGCCTCCACATGCATAACCTACCCCACTCAGGTGGAATATTTGTTACAGTTGATGAGCATAAAAAATATCATCAACGAAAGTCCATAGTTCACATTATGGTTCACTCTTTACACTGTGCATCCTATGAGTTTTTAGAAATGTGTAATGATATGTATCCATCATTATGGTATCACACAAAGTATTTTCACTGCCCTAAAAATCTTCTGTGCTATAATTATTCATCCCTAACCCCTGGCAACCACTGATCTTTTTGACTGTACCCATACTTTTACCTTTTCCAGAATTTCATACAGTTGGAACCTGACAGTACCTAGCCTTTTCAGACTGCCTTCTTTCATTTAGTAATATGCATTTAAATTTCCTCCATATCTATTCATAGCTTAATAGCTAATTTCTTTTTAGATTGAATAATATTCCATTTTCTGGATACACCAGTTTATTTATCCATTTACCTACTGAAGGACATCTTGGTAGGTTACAAATTTTGGTAATTATGAATAAATATCCATGTACATGTTTTTGTGTGAGCATAAGTTTTCAATCCTTTTAAGTAAATACTAAGGAGCTATGTTGCTGCATTGTATGGTAAGAGTTTTTGTAAAAAACTGCTAAACTGTCTTCCAAAGTGGCTGTGCCATTTCACACTCCCACCAGAAATGAATGAGAGTTTCCATTGCTTGTATCTTCACCAGTATTTGGTGTTGTCAGTGTTCTGGATTTTGGCCATTCTAATCACTATGTTTTGGTATCTTTGTTGTTTTAATTTACATTTTACCAATGAAGTATTACATGGAGCATCTTTTCATATGCTTGTTTGTTATCTATCTATATTTTTTGTGGGGTGTCTGTTAAGGTCTTGGGCCCAATCTGATTTAAAAATCAGATTGTTTCTTATTGTTGAATTTTAAGAGTTCTTTGTATATTTTGGATAACAGTTCTTTATCAGACATCTTTTGCAACTATCTTTCCTAGTCTGTGGCTTGTCTTCTCACTCGCTTGTTTTTGCAGAACAGAAGTTTTTAATTTAATGAACTCCAGCTTATCAATTCTTTCTTTCATGGATTATGCCATTGGTGCTGTATCTAAAGAGTGATCTCCATACCCTGATTTTATCAGTGTGGTTTTCTCCTGTGTTATCTTCTAGGAGTTTTATATGAAGTTTTATGTCATTTTACATATAGATCTGTGATCCACTATGAGGTAATCTTTGTGAAGAGTGTAAAAGCTGAATTAAGATTTTTTTTTTTTTTTTTTTTTTTTGCTTGTGGATATTCAGTTGTTCCAGCATCATTGTCTTGATTACTGTAGCTTTACAGTAAACTTTAAGTCAGGTAGCATTACTCTTCCAGCTTGCTTGTTTTTTGTTTCTGTTTTTGTTTTGTTTTGTTTTACTTTGTTTTGCTCCTTCAACGTTGTATTGGCTATTTGGAGTCTTCTGCCTCTTCATATAAACTTTTGAATCAGTTTGTTAAAACCCACAAATAACTTACGAGGATTTTGATTGGGATTGCATTGAATCTATACATCAGGTTGAGAAGAACTAACATCTTGATAGTATTGAGTCTTCCTATTCACGAACATGAAATATTTCTTAATTTATTTAGTTCTTTGATTTCATTCACCATAGTTTTGTAGCCTTCCTCATATAGGTATTGTACATATTTTTTTATATGTAGAACCAAATATTTCATTTCTCTGGGTGCTAATGTAAATGGTGTTGTGATTTTCATTTTAAATTCCACTTGTTCATTGCTGGAATATAGAAAAGTGATTGACTTTTGCATATTAACCTTGTATCTTGCAACCCTGCCATAATCACTTATTGGTTCCGGGATTTGTTTTGTGTATTTGTTTGGATTTTCTAGAGAAATAGGCATATCATCTGTGAACAAAGACAATTTTATGTTTTTCTTCCTATATATGCCTTAATATTTTGTGGAATAAATAATAGTTACCATTTATTGAGTACCTACTAAAGCCTAGAAATTTTCAAATATTAGCTAATTAATCCTCCTGATAACTATAGAATCGTTTACTCTCAGCCAAGACCCAGAAATTCCAATAATTTGCTGTTGTTTTCATTGCTGATAATGGTGGATTCATAACCAAGAACCTGATCCAATTTTAGAGCACATGTTCTTCACTTGTCTTGCTTCCCTGCTTGTAAAATGTTACAGGAATGTAGATCAGTAGTAGGATGTAGATCACTGTGCAAGATTTGAGGCTGGTGGAGGCATCAAACGTAATAATTAAGGTGAAAAGACTTTACAATGTCTGGGACCAACATTAATGACAGAAATCTCTTGTTTGAACCAGAGAACACATTATTGTAAACACATTTAAGGTGTTTAAATTTTTAAACCCGAGAGAACAACAAAAACAAAAGTTTCCCTTATCAGCAAGTATTCACTCTCTTTAGATACTCTATCAGGTATTGGAGTTATGAACATGGATAAGGCTCTGTTAATTATGTGTCTTCTCTGTTAACTACACACCTATGAAAACAAAAAGCACATCATAATTTAATCTTAAAATAATGCGTCAAATGGGTGATGAAGACAATATGTGTATGATAGAAGAGGTTAGTGGAGGGAAGGGTCACAAGTGGACAGGAAGTCCACTCCACTTCAGTTTTAAGGTAGTGGCCAGGTTCTCTGTTGGTGTTTTACACCCATAATAACATAGCATCATAAAAATTGGCACAAAAATGAAGAATCAACTAATCCTACTCCTTCATTTCACACAAGTGGAAACTGAGGCTCAGAGAGGGCAGTTTTCCTAAATCTAGCTTTTTTGATGATGAAATTAGTACTTAATTCTAAATGTATCTGGCTTTCAGATCAGCACTTCTTTTCTTTTCTACAAGCAGGCTTTTTTTTTTTTTTTTTCTTTTTTCAGTAGGCTTCATGCCCAGTGCAGAGCCCAATGCAGAGCCCATTGCAGGGCTTAAACTCATTACCCTGGGATCAAGACCTGAGCTGAGGTCAAGAGTGAGATGCTTAACTGACTAAGCCACACAGGCACCCCTCTACAGGCAGTTCCTAAGTTGAAAGACCACTGAAAGAATGAGCTCTCTCAAGTTTATGTCACTGTTTATATCCTGGCAATTTGATTTGAGTTGAGTTGTCTGCCTTAAATTCTTTGTAGAACAAGGCGGGGTGGAAATAAATTAGCAAGTGAGCAGAAATAGACATGAGTAGTCTGGGATAAAATGACACTCTAAATCTAAGGAAATCCTATATGATGAATCACCCTTCATATATTTCGCATTATAATTTGACCTTGGAGAGTTTGATGGACATTAAACACAGTGTGATTTAGTTCTTAAAAAGAGGGTGGGTGGGATCTGGGATGAAAATAACAAGAGAACAATCATCTTATTGAATATCTTTTACTTGCCATTTATTGAGCTAGATTTCATTTAATATGAATCCTAACATTGTTCTATGAGATCAATATCATTATTGACATAGGAACTCCCTATTAGTGAAGCACAGAAGTTCATACACCTGGTAAGTGGAGGAGGCAGGCATGTGTTCTTTCCTCTGCAATGGTTTACTTTATACAGTCTCCAGATTGAGTGGCATGCTAGGTTTCTATATCTGAAAATGGAAATGATATTACCTTTCTCGTTTAACTTCCACACTGGAGCAAAGATATGAAGACATGGGCTAAAGACATAGAAGTATTTTGAAAAATATCACACTATCATTTTCCTTAGAGGTGTGGGATAACAGCCTGTTGGTAATTTACATTTGGAAGGCATCACAATAACATAGTCTTTGTGGCCACACATTTCTAGGTTTGAAGGCAGTCTGTGCCACTGTCTAGTTTTGTAATTTGGGGTAAGATTCTGAGCCTCAGAATTATACATGGAAATAATAATTTTAAAATGGAGATAATAATGCCTCATAGGTTTTGAGGAAACATTAAATCAGATGACAGGTGGAAAAAATTATAGTCATTAGTTCTCTAAGTTCCAGGGAGAAAAGGTTTTACCCAAGCTACTTCTTTCTAGTAACAGGAATGTATTATAAGGATAACATGTCATAGTAAGAAAAAAGGATCCCAGAGGGAAAATGTGGCATATACTTACAATGGAATATTATTTCATCAAAAAGGAAATCCTGGGGCGCCTGGGTGGCGCAGTCGGTTAAGCGTCCGACTTCAGCCAGGTCACGATCTCGCGCTCCATGAGTTCGAGCCCCGCGTCAGGCTCTGGGCTGATGGCTCAGAGCCTGGAGCCTGTTTCCGATTCTGTGTCTCCCTCTCTCTCTGCCCCTCCCCCGTTCATGCTCTGTCTTTCTCTGTCCCAAAAATAAATAATAAAAAAAAAAAAAAAAAAGGAAATCCTGCCACATGTTACAACATAGATGAAACTTGAGGACAGTATGCTAAGTGAAACAAGACAGTCACAGAAGGTACATACTGCATGATTCCCCTGACATGAGGTATCTGAGATAGTCAAATTCACAGAAACAGAAACTAGAATGATCAAGGCCAGGGGCTAGGGGGTGGGGGGGGGGGGGGGAACAAGGAGTTGTTCAGTTCAGTTGTTTTAGTCACACAAGATGAAATAGTCCTAGAGATTGGTACATTGTGCTTGTAGTTAAAAATACTGTACTGTATGCTTAAAAATGTTTTAAGAGGGTAAATCTTATGTTATATAATTTCTATCAGAAAGAAAGAAAGAAAGAAAGAAAGAAAGAAAGAAAGAAAGAAAGA